>NC_047090.1:12700000-13002500 GCF_902459505.1 Geotrypetes seraphini | reverse complement strand
CCCAGGCCCACAAGCCATTCTATCCACTACATTCATGGTGGAAAATCTGAGCCCATCAAAACCCTACTGTACTGCCATATAGGTGGCACCTGCAGCCATAAGGGCTAGTGGGGTTGTAGACAGGTGGGTATAGTAAAATCAGATAAAGAAAAATCTGAACCTTGGTCCAACCCCTGCGACATACCACAAGGATCCCCACTATCTCCTACTCTGTTCAACCTATACACTGCCTCTCTCGGAACATACTTGGATAATCTAGGCATAACCACCCATAGTTATGCAGATGGCATTACCATTCTCAGACCTTTTGATCAGCCAAAGACTGCCATGAGAAACACACTACACCGAACACTAGAAAGATTTGGATGAAAGATCACAACTGAAAATTCATCCTCCTCGAAAATGACAAAGTCCCAACCATAACCAATATAGAAATCAACTCAATCAACTATCCCATCCAAACCACCATAAAACTACTAGGAATGACTATAGACCGATGCTGCACCATGCAACCGCAAATAAATAAAACAATACAGAAATCCTTCGCAGTTATGAGGAACCTAAGACAAGTCTGGAAATTCTTCGAAAGAACACAATTCCAGCTGATAGTATAATCCCTAATCCTAAATCTACTAGATTACTGCATCATCCTCTACCTCCCCTGCTACAATGACTAAACAACTACATACAATCCAAAATACAGCTCTGAGACTCATCTACTCATTGAGGAAGCATGACCATATTACAGAAGCATACATCAACTCACACTGGCTACCAATCCAACAAAGAATACTATTTAAATTTTACTGTATGTTATTTAAAACCCTAAATGGAGACAGCCCAACCTACCTGAACAACCGCCTCATCCAAACCACCTCAATCAGACATAGAAAAACACCCCCCCCCATTCACCCCCCCCCCCCCCGATCAAAGAAGTTAAACGGAAAAACTATACGATGGCCTCCTGGCCACTCAAGCAGCAAAATTAGATAACCAGATCTCCAATCTACTGATAACGACCCCAGCCTACAAGATGTTCAGAAAAGAAATCAAAACTATACAAAATCCCCTGGACCGGATGGAATTCACCCGAGAGTCTTAAAGGAATTGAAGGTTGAAATCGGAGAGTTATTGCACAAACTTGCAAACCTGACAATCAGAACTGGACAGATACCGGACGACTGGAGGATAGCGAACGTCACGCCAATTTTCAAAAAAGGATCGAGAGGGGAACCGGGCAACTATAGGCCTGTGAGTCTTACGTCGGTCCCCGGCAAGATGGTTGAAGCACTGATCAAGGATAGCATAGTCCGGCACTTGGACGCACACGACTTGATGAAACCCAGTCAACATGGATTCAGGAAAGGGAAATCATGTTTGACGAATTTACTCCAATTTTTTGAGACCGTAAACGAGCAAATTGATAGTGGGAAGCCTGTGGACATAATATACTTGGACTTCCAGAAAGCGTTCGACAAAGTTCCACACGAAAGACTTCTCAGGAAACTACAAAGCCATGGCATAGAGGGAGATATACAAAGATGGATAGGCAAATGGCTGGAAAACCGAAAGCAGAGAGTGGGCATAAATGGGAAGTTCTCCGACTGGGAGAAAGTGACTAGTGGTGTACCCCAGGGCTCGGTACTTGGGCCGATCCTTTTTAATATTTATATCAATGACCTGGAGGAAGGAACATCCAGTGAGATCATCAAGTTTGCAGACGATACAAAACTATGCCGGGCAATCAGATCGCAGGAGGATAGAGAGAAACTCCAGAGCGACTTGTGTCGGTTAGAAACATGGGCGGAGAAATGGCAGATGAAGTTCAATGTGGAGAAATGCAAGGTAATGCATTTAGGCAATAAGAATAAGGAATACGAGTATACAATGTCAGGTGCAACTCTGGGGAAGAGTGAACAAGAAAGGGACCTGGGTGTACTGATAGATAAGACCCTGAAGCCGTCGGCACAATGCGCGGCAGCGGCAAAGAAGGCAAATAGAATGTTGGGCATGATAAAGAAAGGAATCTCGAGTAGATCGGAGAAAGTTATAATGCCGCTTTATAGGGCAATGGTCAGACCACACTTGGAATACTGCGTCCAACATTGGTCTCCCTACCTAAAGAAGGATATAAAACTGCTGGAGAGGGTGCAGAGACGAGCAACAAAACTGGTGAAGGGTATGGAGAGACTGGAATATGAGGATAGACTTATAACACTGGGATTGTTCTCCCTTGAGAAAAGGAGAATGCGTGGGGATATGATCGAGACCTTCAAAATACTGAAAGGAATCGACAAAATAGAGCAGAGAAGATTATTTACACTGTCCAATTTGACACGGACTAGAGGACATGGAATGAAGCTGAGGGGGGACAGGTTCAGGACTAATATCAGGAAGTTCTGCTTCACTCAGAGAGTGGTTGACACCTGGAATGCCCTCCCAGAGGAGATTATTGCGGAATCGACCGTCCTAGGCTTCAAGAGCAAACTAGATGCATATCTCCTTAAGAGAGGCATATAAAGATATGGTGGACTATAAATTACGCCAGGTGTACACCTGGCGGGGCCTCCGCGTGTGCGGATCGCCGGACTTGATGGACCGAAGGTCTGATCCGGTGATGGCAGTTCTTATGTTCTTATGTTCTTATGTTCTCTTCAAGAAATTCCTGAAACAGTCCTAACATCACAGATACCTCCCTCCCTCCCTCTTCCCGCCACACAGAAACTACCGGACTTACTCTTTACCTCTCTAGAAATGACAAACGATCTTCCATTGTAACCCACCGTTTATAATTCTTTTGTAATCCGCCTTGAACCGCAAGGTAAGGGCGGAATAGAAATCTCTAATGTAATGTCATGTAATAGTAGATCACCATGACCTTTAAGGGAGTTGCGGTGAGGTTCAACATGGATAAGTGTAAACTGATGCAGAAAAGAAAACTCCAGCCCTTGAGATCAGCCGGGGCTGGTGGCGAGAAGTGCAGCCCCGCTTTTAACCCACGGTTTTAACACGGGCTCGCAGAGAGGCAGGGTGGAAGAGAGCAGGGTGCTTTTTTGATGGTTTCAGGGCTGCAGGGCTGGGATTTCAGGCAGAGAGCAGGACGGTCGGAAAGGACATGACCGACTGGTCCCAAGCAGTCGTTTCTTTTGTTCGGCCAGCCCAGTCGGTGTTCCTGAAGTTTTTATAGTGAATCGCTTCCTTCGCAGATCGGATCGGATCGGGAATAAGGTTAGTGAATGGGGGTGGGGGAGGTCGCAAAGTGATTGCAAACCGATCGGTACACGATTGGTTTGCTTAGTAAATCTAGCCCTAAGTGTTTCCTAAATAAGAGGTGATAAGTACTTCCCCCGTCAGTTTTTCTCTGGTTATTTGTGCTAGTGTGAACATTACCACACAATCTGAAAAAGAAATACTGGAAATACCAGGAAGTACTTCTTCACAGAAAGGGTGGTGGATCATTGGAACAAACTTCCGGTGCAGGTGATCAAGGCCACCAGCGTGCTCGACTTTAAGAATAGATGGGACATCCACGTGGGATCCCTACGAGGGTCGAGCTAAGGAACTAAGTCATCAGCACTCAGACTTAATGGGGTGGGTCAGTAGAATGGGCAGACTTGATGGGCTGTAGCCCTTTTCTGCCGTCATCTTTCTATGTTTCTATGTTTCTACCAGGACTGAGGGGGAGGGGCATGCCATAAAGCTATTAAGTTGCATGTTTACGTTTATTAAAATTTGATTTACCGCTAAAGCTTGCAACAGATCAAAGTGGTTTACATCTATAAAATCATTAAACAAATGGAACTCTAGAATACATTAAAGGACAGACCTAAAACCGTGCTCAGCGCTGTGTTTTGTAACATTTGTAAACGTCTAATATTGGCGTTAGAAATACTGGCATATGCGATGCTGCAGTAATCGATTTTGGATGTAAAGAAAGCATGACTTAAAGTACGGAAATCCTAATTGAATGTGGGGCACCCAGGGCAATGGCAACCCCTGCGCAGTGGTTAAAGCTAAGGCCTCAGCACCCTGAGGTTTTCGGTTCAAACCCACGCTGATCCTTGTGACCCTGGGCAAGTCACTTAATCCCCCCATTGCCCCAGGTCCATTAGATAGATTATGAGCCCACAGGGACAGACAAGGAAAAATGCTTGAGTACCTGAATAAATTCATGTAAACCATTCTGAGCTCCCCTGGGAGAATGGTATAGAAATTGACCTCTAAACCATGATAGCGGTTATGAGCGCAGGGAGCCACGCAGAATGCGCCATGCAGATGATACCAAGATTTGTAACAGAGTAGACACCGAAGAGGGAGTGGAAAATATGAAAAAGGATCTGCAAAAGTTAGAGGAATGGTCTAATGCCTGGCAACTAAAATTCAATGCAAAGAAATGCAGAGTAATGCATTTGGGGATTAATAATAGGAAGGAACCGTATATGCTGGGAGGAGAGAAGCTGATATGCACGGACGGGGAGAGGGACCTTGGGGTGATAGTGTCCGAAGATCTAAAGGCGAAAAAACAGTGTGACAAGGCAGTGGCTGCTGCCAGAAGGATTCTGGGCTGTATAAAGAGAGGCGTAGTCAGTAGAAGGAAGAAGGTGTTGATGCCCCTGTACAGGTCATTGGTGAGGCCCCACTTGGAGTATTATGTTCAGTTTTGGAGACCGTATCTGGCGAAAGACGTAAGAAGACTTGAGGCGGTCCAGAGGAGGGCGACGAAAATGATAGGAGGCTTGCGCCAGAAGACGTATGAGGAGAGACTGGAAGCCCTGAATATGTATACCCTAGAGGAAAGGAGAGACAGGGGAGATATGATTCAGACGTTCAAATACTTGAAGGGTATTAACGTAGAACAAAATCTTTTCCAGAGAAAGGAAAATGGTAAAACCAGAGGACATAATTTGAGGTTGAGGGGTGGTAGATTCAGGGGCAATGTTAGGAAATTCTACTTTACGGAGAGGGTAGTGGATGCCTGGAATGCGCTCCCGAGAGAGGTGGTGGAGAGTAAAACGGTGACTGAGTTCAAAGAAGCGTGGGATGAACACAGAGGATTTAGAATCAGAAAATAATATTAAATATTGAACTAAGGCCAGTACTGGGCAGACTTGCACGGTCTGTGTCTGTGTATGGCCGTTTGGTGGAGGATGGGCTGGGGAGGGCTTCAATGGCTGGGAGGGTGTAGATGGGCTGGAGTAAGTCTTAACAGTGATTTCGGCAGTTGGAACCCAAGCACAGTACCGGGTAAAGCTTTGGATTCTCGCCCAGAAATAGCTAAGAAGAAAAAAAAAAATAATAATAATTTAAATTGAATCAGGTTGGGCAGACTGGATGGACCATTCGGGTCTTTATCTGCCGTCATCTACTATGTTACTATGCTGCTCCCAGTGCTCTATGAATTAACATGCGTTAAACCCATTTGCTAGGCCCCTTAGGCTTATAAGTTTGGCTGATAACTGGGCACAAATTTAAGCTTCTAAATTTCAGATTTTTCTTTTTAAAAAAAAAAAAAAACCGAGCCCATCATTATATTTCTTTCTTTATTAGCTACATTTGAATCTTGTCTATACCTATAGATGGGAAATTGTTTGATTTTTTTGTTGCATCTCTCTGTTGGGATTACTTTTAGTTGCATCGTAAACATAAATCTTTCTCACAAAATATAGGGTCTATTTATTTTATTGCTCACTTAAAATAAGGTCGATAAAGTGGACAGGATTCTTCTCACCTCCTTCCGTTATCTTGACCTGTAAAGTGAAAACTGATGCCCCTAAATGTATTTTAAGTTTTTCATTCACCTTGACAGATCTGTGGCTGCCAAATACAAAACACATTTCTCTTCTGCCTCTACCTTTCATCGGTCGGGGCATTTCCTGTCACACTTTAAAGGGAAGTCCTGCTAATCCGCTGCTCTGTGAACTGTGGAGTCTGGTTCACTTTCTGAAGTTTAAGGTGCGGGTAAAGTCTGACCAGAAAAATTCTGCCCAGGTCAGTTGGGTCATACAAGAGCCAGAAATAGTCACATTGGGACCAAAAGCTTTTTCCATCTGTTCCCAGCTGGTGGAGAGGCAGGAGGGGTGACTCTGCAGAATGCTGTGGCGTTAGGGGTTCCTGTGTGGCGAGAAAAAAAATGACTTGCTTATCTTAATGGGAGGTAACTTTAAAGAAAAAGCAAAGAGCAGGGAGACCAGGGAAATTCCCCCTCAAGGGACCACGCCGGAGCACCTCAGAAAACAGCGATACCTCATCTTACCTGGCAGGAATCTCCCCTGACATTTTGAAGAAGGTGATAGGAAATACAGATGATCACACAGCAAGTGGGCAGAGGGGGCAGGTAAGATCCTCCCAAAGGGGGTGCAGAAAGGATTTCCCTGGGAGCAAAGGGCACATTTATTGGAAATCAATTTCAACCACAGAGAGGCTGATTCATGAAGTTTGTACATTGGAAATGCCGCTTTCTTTACCGACAAGCCCATTTTCCGCAACTGGAGCTTTTGACTAATAAAGTGGGGGGATTCGGTGTTAAAATGCACCTGCAGACACCCGAACGAACTCCATAATTTACTAATTAGAATTTATTTACTACCTTTTTGAAGAAATTCACCCAAAGCGGCATGACATGGGCTTAGGCTGTAAAAATAACAGTGCGAGTTATAGCATAGCGTGCAACTGACAGCCTCAGAGCAATATATGCAATACATTATTGTAATAAGACAGCACAGAGTGTAAGATGAGGTGGATTATACAGACAGATAAGACAGTAATAGGAGTTAGGCAGGGGAGAGTGTGGCGCAGCGGTTAAAGCTACAGCCTCAGCATCGTGAGGTTGTGAGTTCAAACCCACGCTGCTCCCTGTGACCCTGCGCAAGTCACTTAATCCCCCCCCCCCTTGCCCCAGGTACATAGATAGATTGTGAGCCATTCAGGACAGATAGTGAAAAATGCTTGAGTACCTGAATAAATCCATATTAACTATTCTGAGCTCCCCTGAATGAATGACTAGTGTGAAAAGTTCCAGCCTCTGATAAGCAGAGCTGGTATTGTGACATCATAATGTCTCCTCATTCCACCAATGCCTAAGACCACATCTAGCGCACATCCTCTATCCAATTCTGTGGTCACCCAGTCAAAGAAATTGATCAGATTTGCCTGACAAGACCTACCTCTAGTGAATCCATGTTGCCTCCGGTCCTGTAATCCACTGGATTCCAGAAACGTCACCATTCTCTGTTTTAAAAGCATTTCCATTAATTTGCTTACCACAGAAATCAGACTTACCATCCTGTAATTCCCTACTTCTTCCTTACTTCCACTTTTGTGGAGAGGGACCACATCCGCCCTTCGCCAGTCCTCCGGTACCACTCCTGACTCTAGAGACTCGTTGAAAAGGTCAGTCAGCAGAGCTACCAGAACTTTCCTAAGTTCCTTCAGCACCCTCAGGTGTACACCATCCAGCCCCATCACCTTATCTACCTTTATTTTAGCTAGCTCCTGAAAATCGATCAGGGTCTATTACTCCTCCATCCCTATTCACGTTTGTCTTCTGCAGTCCTGCTCCTGGCGCTTCAGCCATGAACACAGAACAGAAATATCTGTTAAGCAATTCGGCCTTTTCTTTATCAGCTTCTACATATTCCTCCCCTTCACCTTTGAGTCTTACAATGCCACCTTTGCATTTCTTCCTATCACTAATATATCTAAAAAATGTCTTGTCTCCCCATTATACCATGTCAGCTATTTTTTCTTCCATTTGTATCTTTGCTTTCCTGACTACTCGACCAACCTCTCTTAACTTTTCCAGATATTTTTGCCTGTCTTCCTCTTTGTGAGATCTTTTTAGTTTATGAAAACTAACCTCTTATTCCTTACCTTCTCAGCTACTACTTTTGATAAACAAAGCAGCCTTCTTTTCCTCTTACTTTTACTTATTTGCCTCACAAAAAGGTTTGTCGCCCTTACAATTGCTCTTTTCAGTGTTGCCCACCGCATTTCCACTCCTTCCAGACATTCCCATTCACACAAAAATTCCTTGACGTAAACCCCCGTCCAAACAAAGTTAGTTTAAAAAAAAATCTAGCACCTTTGCTTTTGAATGAGCCCTCTCTATACCCATTTTAATATTAAACCGTACTATTCAGTGATCACTGGATGCAGGACGATCACCCATTGTAACATCAGAAACACTTTCCCTGTTTGTAAGCACGAAGTCCAGTATGACCCCCATCCCGTGTGGGTTCTATTACCAACTGCTGGAACAGTTCTCCTTGTAGAGAATCCAGAATCTCCCTACTTCTAGAATAGGGATACCCCAATCAACATCTGGCATGTTAAAATCACCTATCAGCAAGACTTCCCATTTTTTAGAGATATTCTGAATGTCTACTATTAAATCTCTATCTATTTCTTCCTTCTGTGAAGGAAGCCTGTATATCACACCAATGTAAATATATTCACCATTCCCTCTTTCCAAATCGATCTTCTTCCTTGCCCTGCAGATCCTGCAATTGTGTGGCTTTAATAGGTTCTTTAACGCTACTCCTCATCCTTTTCTTCCTACCCTGTCTTTCTTGAACAGATTATAGCCCGGTATAACTACATCCCAGTCATGGTTCTCTGTGAACCATGTCTCTGTGATCGGCACTATATCCAACTCCCCTTCTGCCATCACAGCTTCTAGATCCAGAATCTTGTTTCCCATACTTCGAGCCTCATCAGTGACGTCACAATAGCTTGATTGTCCTAGACTTGGTTGACTTGGTTCACTTATGATTTCTAGAGTGGCGCAGTGGTTAAAGCTACAGGCTCAGGGTGATGATGCTGAGGAACTGAAAGAAATCACGGTGATTCTGGAAGATGTACTAAGCCAAATTGACAGGTTAAAAAGTGATAAATCAACTGAACCAGAAGGTACACATCCCAAGGTAATGAAAGGACTCAAGCGCGAAATTGCTGACCTGCTTTTAGTGATCTGTAACTTGCCGCTAAAATCATCTTTAGTACCTGAAGATTGGAGGGTGGCCGATTTTTATAAAGGGTTCTAGGGGAGATCTGGGAAATTACAGACTTGGTAGCCTGACTTCAGTGCCAGGCAAAATTGTGGAAACAATTATATAAAATAATATTGTGGAACACGTAGACAAACATGATTTCGTGGTACACAGAGTCAGCATGGGTTCAGCCAAGAGAGGTCCTGCCAAACCAATTTGTTTGACGTCTTTGAAGGTGTGAATATACATGTGGATAAAAGTTTAGCTGGTTGAGGTAGTTCATCTAGATTTTTAGAAAGCTTTTGACAAAGTTCCTCACGAGAGGCTCCTGAGAAAATTAAAGAGTCATGGGATAGGATGCAATGTTCATTTGTGGATTAGGAATTGGTAATTGGACAGAAAATAGGATTAAATGGCCATTTTTCTTAATGGAGGAGGATAAATAGTGGAGTGCTGATGAGGTCTGTACTGGGACCAGAGCTATTTAACATACTTATAAATGATCTGGAAATTGGAATGATGAGTGAGGTGATTAAATTTGCAGATGACACTAAACTGTTCAAAGTCGTTAAAACGCATGCAGACTGTGGAAAATTGCAGACGGACCTTAGGAAATTGGAAGACTGGGCATCCAAGTGGCAGATGAAATTGAATGTGGACAAATTCAAAGTGATGCACATTGGGAAGAATAACCCAAATCACAGTTACCAGACGCTAGGGTCCACCTTGGGGTCCACCTATGAAAAGGTTCTGGGTGTCAGTGTAGACGCTAAGCTGACATTTTCTGCCCAGTGTTTTGCTGCGGCAAAAAAAGAAAACAGGATGCTAGGAATTATTGAGAAAGAGAAGGTAAATAAAACCAAGAATATTATAAAGCCTTTGTATCGGTTCCATGGTGCGTCCTCACCTTTAGTATTGCACACAGTTTTGGTCATCGTATCTCAAAAAAGATATAGAGGAATTAGAAGAGATTCAAAGAAGAACGGCCAACATGATAAAGGGGATGGAATGCCTCTCATATGAGGAAAGAATAAAGAGGTTGGGGGCTCTTCAGCTTGGAAAAGAGACGGTTAAGGGGGGGGATATGATTGAGGTCTACAAAATCCTGAGCGATGTAGAACAGGTAACTGATTTTTCACCCTTTCAAAAATCAGGGAACAAAAATCAGGGAACAGTAACCCAACACAAGGGCTCGACTCCGTTAACAAAATATTAATAAATTATACAAGATATTAGAGCAGAAACTATCTTTTAGGCCAAAATTTTATCTTTTATGGTTGATTATTTGAAAAAGAAAAATTAGTAAATTTCTGAAATAAATATGTCTTCAATGCTTTACGAAAAGTGGGTAGATGAGAGAGAACTCTAATTATAGAAGGAAGGTCATTCCAAACTTTTATGAATAGAAAAGAAAATAATCGACAAAAGTTGGCCATAGTTTTTATTCCTTTAACAGTGGGAAAGCCAAGTTTATATTTCTCAATGAACTTACCTGGGAATACTTTTAAAACAAATAGGAGGAAATACTTTTTTTACTCAAAGAATACGAGTTAAACTCTGGAGGTGGTTGCAGTAGTTAGTGTAGCTAGGTTTAAAACAGGTTTGGACAAGTTCCTGGATGAAAAGTCCTTAGTCTGTTATTGAGACAGACATGGAGGAAACCACTGCTTGCCCTGGATCGGTAGCATGGAATGTTGCTACTATTTGGGACTCCAGAACCTTGTAATTCTTAGGAATTCTAGAATCATGTTACTCTTTGGAATTCTGTATGGAATGTTGCCACTATTTGGGATTCCAGAACCTTGTAATTCTTAGGAATTCCAGAATCATGTTACTCTTTGGAATTCTGTATGGAATGTTGCCACTATTTGGGATTCCAGAACCTTGTAATTCTTAGGAATTCCAGAATCATGTTACTCTTTGGAATTCTGTATGGAATGTTGCCACTATTTGGGATTCCAGAACCTTGTAATTCTTAGGAATTCCAGAATCATGTTACTCTTTGGAATTCTGTATGGAATGTTGCCACTATTTGGGATTCCAGAACCTTGTAATTCTTAGGAATTCTAGAATCATGTTACTCTTTGGAATTCTGTATGGAATGTTGCTACTATTTGGGTTTCTGCCAGGTACTTGTGACCTGGATTGACCACTGTTCAAAGCTGGAGACTGGGCTAGGCGGACCATTGGTCTGATCTAGTATAGCTGTTCTTATGTAATACATATCCTTTTATCATTGCTGTTGATGGTGCAGCTCTGTAAGACGCAGTTATTTGTAGACGCCTTTCTCTAGCCAATAATTTTCCTCTCTGGCAGAGTTGATAAACTATTCATGATCTTTACTATCGATGACCCTACATTGCGACTATTACTCTTACTTTCTCCCTTTCTCTGATTACCTCTATAACCTACCTACATATATTCGACGACTTTCATTTTAATTATTTCGCTGATTGCCTTCTTATTGTAAACCACCTTGAACTACTATGGCTTTGGCGGTATATAAGAATAAAATTATTATTATTATTACTATGCAAGCTATGGTATTATTTTGTAGACATGATTTCTGAGGATTGTTTGTAAGTTGATTTGATCATGTTTTTGTTTTAAAATTATGTATGTAAATTATGTAAACTGTTTAGCTTTAAATGGTATTGAAATTTTTTAAATAAATAATTGCAGACATGCCACAGTGATAAAATGCAAGAGCATCATAGAGACGGTCAGATAAGGAACCTTTACTAATTCATTATCTAATCTAATCTTAGATTTATGTATCGAATCATCCCTAAAAAAAAAAAATTAAAAAATTAATTGTTAAAAAAATTGAAACAACATTGTTAAGATTTTTCTGAAAACCTGAAGCAAAATGCAAGATCTTATTTGAGAAGGTAGATCATGCCACAATGCAGTTAATAAAAACAAACATGAACGAACCATTTTACTGACTGATCTGATACCTTTAATAGAGGAAAAGGAGAGTTTGTACGTATGAATGGTTCTACATCCCGAGAATATTGACTATTTTAAGGATCATGGAATCAAAGAGTCCACGTATAATGTTAAATACTATACAAGCACATTTGAACTGGACTCAAAAACAAAATGGAAGCCAATGTTGGATCGTTATGGATGATGAGGAAATGGAGAACATAGTTGTAGATAAAGACATATGGCCCTTCCATACCCCCTGTGCTTGTCCTATGTTTTCTTCAATTCAAACACTATCCATTAGGGAGGCTGTCCATGTATGAAGCACCCTTTCTGTAAAGAAATATTTCCTTAGATTCCAACCCCCTTTTATCTTACGATCCCTTATTTCAGAATTCCTTACTGTTGAAGGAAGCCTGATATCGGTGCATTTATACCATGGAGATATTTAAGTGTCTCTATCATTTCTTCCATTTCCCCTTTCCAGGGCCAGCCCAATGGTATCTAACGCCTCCCTCCCACCTCGTAGTTCAGGGTTTTCCCTTTCCTACCCCTCTTTATTCCAGCTGTGATTGCTGTGGCTCTATCTAGTGTGATGAAGCCCTCTCGCCAACCACGACCACTGCCAACATATGTTACCACTATAGGCACTCTAGTGGGCTTGCCCTAATCCTAAGGCTTCCACTGGAGCTAAGAAAGGCTTCTGGAGGGGGTTCAAAGAAGGATTGGATAAGTTCCTAAAGGATACGGGGATTGATGGATACAGATAGAGGTAAGGATAGGTTATGAAAGGGTATAGATAAAGGATTAAGGGGACTAAAGGGTTTAGATAAGGATCATCTTACAGGTCATGGACCTGATGGGCCGCCGCGGGTGCGGACTGCTGGGCGCGATGGACCTTCTGGTCTGACCTAGCGGAGGCAACTTCTTATGTTCTTATGGAGTCTACCTTTTTGTAGCAGACAGGACTGGTCCTGAGAAATCCCTTTCTACTGTTGCTGAGCTACTTCCCTTTCATGGGCCACTCACTTCCCCTGACCTAGGCAGTTGCCTTGATCAGGGGGAGTGGTTACACTTATACCAATGCTCCTCCCTTCACCTTCCAGAGAGTTAGATAATGCAATACAAGCATTTCTTAGCTTCCTTGTTCAATTATATAATAGAAACAACTATTCCCTATTCCCAATGAAAGGCAGTTCCCAAACTATTTATAACTCAGGACAATTCAACCCCCTTTTCTGCTCCAGTGCAGTTCCACACCCTATTCACAACCCAAGCACTTGCAAACCCCCTTTCACACATCAGGGTACTTCTAACCCCTTTACCTCCCAGAGTTACCAAAATGTATACTACGTTCTGGAAATATCTGAAGATGTGGCTCTTCAAAAATCTCTACGAGGGACCCAATGTGATCTAGATCGCACCCCGAAAGCCTACTACATTAGGGACTTCTATTCTGCCTATACCTTGCAGTTCAAGGCGTTGTACTAGGTACAACACTAATGATATTTGAAACTCACTGTCTTTCAAAAAGTGGTGTCTGTAAATAAAAACTTATTGAAATATCTGTAGACAGATGTACTTACTTTCTTATCATTTACTGTAGCTATAACCGATGATTTATCAGTTACTGTATGTAGAGAAGTTCTCTATAACATTGCCATTCTGGCCACCATATCTCAAAAAAGAGATATTGCAGAATTAGAAAAGGTACAGAGAAGGGTGACAAAAATGATAAAAGGGATGGGACAACTTCAAGTTTCAAGTTTCAAGTTTCAAGTTTATTTGGATTTGATTAATCGCTTCATCTTAATTCAAAGCGATGTACAACTCAAAATTACAAGTTAAAAGTAATACAGATTAAGAGTGTGGACAAAACAAACAAAACATTTTTGACAATACCAGAAACAATTACGGTAAGGGAGGGATAGAAGTTACATTTTCATAAAAAGGTGGGTAAAACATTTAGGGAAAGTACATAAGGGAAGGAAAAGAGCATAATCTTGAAGTTATTTTATAGTAAAATTATTGTTGACTTACAAAGGCGTCAATAAATAAAAAATAAATAAAAGATTTCCCTATGAGGGAAGGCTAAAGCGACTAGGGCTCTTCAGCTTGGAGAAGAGACAACTCAGGGGTGATATGATAGAGGTATATTAACTATTGAGTGAAGTGGAAAGGTTAGATGTGAATCACTTGTTCATTCTTTCCAAAAATACTAGGACTAGGGGGGGTCATGAGATGAAGCTACTAAGCAGTAGATTTAAAACAAACTGGAGAAAATATTTCTTCACACAACGTGTAATTAAACTCTGGAATTCATTGTTGGAGAATGTAGTGAAATCAGTTAGCTTAGCGGGGTTTAAAAAGGTTTGGATAATTTCCTAAAAGAGAAGTCCATAGGCCATTATTGAGATGGCTTGAGGAAATCTACTGCTTATTCCTAGGATAAGTAGCATAAAATCTGATTTACTACTTGGGATCTAGCTAGGTACTTGGGACCTGGGTTGGCTACTGTTGGAAACAGGATACTGGACTTGATAGACCTTCGGTCTGTCCCAGTATGGCAATTCTTATGTTCTTACGCTATGTATACAAGTCTTTGTAAAGTATATGCAATCTATAACCTCCGTTATGCAGTCACCTCCAAATCACTCAAAAATTGTTGCCCTTTCAAACTCTTTTTAAGGTTTAGTAACAGAAAATAGATGGAGCAAGATCTTCTGGTGAGTAAGGTGGATCGTCTATGTACTGAAACCTCAACTAAGTCAAAACATCCATCATTTTGCCAGCCTTG
This sequence comes from Geotrypetes seraphini, assembly GCF_902459505.1. NCBI lineage: Eukaryota > Metazoa > Chordata > Amphibia > Gymnophiona > Dermophiidae > Geotrypetes > Geotrypetes seraphini. The sequence goes on along the minus strand of NC_047090.1, from coordinate 12,987,785 downwards.
AGAGCAGGTGCACTGTCTTGCAAATGCAGAACTCATTTCCACAGTTTCCCTTTCCTTTTTTCTTTCAATGCTTCCTTTAATCGGCACAACAAGTTACAGTAGTATTCCGCATTAATTGTTTGGCCCCTTGAAAGACAGTCAGTCATTGCAACATCTTCCTGATCCCAAAACACTGTGCCCATGACCTTTCCTGCTGACATTTGGGTCTTGAATTTCCTTGGCCTCGGAGAACCCAAGTGCCGCCATTGCAAAGACTGTTCTATTGTCTCAAGATCATAGTGGTGTAACCATGTTTCATCAACAGTAACTAGTCGTTCCAAAAACTTGGCAGCAGCTCACTGAAAATGCTGCAAAATCAACTTGGAAGTGTCCACTCAATGTCGTTTCTCATTGACTTTCAAAACATTTTGACACCCGCTTGGCTGACTACTTCTGCATACCCAGCTCGTGGATTATACACCCAACACGTTCCCTGAATATCTGTAGTGTCTCAGTAATTGTTTTAGCCGATATTTGCTGATCTGCCAAAATCAGGTCATGGACCTGGTCAACAATTTCAGGAGCTGACACAGTTTGAGGCCTCCCAGACCTTGCGCGTCTTCGGTCTCAAAATTTCCATTTTGAAAGATTGCATGAAGGGCATAGAGAGTGGAGAGGGACAGATTCTTCAAACTTTCAAATAATAAAAGAACAAGAGGACATTTGGAAAAGTTGAAAGGGGACAGATTCAAAACGAATGCTAGGAAGTTCTTCTTTACCCAACGTGTGGTGGACACCTGGAATGCGCTTCCAGAGGACGTTATAGGGCAGAGTACGATACTGGGGTTCAAGAAAGGATTGGACAATTTCCTGCTGGAAAAGGGGAGAGAGGGGTATAGATAGAGGATTACTGCACAGGTCCTGGACCTGTTGGGCCGCCGCATGAGCAGACTGCTGGGCGCGATGGACCTCAGGTCTGACCCAGCGGAGGCATTGCTTATGTTCTTATGGGAGAGGAGGAGATAGTGGATGCTGTGGATGGACCATTTGGCCTTTATCTGCCATGGTTTCTTTATCTTTATGGTTTCTATAACCATAAAGCTCTATGACATCACAATGCAGGTGCAAAGAGCCTTAGCCTATAGGAAGAGGAGATGCAAATGTTAAGAGCCTTAGCCAATGCGCTTCCAGAGAGCATAATAGGGCAGAGTACGGTCCTGGGGTTCAAGAAAGGATTGGACAATTTCCTGCTGGAAAAGGGGATAGAGGGGTATAAATAGAGGATTACTGCACAGGTCCTGGACCTGTTGGGCCGCCATGTGAGCGGACTGCTGGGCATGATGGACCTCAGGTCTGACCCAGCGGAGGCATTGCTTATGTTCTTGCTCCTTCACTGTGGAGTGTGATGGGCATTTGTCACTCAATCTTTGCATCATACATTCATGGATTTCCTTTGGAGTTTTCTTCTGCAGGAATAGGAACTTCATGACTGCTCGGAGTTCCACACTTGAAGATTCCGTACTTTTCATTGACACGATGCAATCAATGGTTTGAAACAATGTCAAAACGTCGCATTACGATTCTGCAAGTTGACACATTGCAAAATAAAATACTCTTTTCATCTACAATGGTAAAATAATGCTCAGAATTTACGAAGTTGTTTGGGCTGAGAACTTTCCAGCATCCGCTCATATTCAGCCATCAGCGGTGAACATTTTGCTCACCGTTGATGATGTTATTCCTGGATATTTAACAGCTGGGACCTGTGCAGGCTTCAGCTACGAATATCCGGTTATTTTTAAGCCAGCTAACACAGAGCCACCTAAGTTGGTATTCATCACTTAAGAAGCCATGGATTACGGCATAAGAACAGGACAGACTTTTATGTGGTCCCATGTGATAAACCTGGCTTTGTGATTGGCACTACGCATGAAATTCAGCAGCATTTAGCTAGTTAATCCCCCAGTTTACAAAAACCATGATAGCGGTTTTTAGCGCAGGCCGGCACGCTGAATACTCGGCACTGCTCCTGACGCTCCTAGGAACTCTGTGAGTGTCGGGAGCATTCAGCGCACTGGCCTGCGCTAAAAACCGCTATCGCAGTTTTGCAAAAAGGTGGGGTAAGTGTTGCTGAATATTAGCAGTTGGCCCCTGACCAAGCGACTTAACTGGTCAGTGACTGGCTAAATTAATTTGAATAGCGGGCCTACAATAGATAAATACATTTAAGGAAGGCAATTTTCAGATGGATTATTTCACACTTTAAGGCACAGGGGTGTCCAACCTTTTGGCTTCCCTGGGCAGAATTGGGCCCAAAAAAATATTTCTGGGGCCACGCAAACGCTGCAGCAAGACAGAGGAGAGAGCCGGCAAGACAGTAAACACCCGGGGGCTGCAGAGGAAAAACACTGCATCGCCCTCGACCGGGGCCACAGAAAATTCTTCATGGGGCCGCAGGTTGGACACCCCTGCTTTAAGGGCTTTAGGAATTGTGCTGAAAATGGGATTTAAATCTGCACCTGAAATCACAAGAAATGCGGGTTTGATAACATTAAATGCGGGTTTGATAACATTAAAACATCCGCACAGTGTGCAGCAGCCTCGAAGAAAGCCAACAGGATGCTGGGCATCATCAAGAGGGGCATATCAACCAGGACGCGGGAAGTCATCATGCCGCTGTATCGAGCGATGGTGCGCCCACATCTGGAATACTGCGTTCAATATTGGTCGCCGCACCTCAAGAAGGACATGGCAGTTCTTGAGAGAGTCCAAAGGAGGGCAACGAAACTGGTAAGAGGGCTGGAAAACTGCCCATACGCCGAGAGGCTGGATAAACTGGGGCTCTTCTCTCTGGAAAAGAGGAGGCTCAGGGGGGATATGATAGAGACCTTCAAAATACTTAGGGGCATAGAGAGGGTGGACAGGGACAGGTTCTTCAGACTAAAAGGGACGACAGGTACGAGGGGGCACTCAGAGAAACTGAAGGGAGATAGGTTCAAATCAAATGCAAGGAAGTTTTTCTTCACCCAAAGGGTCGTGGACAAATGGAATGCGCTCCCGGAGGAAGTGATCCGGCAGAGTACAGTACAGGGATTCAAACAGGGATTGGACAGATTCCTGAGGGAAAGGGGATCGTGGGGTACTGAGGGAGGTGCTGGGGTGTTGCATAAGTATAGACAGCTCACCAGGTCGTGCAGGTGCAAGGCCGGAGGGTTAGGACATTGATGGGAAGATAGGACTTCGATGAGAAACCTAGGGGGCAAGGGGGCCCCTTCTGGTGATTAAGGCAGGTCATGACCTGTTGGGCCGCCGCAGGGGCGGACTGCTGGGCGGGATGGACCTCTGGTCTGAACCAGCAGAGGCACTGCTTATGTTCTTATGTTCGTCTCCTGGGTTAGCAATCTGTGCAAGCGCTAGGATTTTATGCGCAGATGAATTTAAGAAAATGTTGTTGAAAACACCATTGCTTAAATAGATCAGTCCACGCGTGGCTCTTCATTGAAGTATCTGCTTTAAGATGCAGGTGCAAATAACCAAATTTCTGGGCTGCCTCCAACCGCATTCCACAACTTGCTTCTTGATCGGGTTTTTCCCAATATCTTCTCTTGCATTTGACCCAAAGCACAATTCTTTCACTTTATGCTCTGCAGAGAGCGGCTAGCTCAGAAGAATTTCCAACCCTGCTGTGGTATCACTTTCTAAGGATCCCTGAAAACTCTTGCATCAAGGGGGAGGTGGAGGGGGACAACCCTGGAGAAGTCAGAAGATTTGCACTGTCATTTAAAGGAAACTAGAAACACAAAGCAGGAACCTCACAAACCATACCTATTAATAACACCCAACAATTTTCACAGCACCTATCTAGCACCATCTCCTCTCCTACAACTTGTGAAAAATGCGTAGTTTGTGATGTGTTAAAAATACATAAAGAGTTGGTATAAATACTACCTCAAGGGTTCCGGCTTGATAGCAAAGCAACTGGTGAGCACGCAGAAGTCAGACTTGGAGCTCATCACCAGTCTTCAGAAACTATGAAGGTTTATCTGATCTTCCTGTGTCTAGCCATGCATTGCTTTGAGAGTTGCTCCACCTACAACATCGATCTTCTCGTACTCAGCAACAGCGTAGTCGGTCTGCTGAAGCACTTTGTAAGTATGACCTTCCGAGAAGCGTTATTTGGAGGCCCTTGCAAATTCAGACGCGCTGTAATTATGAGCTACGCTGTTGAGTTTTTCATAGATTGCCGTGGCAAGGCGCTTACATCTTTTTTCCGAGTGAAAAGTTGCAGTGTTAGCAAGAGGGTCTCCAAGACGAAGTGTTGGTATTGTATAGATTTTTAAGGATCTGGCAGGTGCATTTTAGGGTACCTATACAAGGTTTTCCTCTTCCATTCAGCAACCAGCTACTCTGTATAAGACAAGCCTTAGGTGGCTGGGATAATATTGTTGGGACTTCCTGAAACCTTATTAGAGAGATCTGGTGGAGAACTGTGAGAAAAAGAGATTGACATTTAGCAGTATAAACAAGCTTAAAAAGCAAGATCAAAGATAGGAGATGTTAAGAACACAAGTCTAGCCTTACTGGGTCAGACTAAAGGTCCATCAAGCCATTAGTCCTTTCTCACGGTGGCCAAGCCAGGACATTTCCACCTGAAGATTAATAGGCTGACCACTTGGTGTCCTGGAGAAGGATTGGCCCTCTTACTATCTCTTTCTGACTTTCACACTGGAAAGTTTGAAAGCTATTACAGCTTGCCCAGCTTCTTTTGAACAAAAGAAGACAGCTTTGCTGGCTGATTTCTCTCTCCTAAAATGTATCAAAGCAAAATCCATTTATTTCCTTGATAACAGTGCTTTACATTAATTAAAATGCGTAATTTTGAAAGATACAAGTTTAAGTTTATTAAGGTTTTGCTAAACCGCTTATCTAAGAAAGTCTAGGCGGTATATTATATCTTATCTAATCTAAGGCTTGGCTTTATATCCCGAATCATTATTCTAAGAAAGCTCGACTCTGTTTACAATAATTAACTTAAATAAAACTTAAATTTCGGGAAATTAATTTTCAAAGGGTGTAATAAAAACCAAACATAATATACATAAGAAATATAACATTACACGTGAGACGGGAGGGAAGAAGGGGGAGGAAATACAATGTATGCATAGAAAAGAGAAGGGAAGAGGAAAATATAATATGCCCGATATAAAGTAGTTCATCGGAATCCTAGTGCTCATAAGCTTTGAATAAGAAGGTTTTAAGTTCTGATTTGAATTTAGATAAGGAGTCCTGCTGTCTGAGTTGAATAGGGAGGGCATTCCATAAGGACGGTGCCACCATGGAGAAAACTGATTTACGGGTGGCGTCGTAGACAATGTTACGCAATGAAGGAATAGGCAGAGGGCGCTGATCTGAGGAACTGAAAACAACTTATATCTTTCTTATATCAGCCCGTTCTGTATTTTCCATACAGAAGTGTTCAAGAGAACGTGTTTCAGTCTGCAAATTGGCGTTTTAGTTCTGGAATTTGCGTGTGGAGTTTTGATGCGATTACGTTAAAACTGCGATCCACCTCGATCAATTTTATGGTTAGCGAGGCTATAAATCTGAAGAATGCAATAAACAAACATCTTTGGACGTAACCCAATATCAGATTAGGATATAATCTTGCTCTATTCTGTTGAGGCTTCCTTGATCAGCTGGCAAGCATTGTAGCAATATGAGTTTCCTGGTTATGAGATGAGTATGACACAACCTAAAGACTCCGGAAGTATCTTTCTCATAGTTTGCATGTCTGCTCTGCCTTTAATACGGAGCCGCAGCTGACGCTTGGCATTCATGCTTGAGAAAGAAAGTACGAATAATCGATAGGATGCGCATTTTGTCTGTTAATCATTCATTATTCGGTGTGTGATGACGGGCAATGTCTCATTGCGTCTTATTATCCGTTGCAGGAGTCCTCTGACGGTGCTGACACTGCTGAGAACAAGGAAGGAACTCTCTTTATTAAACACTTAAAAAGCTGGACTGAGGTACAAGCTTGTGGATGATTCAGGATTGTGTGTTTGCAGTAGGTGGCACGCTGGCTAAAAGCAGTGATGTGTCTATGTAGGAGTGGCCTGCAAGACCATAGGAAGTAGGGAAAAGAGAAAAGAGATTGGGGTTTGTTTTACAACCACACTGGAAGCGGTTTACATATAGGCACTAGAGGTCTGCATGGGAACGGGGATCGCGGGAATCCTGCGGGTCCCGCGGGAATCCACCCTAACCCACGGGACTCCCACGGGGATGGAAGGCTTAGGAACCAGGGGTCGTACATATAATATAATGGACACGTCAGCCTTAGTAAAAGAGGGGGGTTTATAAGTTAATTACCTGAACAGAGAACAAAAAAAGGGTTCCACCAAAGAGATTCCACAAGGAAAACAGCAAAAGAAACTGTGGAATTGATGATCCTGTCAGAAGTAATTGCTGCTTTTTATGGGGATGGGCGGGGATGGAAGTAATTCCTTGCGGGGATAGATGGGGACGGAGAGGATCCTGGCAGGGATGGACGGGGACGGAGAGGATCCTAGCGGGGATGGATGGGGACGGAGAGGATCCTGACGGGGATGGGTGGGGACGGAGAGGATCCTGGTGGGGATGGGTGGGGACGGAGAGGATCCTGACAGGGATGGGTGGGGACGGAGAGGATCCTGGTAGGGATGGGTGGGGACGGAGAGGATCCTGACAGGGATGGGTGGGGATGGAGAGGATCCTGGCGGGGATGGATGGGGACGGAGAGGATCCTGACAGGGATGGGTGGGGACGGAGAGGATCCTGGTGGGGATGGATGGGGACAGAGAGGATCCTGGCAGGGATGGACGGGGACGGAGAGGATCCTGGCGGGTACAGGCGGGGATGGGTGGGATTTCTGTCCCTACGCAACTCTCTAGGCACTTCAAGTATTTTCCCTATCTGTCCTGCTGGGATCACAGTCTAATGCAGTGGTTCCCAACCCTGTCCTGGAGGAACACCAAGCCAATTGGGTTTTCAGGCTAGCCCTAATGAATATGCATGAAGCAAATTTGCATGCCTATCACTTCCATCATATGCAAATCTCTCTCATGCATATTCATTAGGGCTAGCCTGAAAACCCGATTGGCCTGGTGTTCCTCCAGGACAGGGTTGGGAATCACTGGTCTAATGTACCTGGGGCAGTGGAGGGTTAAGTGACTTGCCCAGAGTCACAAAGAGTAGCGTCATTACCAAAGTTTTGGTAATTTAAAATACTGTATTTCACATTTCAGTTTGTTTTAATCATCTTTCTTTAATTATCAATCACAGATGGTCTATGGCAGGGGTAGGGAACTCCGGTCCTCAAGAGCCGTATTCCAGTCGGGTTTTCAGGATTTCCCCAATGAATATGCATGAGATCTATTTGCATGCACTGCTTTCAATGCATGTTTATTGGGGAAACCTGAAAACCCGACTGGAATATGGCTTTTGAGGACCGGAGTTCCCTACCCCTGGTCTATGGATTCTCCCCCCAATTCTATATATGGTGCATAAAGTGTGCATAGCCAAGGTACGCACACAACTTATTTGATTAATTAGCGCAATCAGCACCAATAATTGGTAATCAACACCTGTTGTGGGCACATCTTGGAAGGCACGTTTCACAAACGTGTTATGTGCCTTGTCCAGGGCATGAATCTAAAAGGGGGCGTGGCTGGGGGGGAATCATGGGTGTGCCTAAACGTTATGACATGCACTGGCGCTGGGCGAGTCTATAATTTTTACAGAATCGCACTTAGTGCCGTGCTAGTCAGCGCAGATTTTTAGGCACAATAAAGCCCTCTCTGTATTTCCAATTCTCACATATAAAATGTTGCAGTCCGCCATGGATAGTGCTGCCATTCATAGAAACATGATGGCAGATAAAGGCCAAATGGCCCATCCAGTCTGCCCATCCGCAGCATCCACTATCTCCTCCTCTTCCTATTGGCTAAGGCTCTCAACACCTGCATTGTGGGGTCATAGAGCTTTATGGTTATAGAAACATGATGGCAGATAAAGGCCAAATGGCCCATCCACAGCATCCACCATCTCCTCTGCTCCCTATTGGCTAAGGCTCTTAACATTTGCATCTCCTCTTCCTATAGGCTAAGGCTCTTTACACCTGCATTGTGAGGTCATAGAGCTTTATGGTATAGGAACATGATGGCAGATAAAGGCCAAATGGCCCATCTGCAGCATCCACTATCTCCTCCTCTCCCTATTGGCTAAGGCTCCTAACACCTGCATTGTGAGGTCATAGAGCTTTATGATTATAGATACATAATGGCAACATGGCTCATCCACAGCATCCTCATTTCCTCCTTTCCTTATTGGCTAAGGCTCTTAACACTTGCATTGTGATGTCATAGAGCTTTATGGTTATAGAAACATGATGGCAGATAATGGCCAAATGGCCTATCCAGTCTGCCCATTTGCAGTAACCATTATCTCTTCCTCTCGCTAAGAGATCCCACGTGACTATCCTAGGCTTTCTTGTGTATAATGGGTTGCCCACCCTTGCTCTGAGTTGTTTTCCAGTAAAAAAAAAAAAAAAATCACAAAATGGGAGAGGGCGACAAGAAGCAATTCAGCAATCAGACTGGGGTAGCACTAACCTTTTAAAATGATGATTTATGTGTCAGGCAAACGGCAGCAAAAAGATGAACTCAAGATTCCCTACCCCTGTAATATATATATTTTTTTTGTCATAGGAAAGTGAAAGAAAGTTGCTTTTGAGCCAAATTGTTTCCCTGTACTTGGAAATGTTTGAATTAGACCTTTGGAAAAACAGCAGCATGAAAGGAAACGTTGAAAACCTCAAGATGGCTCTCAGCCTTGTCAAGAAGGACTCTTTGCAAGCAAGCAGTGAAAAAATTAAAACCCTGTTGGACTTGCAGAAGCTGAAGGTGAGCAAAATGTCGGTTTCCTCATCAAGTGTGGCGTGTTTCGGGATAGGTCAAGTAAGGGATCAGACCGAAGCGTTTCATTTTGGGATCTCTGAACCTCAGCTGGTGAGAACAGTTTCAGAAGCAGGACAGACTCGTAGCTCTGCAGTTTGTGGAATAAATAAACCTCCAGAGAAAACAACTCACAGGTTTATCATCCTCTAGATCTGAGAGGATATTATAAGAAGCTCATAGAATTTGTGCACGAAAAGAACAAGGTTACTACTACCTTTGGGGCCCTAAGACGTCCCCAAAAAAGTAGCATAAATTGGCACTTGGACATTTTTTTTTTTTTCACATCCAAGTGTTGATTTTTGAAACCAACTTTCTGGAAGTCTAGCTAGGCTTCTTAGCTGTTGAGCGCGTGTTGGAGGCATTTAATGGGTGGGCTTTGGGCATGGTCATCACTTCGACGTCTTATGGCAATAATCAAACCTTTCCCAAGATGTCCAGGACAGAACTTAGACGTCCGGAGCTAGACCTCTTTTAAAAGCATCTAAGTGCCAGCACAAATTGACCTGATGACCACTGGAGGGATTAAGTTATGACTCCCATACACCCTAAAATCTGAATGAAACAGTACATACCTGTCTGTAGAACAGCAGCACCTGGTAAGGGAAACCCTAGTAAAGCATCACACAGGTGTCTTAAGTAGCCTGGTGGGTGGGCTCGTGAGCCATAGAGAGGAGGACCCAGGCCCATAAGCTACCCTAATCAATATATTTATGGTGGAATGTGTGAGGCCACCAAAACTCTAGTATGCTGCCATATAGGTACCATGGGGTGGTAGACAGGTAGATAGAATAGGTTTTGGGGGAGTTTTGGAGGGCTCACCATACCTTATATAAGGGGGTTATGTTGAGATGCTCATCTGACATCTTTTAGGTGCCCCACTGCTCTGTTGACATGTCTATGAGGCCAATGCTGGCCTCTCCCAAGTCCAAATGGACATTTTGAAGTTGGACAATTTTGTAGTTGAAAATGGCCACAAAAGTTAGGCATCCTAAGGTTGGACGTCCTGACAGCTAAGATGTGTAAATAGGTGATTTTCGTTCAAAAAAAAGATGGACGTCTAGTGATTTTGAAAATAGTTGTTTCTCCACCCTGACTTTTGGATGTCATTTGGGAAGTGTCCATAGTCGGACTTAAGACACGCTATCAAAAATGCACCTTCTCTGTGTAACCGTGAAGCAGAAAGTTTGAGGTTCGAAAGAGATTAAACCAAGTCAGTCGTAGTTAGTTCGCATTCACTCCAAAACCAAAACAAGGAAGAAGCTGGATCATAAGAACCATGTCGCTATGGACAGATTAGGGCAGGGGTTCCCAGCCCAGTCCTTGAGCACACCCTGCCAAACCGGATTTCAGGATATCAACAATAAATATACATGAGATAGATTTGCATGCACTGCGTCCAAATCTGTGCCAGCGTTGTGGTTATCCAGACTAGTAGGGTTGTCTCCAAAAGCTGGATTGAGCTCTCCTTTCTTAAGAGGATGCAAAATACAGAGCCGAACCAGCAGTGCCCCAATTTAGCTCTGCAGGGGGTAAATAAGATCTTCTTTTGAAGCACAAAGAGCCAGATTCTGCAACCGGTGACGGTATCGTCTGGCGCCGGTCTCATGTCAATCATGTACTAGAGCTGGTTGCAGAATCACAGCCATATGTAAAGTAGATGCTGGAAATGTAGGCCAGGGTTTTCCTGGCCTACCATTTCTGGTATCTAGTTTACACGAGAATCGTGTCCATAGAGGAGCCTACCAGGGCCTACAGTCATTTCTGGCGCATGCCACGCCCACTTTGATTGTAGGCACCGGTAGGCTCCTCTGTGGACAGGACATCAGCGGCCTATTCTATAGATGCTTGTAGGTGCCTACATTTTTTTTAAAATTAGTTTTTAATTGGTTTTAAATGACACAGTCAAGTATCGCATTTTTATCGCCAATTAAACCAATTAAGTTATTTAAAATTTGATAAAACGCTTATAAAAACTTTTTAAGTGCTGTACAAACTAAAATTGAGTACAAAATATTTATAAAACGTACCTTAATACAAATAAAATAACCCATAAGTGTCAACAAAAAAACAACAACTTACATAGCGTTCATCAGACAGTGACTAACAGACATATGGAGTACGGAAAGGAAGAACTACAATATTGTAAAGGAAAGATTACAGTAAAGGGAATGAGCCTAAGATAGGATAGAATTTGGAGAATGGCAAGATGGTAGGATGAAACACCAAGCTGGAATAATTTGTAAACTGAGAGGGGCAGAATTAGGTTTCAAATGCATTCTTAAAAAGAAAAATTTTAAGAGACGACTTAAAATGTATCTAATGTGAATTCCTCTCTAAGATAATCAGGCAGTACGTTCCAGAGGTGGGGTGCGGTGACTGAAAAAAAAAATCTCATTACGCCTTGCACCAATGATTTTTAAGGATGGGACTGTAAGGAGATTACGCGCATTTGAACACAGCGCTCTGGCGGTAGAGTAAGGAATTAGCAGTTTATCGAGAAAGATAGGGGAATTACGACTGTTTTCCGGGGCTGTCTTTGACTTTTGGTTCACTTTCTGCTTTTTCTTGATTATGTTTCTTGTTCCATTCCTTTAGAGCAGGGGTGTCAAAGTCCCTCCTCGAGGGCCGCAATCCAGTCGGGTTTTCAGGATTGCCTCAACGGAATATGCATGAGATCTATTAGCATACAATGAAAGCAGTGCATGCACATAAATCATGCATGCATATTCATTGGGGAAATCCTGAAAACCCGACTGGATTGTGGCCCTCGAGGAGGGACTTTGACACCCCTGCTTTAGAGCAAAACAAAAAAGAAAGTGAAACAAAAAAAAGAAAAAAAAAAAGAAAACCAAAGTGTCAGATCCTATTCCCCTCCCACCGCAGCTCCCTAGCATTGATATAGACGTCAAGCCACCCTACTCCTCACCCCATTCTTCAGTTTCCAGTGGCGCATGACACAGGGGATTATACCTGCCCACTGGCATTCTGGGAATGAGGGTACGAAGATAGGGTTACTAGACGTCCGGATTTCCCCGGACACGACTGGGAGTCTGGAAGGCTTTTCAAAACCCGGCACTTTTTCAAAACCCGGCACTTTGTCATAAGAACATAAGAATTTGCCTCCGCTGGGTCAGACCAGAGGTCCATCGCGCCCAGCGGTCTGCTCCCGCGGCGGTCCATCAGGTCCATGACCTGTAAAGTGATCTTTTGTCTAGAACCTGTTCTTCCCTAATCCTTTATATCCTTCAAACTCCTTTTCTTTTTTTATCTATACCCTTTCTTTCTCCTTTATCTGTAACCTTCAATCCCCTTATCCTTCAGGAATTTATCTAGTCCCTCTTTGAAACCCCATAATGTAGTCTGACTTATTACACCCTCCGGAAGCGCATTCCAGGTATCCACCACCCTCTGTGTGACGAAGAATTTCCTAGCATTGGTTCTAAACCTGTCCCCTTTCAATTTCTCCAGATGTCCTCTTGTTCTTGAAGTTACCAGTACGCTGAAGAACCTGTCCCTCTCCACCCTCTCTATGCCTTTCATAATCTTGTACATCTCTATCATGTCTCCTCTGAGTCTCCGCTTCTCCAGGGAGAAGAGCCCAAGTTTCTCTAACCTCTCAGCGTATGAAAGATTTTCCATACCCTTTATCATTCGTGTGGCTCTTCTCTGGACCCTCTCAAGTATCGCCATGTCCTTCTTAAGGTACAGTGTCTGGGTTTTGAAAAGCTTTGAACAAATCACTGTTGGGCAACAAGGGGGGGTGGGAGAGGCTAGGGCAGGATTTGGGGGTGAACTGCGCAGGCCTGGGAGCAGGTCTAGGGGTCTGGATTTTCTGTTCATAACCCTAGTGCAGGAGGCCTAGGAAACTGCAGAGACCCTTGAGAGCTTGTGTGTGTATGTGTTGGGGGTAGTTGTGGGAGAAAGTCTGGATGGCCAGGATGGGGTTTTTTTTGCGTTTTTTTTTTTTTTTAAATAGTGGCTTAAACAAAATGAAAAAACACAAGCTTCAAATGGGTAAGGGTGATGCATTTTATATACCGCATTTCTGTATTATACAGTATCCCCCCGCGAATTCGCAGTTCACAGACTCACTAATTTGCAGTATTCTCTGACCGCCTCTTCCTGTACTAAAGTCGGGCTACACCAATCAGGAGCTGCGTGTCATAGCAGCTCCTGATTGGTGTAGCCTTACTTTAATAACAGGAAGAGGCGGTCAGAACATACCACGAGTGATTTTCTTCACTCGCCGGTGCTCCAGCTGCCCTCTCCTGCCTCTTTTCGAAATTCACAGAGAGCACTGGATACAGGAACTTTTTATAATCTTTTTTTGCTGGTACCTGGTGCATTGGAAGTTTACAGGACTTGCCCAGGGCCTTGAACTTGGTTCTCCTGGCTCTTAACCTACTATACTAACCTTTAGGCTAATTTGCTCCACGACAACATGCATTTATTTATTTTAAAAAATTATATTCCGCATAAGTAACATGCATAATAAAATCACAAAAAACACGACAAAAGCAATAAACACATCAATACAACACCACATAAAACATTTCAGCAAGCCACAACACCACAATCTATTCCCCCAATAATTTGCACACATGACTGAAAAAGAAAAAAACCCAACAACCAACAAACTAAAAAAGCCTATTCAGACCTCAAAAGAATGCACTAATAGCACCGTCTTTCAATCCCCTCTTAAACTGCCTCAAATTTCAACAAGCAGGCCCCTGCACTGAGAACATGGTTTTCCCTACAGTACGTGGTAGCTCTGAAACAGAAAAGTACTCATTCCAATTTGAATAAGGGACATGGGATTTCATGGTTTTCTCTATCCAGTGACAGATTAAGACATGCACAATCTAGGCACAGCCTAGGGATCAGAAATTTAGGGGGGCCTTGCGAGATATGCTTAGGACTCAGGAGGCCACCATTGCAACTAACAGAATGTTTTTTTCCCCCCAGGATTCTATATACAGTATTTGTAAATTAACTGTCTTGAAGCCAAAAGGATAGCTAAAGTGTCTCTCTAGATATTTTTCAGAATTTAGCTCTCCAATCCTCTCCCCGCCCTCCCCCCCATCACTCCAGTGCAGAGACTGTGGTAAGAGTCAGTCAATAGGAAGGAACGGTTGACCTGCAAGTATTGTGTGTATGGGTAGGGAGACAGGAGTTAGGGGGGGTAGGGTTAGAGAGAGACAGTAAAAGCAGCGATTGTCTTGGAAGTGGCGAATGATTCCTGAGAAATATACGGGTTATGGGGGGGAGAGTGTCGAGGTTCTGCTGCTGCAGACTGAGAAAAAGAGCTGGCAGGAAATGCAAGTCCTGTACATGATGTGAGCAGAGCTGGTTGGGGGGAGGAAGAGAACATGAATAACAGAGCAGTGCAGCACCAGAAGAAAGCGAGAGAGAGAGAGAGATAGACAGAGAAAGAAGGGAAAAGAGAGAAAGAAAGAGAGAGAAAGAAAGAAAGAGACAGAAAAAGAAAGAAAAAGAAAGAGACAGAGAAAGAAAAAGAGAGAGACAGAGAGAGAGACCCAAAAAAGAGAGAAAGAAAGAGAGAGAGAAAGAAAGAAAAAGAAAGAGAAAAGGAGAGAGAAAGAAAGAGAGAGAGAGAGAAAGAGACAGAGACAGAGAAAGAAAAAGAGAGAGACACAAAGAGAGAGAGAGAGAGAGAGAGACAGAGACAGAGAAAGAAGGGAAAAGAGAGAAAGAAAGAGAGAGAAAGAAAGAAAGAGACAGAAAAAGAAAGAAAAAGAAAAAGAAAAAGAAAGAGACAGAGAAAGAAAAAGAAAAAGAGAGAGACAGAGAGAGAGACCCAAAAAAGAGAGAAAGAAAGAAAAAGAAAGAGAAAAGGAGAGAGAAAGAAAGAGAGAGAGAGAGAGAGAGAGAAAGAGACAGAGACAGAGAAAGAAAAAGAGAGAGACACAAAGAGAGAGAAAGAGAGAGACTGGGTGCCTGTCTGAAAAATGAGAGTTCATGTAGATTTTGTACCTGAAGAGTGAGAGTACACACATGTCCATACCTGAAGAGCATGAGTGATGTGCATATTTATTTGAACAGCTTGCGTGTGTGCGTGGATGCATTCGAGAATGAAAGTGTGCATGCATATGTCTGAGAAGTGAGTCGGGGAAACTGAAGGGCAACAGAGCGCCTTCATTTGTGTCTACATAGCTGGAGAGTGCACGCAAATGTATAAGTTTTGGGTCTCTAAACACAGCTTCCATTTGAAAGCTAGATTGGAGAAGTCCATTGGTAGAGATGCTTCTGAAGCAAGTTTTCAGCTTCATTTAGTTTATTATAACTTCTAGTCCGCCTTTATCAAAAGCAGATTACAAAATAACTTACATAATACAACAGTTAAAATACGTACACAATAATTAACAAGACCGCTTGCCTTTAAGGCATCTTACCAAATGCTATACTTCATGGTCCAGAGCAAATACCTCCCTATCCACTATTTAAGTTATTACATAGCACTAAGTGCTTTTTTTTTTTTTTTTTTAACATTCACTTAAATTCCTGCAGGTCTTTCAACTGTCGTGACCCCATTGGCTCTCCCTCCGACGTCAGTTCCTATGCGTGGCACCTGGAAATGACATCAGCAGGAGTGCCAATGGGGGCCACAAAGAACATGTTGTTGACCGCCGCAACCGACAACTTCAACTAGAGGTCTGGGGGAAGGGAAGGGGGGCGTGCATGGAGGGGAGGAATGGGAAGAGGCGAGATGTAGAGGAGGGGGGCCGGAGCCCCCCTTGCCCCTCCCCCTTATGACACCACTGAGTCCAGGACTGGCATAACTTGGAAGCTGCAATCATTAAGCCCCGCCTCCATTCAACATATGCGCTTGCCTGGTCCCCAGGCTTGTTCACAAATTATTACTGTCAGCTCTCCCGCAGCTAGGTGAAATGTTGGGTGAAGGCCATGAATGGAGATCGGAGGTGGGATGGGGGGGGGGGGCAAAGAAAGCGAAAGTGACTTTGGGAGCGGTGAGATAAGAGTAAATGGGAGCTATGGAAGGGGCCCTAAAAAAATGTGTGTTTGCCTAGGGGCAATATAGTGTTTATCTGGCCCCTGTCAGTCTTTTCACACCCTCTGTCTTCTTGTTCGTAACAGATGAATGATGTTCAAACTCAGCAGAAAGCCATCAAAGATCTCTTTTGCATCTTACAAGAGCTGAAAGCGATCACAAGCAAACAGCCCTCGAGTGCCTGCACGAGGCGGAAAAGGAACAAGGAACGGAAAAGAAGGGGCAACAGAAACTAGCAGCCTCGCAATCTACTGATCTGAATTGTATTATTATTAATATTATTATTATTATATTTGATATGTCTATTTATTATATTTAAGATTTACTGAAATCTATTTATATAAAACTATTTTGTAGAAACACTGTTTAATGGTTATTGCTGCTGAGTATCAAACCCAAGGCACTGCATACACAAGAATTTAAGTCTAGCCTTACTGGGTCAGACCAAAAGGTCCATCAAGCCCAGTAGCCCGTTCTCACGGTGGCCAATCCAGGTCACTAGTACCTGGCTAGAACCCAAGAAGTAGCAACAATCCAGAATCCCCACAGAGTAGCAAGATTCTGGAATCCCCATTCCATGCGGCTTCCCCCACGTCTCTCTCAATAACAGACTATGGACTTTTCCTCCAGGAACTTGTCCAACCCTTTCTTAAAACCAGCTACGTTATCCGCTCTTGCCGCAACCTCTGGCAATGCATTCCAGAGCTTTAACTATTCTCCAAGTAAAAAAAAAAAAAAAAAATTCCTCCTATTGGTTTTAAAATATTTCCCTGTAACTTCATCGAGTATCCCCTAATCTTTGTAATTTTTGACAGAGTGAAAAATCGATCCACTTTCATGTGCAAACTCACTTGTACTGATGTGGTGATTCATTGGTTAAAGACATTGGACCTTCAGCTGCTTGTAGGTAACGCCAGCTGAGCTTTTGAAGTAAAAATACGAGGGGGTCACTGAAAAGTTCTCAGCCCAACCAACAAAGCTGGGGCAGCCTCCATCGAGGGCTATACATTTAAGTTCAGTAATTTTCCACTTTATTTTGTTCCATCAGAAAAATACAGAATGTAAAAAGTGGAAAAATCACTGGACTAAGTGGAGGCTGCCCCAGATTTGTTAGTTGGGCTGAGAACTTTTCTACGACCCCCCTGTACCATGCCTGATTTGAATTACCTAGAACAGGGGTAGGCAAGTCCGGTCCTCGAGAGCCGGAGCCAGGTCAGGTTTTCAGGATCTCCACAATAAATATGCATGAGATAGATTTGCATCTCAAGGGGGCAGTGCATGCAAATCCATCTCATACAAATTCATTGTGGATATCCTGAAAATCTGACCTGGCATTGGCTCTCGAGGACCGGAATTGCCTATTCCTGACCTACAGATTCATTGTGGATATCCTGAAAATCTGACCTGGCACTGGCTCTTGAGGACCGGAATTGCCTACCCCTGACCTAGAATAATGTGGCATTTTGATGGGGGGGGGGAGGGGGTTCATTCAGATGTGATCTATGCCCTCATCTTTGCTATTTTCTCTTAGCTGAAATGATTCATCACGGTGCTAGATTCCGACTGACCTCATGAACTATTTGAAGGTCAGACTGCACTTGAGTGCAGAGCTGTTGAAGAGTTATAGGCAAAACTGAGGAGAACTGGAAAGAGCACAGGAAGTATCAAAAAGAATGTCACCGTGTGGTTAGAAAAGCCAAAAGGGAATATGAAGAAAGGCTAGCCAAGGAAGCACGAAATTTCAAACCGTTCTTCAGATATGTTAAAGGGAAGCAGCCGGCTAGGGAGGAGGTGGGACCGCTGGATGATGGAGACAGGAAGGGAGTGGAGAGAGAAGTGGCGGAAAGACTAAACATGTTCTTTTCGTCCGTATTTACAAAATAGGACACATCTAACCTGAGCAAATCTTCAAAGGACACCAAACAAATAAATTAACATCCATGGAAGTAAGCCTTGAAGACGTACGTAGGCAGTTAGAAAAATTAAAAACCGACAAATCACCGGGCCCGGATGGAATCCACCCTAGGGTACTGAAAGAACTAAAGGAGGAAATAGCGGAACTACTACAGCAGGTTTGCAATCTATCCTTGAAAACAGGAGTGATCCCGGAGGATTGGAAGATAGCCAATGTTACGCCCATCTTTAAAAAGGGATCAAGAGGTGACCCGGGGAATTACAGACCGGTGAGTCTGACCTCGGTTCCGGGGAAAATGGCGGAAGCGTTGATAAGACAGCATTTTGAAAGAAATAAACTAATCACAAGCCAACATGGCTTCTGCAAGGGGAGATCATGCTTAACGAACTTACTACACTTCTTCGAAGGAATTAATAAACGAATGGACAAAGGGGACCCCATAGACATCGAATATTTAGATTTCCAAAAAGCCTTTGACAAGGTACCCCATGAACGCCTACTTCGGAAACTGAAGAACCATGGGGTGGAAGGAGACGTATATAGATGGATCAGGAATTGGTTGGCGGGTAGGAAGCAGAGGGTAGGAGTGAAGGGCCACTACTTAGACTGGAGGAAGGTCACGAGTGGTGTTCCACAGGGGTCGGTGCTCGGACCGCTGCTATTCAATATATATATAAATGATATGAAGTGTGAAATAATAAAATTTGCAGACGACACCAAACTATTTAGTGGTGCTTGGACTAAAGAGGATTGCAGGGAATTACAAAGGGACCTGAACAAGCTAGGGGAGTGGGCGATGAGATGGCAGATGAAGTTCAATGTAGAGAAATGTAAAGTATTGCATGTAGGAAGCAAAAACCCGAGGTACATCTATACGAGGGGAGGGATGTTACTGAGTGAGAGTACCCAAGAAAGGGACTTGGGGGTAATGGTGGACATGACAATGAAGCCAACGGCACAGTGCGCAGCGGCCGCTAAGAGAGCGAATAGAATGCTAGGTATAATCAAGAAGAGTATTACAATCAGAACGAAAGAAGTTATCCTGCCGTTGTATCGGGCGATGGTGTGTCCGCATCTGGAGTACTGCGTCCAATATTGGTCGCCGTACCTTAAGAAGGATATGGCGTTACTCGAGAGGGTTCAGAGGAGAGTGACACGTTTGATAAAAGGTATGGGAAACCTTTCATACACTGAGAGACTGGAGAAATTGGGGCTCTTTTCCCTGGAGAAGAGGAGACTTAGAGGGGATCTGATAGAGACATAGAAGATCATGAAGGGCATGGAGAAAGTAGAGAGGGACAGGTTCTTCAAACTTTCAAAAAATACAAGAGTGAGAGGGCATTCGAAAAGGTTGAAAGGGGACAGATTCAAAACCAATGCTAGGAAGTTTTTATTCACTCAACGGGTGGTGGACACCTGGAATGCGCTTCCAGAAGGCGTGATAGGACAGAGTACGGTATTAGGGTTCAAGAAGAAATTGGACAGTTTTCTGAAGGAAAAGGGGATAGAGGGGTACAGATAGAGGACTACTACACAGGTCCTGGACCTGTTGGGCCGCCGTGCGAGCAGACTGCTGGGCGCGATAGACCTCTGTTCTGACCCAGCAGAGGCACTTCTTATGTCCAATAACCCTCGAAAGACAACAAGATTGTTTTTCCCTCATAGGAAATCCAACGTCCCTCATATTGCAATGTACGTTTTGCCTCAGGTTTGATCTGTTTCAGTTATTTAAGAAGCCATTATCTAGACATGACTGAGAAGACTTTGCTTAAAACAGCATGCAAACATTTAGTCAAACTGGAAACTATGTTTTCATATTGAATTATTTATATTAACATTAGTTAATTTAATAAAATAATTTTATATACTGTATATCATAAGAATATGCTGTTGTTATTATGGCTGCCTGAAATATTTACAAGTTGGGACATATCAGCTTAAAATCTTCCATGCACAAGTGCCAATTTGCAGAAACAAAGTTCTATGTTTTGACTTTGTTTCAGATCATTCAGTAAACCATAGCCACATCATTCTCTTCTTGGTCCGGCTGAGAACTATCAGCATCCACTGGTAGTGTGAAGAGTTCCAGTGTGATGTCATAATGCCTTAGTCCACCAATAAGAGCCAACCTCAATAGTGATGTCAGAAGTGCTTGATTGTCCTATACTTGGGAGTGCTGAAAAGTTCTCAGTGCAGCCAACCAACTTCCTAAATTCTGAGCGTTATTTCGACACTGTAACTGAAAAGAGTGTTATCTTATTCTGTTAAGTGCCAATTTGCAGAAACAAAATTCTATCTTTTGACCTTGTTTCAGATCATTGATGGAGCCATATCCAGGTCATTCTCTTCTTGGTTGGGCTGAGAACTTTTCAGCATCCACTGGTAGTATGAAGAGTTTCAGTGTGATGTCATAATGCTTTAATCCACCAATAAGAGCCAACGTCAACAGTGATGTCAGAAGGGCACAATTGTCCTATACGTGGCTCACTTTTATTATACACCAGGGAGTGCTGCAAAGTTCTCAGTGCAGCCAACCAACTTCCTAAATCCTGAGCGTTACTTTGCCTGTGAAGCTGAAAAGAGTGGTGATTTATTTCATTAACCCCAACGTTTACAAAACCGCAGAAGCGTTTTTTAGCGCAGGCTGGTGCACTGAACGCTCTGCACTGCTCCCGACGCTCATAGGAACTCTACGAGTGTCAGCAACAGCACAGAGTATTCAGCGTGCCAGCCTGCGCTAAAAACCGCTTTCGCAGTTTTGTAAGAGAGGGTGGGGGGGGGGGTAAGTGCCAATTCACAGAAATAAAATTCTATGTTTCGACATTGTTTCAGATTATTGATTGAATCATATCCACGTCATTCTCTTGGTCGGGCTGAGAGCTTTTTAACACCTCTCGTATAGTGCATAAATGCGTAATTTCCAAAAATCATTTACCCCCCCCCCCTTTTTATAAAACTGCGGAAGCTGGTTTTAGCAGCGTTTATCAGCGTCGGGAGCAATGACGCAGAGCATTCAGCACTAGAAATCGCTCTTACGGTTTTGTAAAAAGGGGGGTGGGTGGTTACCTAGGTGAAAGGGTTCTTCAAAAACTGGCCACTCTACATGTGGTTAAAAGTCTGTGTATTGTGGAGCAACCCTGGTACTTAGTGACAAGAAAACACATATCTGCCCCAAGTGTAACTAGCAGCCCTGTAGGAATTGGGAAGACGTTCTTTTTATGCCTTTCAGGGCTAAAGCTGCCCTGAACGGAGGAACCCCGAAAGTTTTCTAGCCAGGTACTCGAGGAGTTGTGCCCAAGGCAAGAGTTAAATAAGCTTCCTAAGGTAATTTAAGGAATTATTTTTGGAGGATGCGATAGTATGAGCAAGGGCTGGGTGGTGTTTTTTGTTTTTTTTTTAACATTCAGCAAACTATGCTGAAACCTAATTCACTTCACTGGCATGGTAAACTGAAAATAAAATGTCTTGATAGTCAGTTCTAATGTTCACAAAGACCCGTCTTCTGCCAGGCCTTTGTGTGCTAGCTTAACTTCGGTTTCAAACGAACCCTGGCCCGACAAGAAAAGGATCAAGACTTCCAGAAGGTTATGAACATAGGACTAGCCATATTGGGTCAAACCGATGGCCCATCTAGCGCAGAATCCTTCTTCCAAAGATGGCCTAATGCGGGTCACAAGTGCCTAACAGAGTCCCAGAGAGTAGAAAGATTCCTTGACACCAATTTAGGGTAAGTAGTGGCTTTCCCTACTTCTATCTCGACTTTGGACTTTTCCTCCATAAATTTGTCCAAACTTTTTGTATAACCCATTTCCTCTGCTAATGGGGTAGAAGGTGTCCGGGGCAGTGGTACCTGCTCATTCCCTGTCCCCATGACACACTCACGCCCTCCCTTCCCCCCCTAGCTCCTTCCCCGTGTCCTGATATTCGCCAGTCTGCCATAATCAGGTCACAATTTCAGGAGTTGACCTCATTTGAGGCCTCCCAGACCTTGCTGCATCTTTGGCCTCGAAACCTCCACACTGAAAGTTTGCACTCCACTTCTTCACTGTGGAGTGCGACGGGCATTTGTCGCTCGACGTTTGCATTCATGGATGTCCTTTGGCGTTTTCTTCTGCAGAAGTAGGACTTCATGACAGCGCAGAGTTCAACACTTGAGAATTCCACAGTTTTCGCTGACATGGTTCAATCAACGATCTGAAACCAGGTCAAAACATAGCATTAGGATTCTGCAGATTGGCGCTTTGCAAAATAAAATAGCACTCTTTTCAGCTACAGTGGCAAAATAATGCTCAGAATTTAAGAAGTTGGTGGGGCTGAGAACCCTTCAGCACCCTCTCTTACCAGGCTCTATGACGGCCGCAGATATAATTGCCATGAGCAGCAAGCAGGTGCCTGGAGTAGCCTGGTGGTATGGTAATGGGTTTTGATATACCTCTTTGTGGTACAATCAAAGTGGTTTACATTTATAATATGCAGGTATTTTCTCTGTCCCTGGCGGATTCACAATCCAACTATTATACTTAGGTTTATAGAGGGTTAAGTGAGTTGCTCAAAGTCACAAGGAGCTGCAGTGGAAATCAAAGCCAGTTGCCCAGGTTCACAGCCCACTGGGCTACTCCTTCACTCAAGGTGCGGTGGACTGTTGAGAAGGGGACTCAGGCCCACATCCCACACTAACTGGTAGACACTATTATCAACAAATGAAACCCCCCCCCCATGAATTTTTCTGGGTTTTTTGTTCGATTTACAGTTTTAATGACATGCAATGGCATGGAATATGTTGTTGCAAATCACAGCCTATCTGTGTGAAGCAACCAATTGAAAGCCTGTTTTTGGATTCCTTTCAAAGTTTAAAAAACAACCCTTCTGAAGCCATCTTAGAATGCATTTAAAACACGTTTGAAAACTTCATGTTAAAATAAAAAAAAGAAAAAAAAAGAAAACCCCCACAACAAATAGGAATTTGCTAAGTGCAATATATAAACAGGTATCCTCTAACCCAGGGGTAGGTAACTCCGGTCCTTGAGAGCCGTATTCCAGTCGGGTTTTCAGGATTTCCCCAATGAATATGCATTTAAAGCAGTGCATGCAAACAGATCTCATGCATATTCATTGGGGAAATCCTGAAAACCCGACTGGAATACGGCTCTCGAGGACCAGAGTTCCCTACCCCTGCTCTAGCACAAGGGTGGGCAACTCCGGTCCGCGAGTGCCGTAATCCAGTCAGGTTTTCTGGATTTCCCAAATGAATATAAGAATTGCCGCTGCTGGGTCAGACCAGTGGTCTATCATGCCCAGCAGTCCGCTCCTGCAGCCCAGCAGTCCGCTTACGCAGAGGCCCTTACGTAAAGGACCAGAGCCCTAACTGAGTCTAGCCTTACCTGCGTACATTCTGGTTCAGCGGGAACTTGTCAAACTTTGTCTTGAATCCCTGGAGGGTGTTTCCCCCTATAACAGCCTCCAGAAGAGCGTTCCAGTTTTCTACCACTCTATTTGCATATTCATTGGGGAAATCCTGAAAACCTGACTAGATTACGGCCCTCAAGGACCGGAGTTGCCCACCCCTGCTCTAGCATACCAAGGGCGGTGGGGATGGTCTGCTTTGGGTGCAGGCGGTTGGGGAGTGCATGGACCAGTCACAGGTCCATATGCGAGCGGCCATGGGCTCTGCCAGCCCCTGCCCCCTCCGACATCAACCTCCTATCCCAGGGCAGGGAATGGCAGAGCCGATGGCCACACACATGCGGAATGCAACCTTGTGACCGCTCCGTGCATCTCCCATTCTCCCTGGAAGAGAGGAGTGCTCTGGTCAGAGGAAGGGGTTGCATTGCCCCGGGTGGCCACCAAGCACGATCCATACACCACTGCAGGTACCTAACTCATGCCACAAGTACATATATAGGTTACATCAGTTTTCTAAGGGAAAATAATTATGCATAGGGTTACCATATGGCTCCAGAAAAAGGAGGATGGATTGAGACATCCGGGTTTTACTTCCATTGCTTTTAATGAATGTAGAACATAGATGTCTCAATCTGTCCTCCTTTATTTATTTATTCATTCAATTTTCTATTCCGTTCTCCCAGGGGAGCTCAGAATGGTTTACATGAATTTATTCAGGTACTCAGGCATATGGCAACCCTAATCATGCACATACATCCCCTTGAAAATTACTCTGTGGAATACCCTAGCACTTATTAACACCTGCTAGTTCCAGCTTATTTTATGCACATACAGGCAAACCTTGGATAGCGAGTAACGTGGTTTACGAATGTTTTGCAAGACCAGCAAAACATTTTCTTAAATTGTAACTCAATAAACGAGCGTCGTCTTGCAGTACGAGCACGTCTTGCAGTACGCATACGTGCGTTACGTCAAATATACACAATATATGCGCGTCACATCACTGATCGCAGTTCGAGCGTGCACAACATACGCACATCTCGCGCTGAGCACAGCTGACCATAATAAAAGCATCACGCCCAATTCACCCGCAATGTAGTGACTGTTCGAAACGAGCGAGATCTTGCAATACAAGGACGTACAGTTTTTGGGACGTGGAACAAATCGTCCGAGTTTCTATTATTTCCTACGGGGAAATTCGCTTTGATATACGAGCGCTTTGGATTACGAGCATGCTTCTGGAACGAATTATGCTCGTAAACCAAGGTACCACTGTATATGGCTCCGATCACAGAGCTCTCTCCAGTTAGTGCCAGGGTGGTCTACAGGTAGAGTTGGTGGCACTGCCTGTCTTAAGTTGATAGCTATATAAATATCATGGTTAAATATTAGTAGTGTACAAGATCATGCACAGTGGATAACAAACAAGGACTTAACTGTAAAATCAAAACAAAGACCCCCCCCCAAGAATCTGCACCGTAGTGATCTTTCTTTTCTCTTACTTTTTCATTCAGGGTGAAATGGTAATTGATAGCAATATCTCAGATAAAACAAATAAGTACATTGTTATATGGCCAATTCACATTTGAGGCTCAGAATTTCTTTTATCCAAGTAGGGAAAGGAAAACATACGACTTTTTGTGTAATACCCGATTCATATGCAAATTAACCCCAGCAGCTTAGAGTCTGTTTCTCTCCACTCCATACACAACAATCTTTAGAAATATAAGCAAACATGTTTTCAAAGCAACAGTGCCATCACCTCTTCAGGTCAGGGAATGTTCCTTACAAAAGTTCAAAGTCCTCCACAAGTCCAGCCTTATTGCTCCACTCTTTTCCTCAGTGCTTAAGGCTGGCAAGCTCAAACAAATAGTAACAGCTTGAAATTGCACAGTCCTTAAAGGGCTCCTCCCCACAGGATAATTTTAATCGAACAAAGTAGCACTATTTAAGCTCAGCTCCTTTAAGCAGGGCTTTGCCACTGTTCTATTTGGTCCAAAACTGACATTGTAAGGGAGTCCCTGCTTATTTCCACTTCCAGGACTAGCTTCAACAGAATCTCTCTCCTCCACCATTCCTGATGGAAGAGCTCCACCCCTTCCTGCCAGCTGAGGTAGGTTGATATTGTTCCAGGGTAGGGTTACCATATGGCTCCAGAAAAAGGAGGACCCATTGGGACATCTGGGCTTTATTTCCATTGAAAGCAACGGAAGTAAAACCTTGATGTCTCAATCCATCCTCTTTTGTCTGGACTCTGGAGCCATATGGTAGGACAGGGGTAGGCAATTCCGGTCCTCGAGAGCCGGAACCAGGTCAGGTTTTCAGGATCTCCACAATGAATATGTATGAGATGGATTTGCATGCACTGCCTCCTTGAGATGCAAATCTATCTCATGCATATTTATTGTGGAGATCCTGAAAACCTGGCCTGGCTCCGGCTCTCGTGGACTGGAATGGCCTACCACTGCGGTAGGGGAACTGAAGCTTTTCTTCCTCCTCTATGGTGTTTCCCAATGCACTTCAGGGAAGGACTTAGAGCAGGGGTGTCAAAGTCCCTCCTCGAGGGCCGCAATCCAGTCGGGTTGTCAGGATTTCCCCAATGAATATGCATGAGATCTATTAGCATACAATGATAGTAGCGCAGGGGTGTCCAATGTCGGTCCTCGAGGGCCGCAATCCAGTCGGGTTTTCAGGATTTCCCCAATGAATATGCATGAGATCTATTAGCATACAATGAAAGCAGTGCATGCAAATAGACCTCAAGTATATTCATTGGGGAAATCCTGAAAATCCGACTGGACTGCAGCCCTCGAGGACCGACATTGGACACCCCTGCAGTAGCGCATGCAAAAAGATCTCATGCATATTCATTGGGGAAATCCTGAAAACCCGACTGGATTGCGGCCCTCGAGGTGGAACTTTAACACCCCTGACTTAGAGCCTGCCTGCTGACAACCTTAGAGATGGATTAAGCCTTCCTCTTTAAGGGCCCTTTGCAGCCTGATGGGGGGATTTCTTTCCCCTACCTGTGCTTCCTTATCACAATGGATACTCCTTATGGCTACTACTATTTATAATTTTTATAGCGCTGCAAGGCGTACATTTAACATACAACAGACAAGTGGTCCCCAACCCTGTCCTGGAGGACCACTAGCCAGTTGGGTTTTTGGGATAGCTCTAATGAATATGCATGGAGCAGATCTGCATTCCTATCATCTTCATTACATGCAAATCTCTTTCATGCATATTAATTAGGGCTATTCAGAAAACCTGACTGGCCAGTGTTCCTCCAGGACAGGGTTGGGAACCACTGCAATAGACAGTCCCTGCTCAGAAGAGCTAACAGTCTAATTTGACAGACAGGCATCTCAGGGTTGGGGAGATTATGGTAGAGGAAATGATACAGTGGGTGAAGGTATCTGACAGCAGTGAGTGGGAGTTAAGTGTTGAAAGCAGTTTCAAAAAAGTGGGTTTTTAGCTTGGATTTGAATACTGCTAGGGACAGAGCATGACGCATTGATTCAGGCAGCCTGTTCCAGGCATACGATGCGGCAAGAAAGAAGGGACAGGGTCTGGAGTTGGCAGTGGAAGAGAAGGGTACAGATCAAGTTTCAAGTTTATGAAAAAAAATTTTTATACCGCTTATTCCAATTTCTAAGCGGTGTACAGCAATAATAAAATAGAAATCATAAAAAAAAAACCAATTAGTGTTAAAATATTATACAACTAGTCTTTATTATATTAGATACGGTATCAAGTTAGTAGACTTTAACATAAACACATATACTGACTGGACACAATTGGGAAAGTAGGACTGAACTACAATAATTTAAGATAAAGCACACTAAGGGATAAAACAACAGGTAGGGAAAGGGACTGTAATTAGTTTAGTCCTAAAAAGGACAGTTTTATCCAAAAGCATCCTCAAATAAAAATGTTTTGAGTTTAGCTTTAAACTGCTTTATCGAGGTTTCCACATGTAAGTGACTGGGCAATGAATTCCATAGGGTGGGTGCAGTAACAGCGAAATTATTAGATCTCAACGTATTAATTAATTTCAAAGACGGTACAACTAAAAGGTTTTGTGATATGGAACGAAGAGATTTAGCAGGGTGATAAGGAGTAAGCAGTCTATCGATAAACTCTGGTTGGCTGTATGAATGAGTAGTAAGAAGGGCTTGCCCGATGAACGGAGTTCACAGGGAGGAGCATAGGGGGAGATAAGTGATGAGAGATATTGGGGGGCTCCAGAGCGAATGCACTTGTAAGTCAGCAAGAGGAGTTTGAATTGTATTCGGAAATGGATGGGGAGCCAATGAAGTGACTTGAGGAGAGGGGTCATGTGAGAATAGCGGCTCTCACGGAATCTGAGTCGTGCAGCAGCATTTTGAATGGATTGAAGAGTTCTGGAATGTTGCTACTCTTTGGGTTTCTAACCTGTACTTCTGACCTGGGTTGGCCACTGTTGGAAACAGGACACTGGGCTTGATGGACCTTCAGTCTGCCCCAGTATGGCAATTTTTATGCTCTTATGTGAACCAAGTTTAGGACAGTCAAGCCATTGTGACCTCACTGCTGAGGTTGGCTCTCAGTCATTGGCGGAATGAGGCATTATGACATCACAATCTCAGCTCTGGAATGTTGCTACTTTTTGGGTTTCTGCCAGGCACTTGGGACCTGGGTTGGCCACTGTTGGAAACAGGACACTGGGCTTGATGGACCTTCGGTCTGTCCCAGTACGTCAATTCTTATGTGAGCCTAGTATAGGACAGTCAAGCCATTATGACATCACTGATGAAGTTGGCTCTCAGTCATTGGCGGAATGAGGTATTATGACATCACAATCTCAGCACTGGAATGTTGCTACTCTTTGGGTTTCTAACCTGTACTGGCCACTGTTGGAAACAGGACACTGGGCTTGATTGACCTTTGGTCTGTTCCAGTAGGGCAACTTTTATGTTCTTATATAAAATCTGAATCAAATACCTCAAGCATATACTAGAGTACAAGAAGTAAGTCAAACTCTCTTCAATGTATGTTATTTACATCTCATGACCTATGTATGTACTCAGGAGTGCTATCTGGCAATGTAGGGTTTTTGTTAAACAATGTATGCACTTTTATCCACATTAAGGGTGGGCAAGTTTTATTAAAAATTTGATAAAACGCTTATATAATTTCTAAGCGATTTACATTAAAAAATATATATATATACATACAAAGAAGACATAGAGAGTTTAGAGACAATACTTATGTTAATACTAACTTACAAGAAACACAAGGAAAAAGGGAGAGAACTACAATTTTTAAAAACAAAGGAGCATTCAAGGTAAGCGCATTAAGGGAGGGAAGGGTTTTAGCCGTATAAGGCTAGTTTCTGGTATTTTGGGGAGTCTATCTATCATTGTTAATGGATAATAGTATGCAAGCATTCTGAGGTAATATACGGGTTTAGCAATGGAAATAGCTTTGAAAATTGTGGTTCCCAAGTCTCTTTGTGAGGGAAAACACGTTGGACAGGAAGTGACGGTCTGCTGTGGGGAAGTTAAAGGTGAAATGGATTTTAAAACACACGTAAGCCTTGTCAAAGCCAATGAACGGTATCTAGGCCACCACCCACAACTCAATCAAGTAGTTGGGCTTATGTTTCCTGCATTTTTGGGAAAATCCCTCTCGATTGAGATAAGAAAAAGAAGATGATTTAACTGCTAATGAATGTCTGAATGTCGCTGGAAGAATAATATTTTCCTCAGAGTGAGCCAATAGACATTAAAGTTCAAAGGTACAGTTTGACCTACTTCTCAATTTCTGTGGTTGTGTTTCCAGATCATAAAATAGATCTAGTAACCCTACCCAGGTTTAAGCTTAGCCTTACATTTACTCAATGCTTGCTCCACAGGCAACATCTTTAGCACTGGTAGAGCAGCTCTCTGGTAGAGAGTGTCTACTGAAGTTTTGCACTCAACAAGTGGTCCAAGAAACAGATCAACGTCCACATGGGATGGCAATCAGGCTTTCTACATCATCCTGAGGATCCCTTTCCACTCCCTTTCATGTGTCACTGCAAAGCCAGGATGGTTCGTTTGGATTTCTTTGGGTTCGGCCCTTATTTCTTCGACTCGCCTTGCGATGGTGGCCAAAGAGAGGGAAGCAGGGAGAACTGAAGCACGAGTGACGTCTTACAAAGGGAATTTTTACTCGGGGGGGGGGGGGGCATTTTGGCCCTTTGCCAGCGGAGTTTATAAATAAAGGAGTTTACTAAACACTCATAGAATTGGACACGGAGAGGGACTGGGCCAAGGTGCCAGGCAGCTGTCAGCATTCAGACAGTCCCTTCTGTTCCTGGATCATGAGAGGCCAGGGAGCTGTAATGATCTTGGTGCTACTGGCTTCCTGCTCTTGCCAGCCTCCAAAAAACTGCAGCATCCAGTTGGAAAGCACACGATGTGCCTATCACAGGCTCCGGGACTTCATAAAAAATTCCAAAGTATGTCTGCCTGCTCTGGTGCAAATCTTGCCTGTCCTCTGTAGCAAACTCAGTGCTATCTGAAGACCAACTTCTAAGTAAAGCAGCGCATTTCTTTCATTGGAGAACTAAAATATTTTTTATATTTTTACAGATAAAAACAAACACTGGTGAGCGCATCCTAATTTTTCACAACCATTTTGCACAACTGAAAGTAAGTATATTATATATATATATTCTCTATTTAGGTGTGTATACCTGTCTGTTTTTATAGATATGCTCATGTCGGGTGGAAATTTTATTATTTGGATTTATTATAAGCATTTCTAATGGAAGCTCAAGGCGAACAACCCATAAAAACACAGAGGTTAATGTTCAGCCAACAGCGGTGAGTGTTTTTTTTATAGCTTGCAGTGGTGTTAGAAACAAAGAAACATGATGGCAGCTAAAAGCCAAATGGCCCATCCAGTCTGCCCATCCGTAATAACCATTATCTCTTCCTCTCTCTAAGAAATCCCGCGTGCCTATCCCAAGCCCTTTTGAATTTAGACACAGTCTCTGTCTCCACCACCTCTTCTGGGAGACTGTTCCACGCATCTACAACCCTTTCCGTAAAAAAATATTTGCTCAGGTTACTCCGGAGCCTGTCACCTCTTAACTTCATCCTATGCCCTCTCATTCCAGAGCTTCCTTTCAAATGAAAGAGACTCAACTCATGCACATTTATGCCACATAGGTATTTAAACATCTCTATCATATCTCCCCTCTCCCGCCTTTCCTCCAAAGTATACAGATTGAGATCTTTAAGTCTGTCCCCATACGCCTTATGACGAAGACCACGCACCATTTTAGTAGCCTTCCTCTGGACCGACTCCATCCTTTTTAGATCTTTTTGAAGGTGCGGCCTCCAAAATGGTACACAATATTTTAAATGAGGTCTCACCGAAGTCTTACACAGGGGCATCAATACCTCCTCTTTCCTACTGGCCATACCTCTCCCTATGCAACCTAGCATCCTTCCAGCTTTCACCGTTGCCTTTTCAACCTGTTTGGTCACCTTAAGACCATCATATACTTTCACCCCCGTCCCATTCCTCTTTCGTGCACAAAAGTTCTTCACCCCCTAAACTGTTCTATTCCCTCAGGTTTCTGCAGCCCAAATGCATGACCTTGCATTTCTTAGCATTAAATCTTAACTGCCAAATTTCAGACCATTCTTCAAGCTTCGCTAGGTCTTTCTTCATGTTATTCACACCATCTGGCGTGTCTACTCTATTGCAGATTTTGGTATCATCCGCAAAGAGGCAAATCTTACCCAACAACCCTTCAGCAATATCATTTATAAAAATGTTAAAAAGAACAGGCCCAAAAACAGAACCTTGAGGCACACCACTGGTAACATCCCTTTCCTCAGAGCGATCTCCATTGATCACTACCCTCTGTCGCCTTCCACTCAACCAGTTCCTAACCCAGCCCGTCACTTTGGGACCCTTCCCGAGGGCACTCAGTTTATTTATCAGTCGTCTGTGTGGAACACTGTCAAAGGCTTTGCTAAAATCTAAATACACCACATCTAGCGCACATCCTCTATCCAATTCTTTGGATATTCAATGCAAGGCTATGTCCAAGCACTGATATTGAATACATGGATTTATGTGGTCAGCTATATAACTTGTGCAGACAAGTGTGCTATCGACAGGGCTGATGTTAAACATGCTGGGCCCAGGGCAGAGAATAAGGAGGGGGCCCCCAATTCCTCTCCTCCATGCCCCTCCCCTGATCTTACCACCCACTAAATGCCCTCCCATCCAACATCCCTCTCTTCATTTAAAACTTAACTGTTTGGGCTGGGATGTCCTTTCCTTCTGCCTACCCCATTCCAAAGCCCCCCTCACATTTTAAAATGCAAAGAGGTTTCTGGCCTGGCAGGGATTCTCTAGCGCTGCTCATGGATTCTTCGGTGCTGTTCCCCTGCCACGGTCCACCCAAGCAGAAACAGGAAGTTGCATCAGAGGGGGCGGACCGTGGCAGGTGAACAGTGCTGAGGAATCCACAAACGGCACTAGGGAATCGCTGTCACACTGGTAACCCCTTTGCATTTTAAAAGGTGAGGGGGGAGGGGCTTCAGAATGGGGAGGGGAGAAGGGAAGGGCATCCCAGCCCATGAGGACCCCCTGGATCTGTGGTGCCCAGGGCAGTCGTTCTGTTTGCTCCCCCTTAACACTGGCCCTGGATACTGTATAAATGACTCTGCACGAAGACAGGACTGATTTTTACGCAGCTTAATTTAACCGCTTATAGATAGTTAAGGGCTGAATATCGTCAACTCCGCCTCCAGATGGAATGGGACAATTCATGACGACTGTCTCATCGGGGGATGTTTTAGCGTGGCTGCATTGAAACAGCTGCAATGAATCATCCCATAGGCTAGGCTTCACGGTACATGTAGAAAACGGCTGACGCCGCAGATGCCGCAGCTCAGGTGGCTATTTATCCCCCAGGGCCTGGGCTTGAAGGATGCGATGCAGCTTCTGTCCCCCCCCCCCGGGGCCCGGGCTCCACACCAGTCACCAGGATCGTGAACAGGGAGGAGAGAGGAAGGGTCACGGCTTTCTCATCAACTGCCTCTGTCCCTTCTGCCTTGCTGCATCCTATGCTTGGAGCCGAAATCCCTATGGCGGGCTCAGTCTCTGGCAGTGTTCAAGGCCCATTTAAAAACACACCTCTTAGAGAGTGCTTTCGACTCCTAACTCCTCTCACCTTAGGTTCTACATCGCCTACCCTTTATGTCATGTCTTGTCTGTCCAAGTTAGATTGTAAGCTCTTCTGAGCAGGGACCGTCTATACATGTCAAAGTGTACAGCATGCGCCTTTCAGCGCTATATAAGTGATAAGTAATAGTAACATTTTGGGGTGGGGAGTGATGCTCCCAAAAATGCTGACATTGCACGATTCATCGCGGCCACTTTATTGTGCTGAAATGGCTGCAATGAAACGGCCATGATGAATCGTCCCAGAACCCCCTCCAGACTGCCCACAAAACAGCCATCTTTAAGTTGAGCGGTCAGCGGTGATGTTCAACAGCAGTGACAGGACACTTGCCACTGAATAGCAGTGGATAGCCCTACTCGAGTGATTTAACCAGCCTCAAGCCATTTCGGGCAAGTTAAATGGCTTTCAGTATCAACCTCACAGTTTTCACAGGCCTAATGACATGGGGGGCAAATTTTTCCCCTTCCTGCAGGAACTCATTTTCCCGTCCCGTCCCTGTGAGTTCTTTTCCTGTCCCTGCCTCATTCCTGCAAGCTCCGTCCTCAAATGCACAAGCCTCAAACACTTTAAAATCACAAGTAGCAACATTCTAGAGCTCAGATTGTGATGTCATAATGCCTCATTCCACCAATGCTAAAGCTCCGTCCTCATCCGCACAAGCCTCAAACCCTTGAAAATCCTAAGTAGCAACATTCTAGAGCTCAGATTGTGATGTCATAATGCTTCATTCCACCAATGCCTAAGCTCCGTCCTCATCTGCACAAGCCTCACTTTAAAATCCTAAGTAGCAACATTCTAGAGCTCAGATTGTGATGTCATAATGCCTCATTCAACCAATGCCTGAGCTCCGTCCTCATCTGCACAAGCCTCAGACACTTTAACATCATAAGTAGCAACATTCTAGAGCTCAGATTGTGATGTCATAATGCCTCATTCCACCAATGCCTAAGCTCCGTCCTCATCTGTACAAGCCTCAAACCCTTGAAAATCCTAAGTAGCAACATTCTAGAGCTCAGATTGTGATGTCATAATGCTTCATTCCACCAATGCCTAAGCTCCGTCCTCATCTGCACAAGCCTCACTTTAAAATCCTAAGTAGCAACATTCTAGAGCTCAGATTGTGATGTCATAATGCCTCATTCCACCAATGCCTAATCTCCGTCCTCATCCGCACAAGCCTCAAACGCTTTAAAATCCTAAGTAGCAACATTCTAGAGCTCAGATTGTGATGTCATAAAGCCTCATTCCACCAATGCCTAAGCTCCGTCCTCATCTGCACAAGAACATAAAAATTGCCGCTGATGGGTCAGACCAGTGGTCCATTGCGCCCAGCAGTCCGCTCATGCGGCGGCCTCCAGGTTGAAGACCTGTGCCCTAACCGAGACCAGCCCTACCTGCGTTAGTTCTGGTTCAGCAAGAACTTGTCCAACCTTGTCTTGAATCCCTAGAGCGTATTTTCCCTTATAACAGACTCCGGGAGAGCATTCCAGTTCTCCACCACTCTCTGGGTGAAGAAAAACTTCCTTACATTTGTACGGAATCTATCCCCTTTTAACTTCAGAGAGTGCCCTCTCGTTCTCTCTACCTTGGAGAGGGTGAACAACCTGCCTTTATCCACTAAGTGGCACTTATTCCCTTCATTATCTTGAATGTTTCGATCATGTCTCCTCTTAGTCTCCTCTTTTCAAGGGAGAAGAGGCCCAGTTTCTCTAATCTCTCACTGTACGGCAACTCCCCCAACCCCTTAACCATTTTAGTCGCTCTTCTCTGGACCCTTTCGAGTAATACTATATCCTTCTTCATGTATGACGACTAGTTCTGGACGCAGTATTCCAGGTGAGGGCGTACCATAGCCCGGTACAGCGGCATGATAACCCTCTCTGATCTGTTCGTGATCCCCTTCTTAATCATTCCTAGCATTCTGTTCGCCCTTTTTGCTGCCACTGCACATTGTGCAAACGGCTTCATTGACTTGTCGACCAGTACTCCCAGGTCTCTTTCCTGGGGGGTCTCTCCTAGTACTGCCCCGGACATCTTGTATTCGTGTGTGAGATTTTTGATACCAGCATGCATTACCTTACACTTATCCACGTTGAACCTCATTTGCCATGTCGCTGCCCATTTCTCGAGTGTGGTTATGTCACGTTGCAGACAGATCTTCACAATCCCTTGCGTCCTCACTACTCTGTATAACTTCGCATCATCTGCAAATTTAATCACCTCACTCGTTGTACCCATTTCCAGATTGTTTATGAATATGTTGAAGAGCACAGGTCCAAGTACCGAGCCCTGTGGCACCCCATTGGTGACATTCTTCCAGTCCGAGTATTGTCCATTTACCCCCACTCTCTGTTTCCTATTTGCTAGCCAGTTTTTAATCCACCTGAGTATTTCACCCTCTATTCCATGGCTCTCAATTTTTCGAAGTAGTCGTTCGTGCGGAACCTTGTCGAACGCCTTCTGAAAATCCAGATATACAATGTCGACCGGGTCTCCCTTGTCTATCTGCTTGTATACCCCCTTGAAGAAGTGCAGCAAGTTCGTCAAGCAAGATAGGCCTTTGCTGAAGCCATACTGACTGGTCCTCATCAGTTTGTGTCCGTCAAGGTGATCAATGATGCGGTCTTTTATCAGCGCCTTTATCATCTTTCCCGGTACCAAAGTCAGACTCACCGGCCTGTAGTTTCCCGGATCTCCTCTCGAACCTTTTTTGAAGATCGGCGTAACATTCGCCACCTTCCAGTCTTCCGGAATCTTTCCCGATCTAATCGACAGATTGGCTATTACTTGAAGCAGTTCAGCTATAGTCCCTTTCAGTTCCTTAATGACCCTTGGATGGATGCCATCTGGTCCTGGGGATTTGTCCCTCTTAAGCCTATCAATCTGCCTGCATACTTCTTCTAGACTAACTGTCAACCTTGTCAGTTTCCCGTCTTTGCCTTCAGCGTATAGCCTGTCGGGTTCCGGTATGTTGTGTATGTCCTCTTTGGTAAATACAGACGCAAAAAATGTGTTCACTTTATCGGCAATGGCTTTGTCCTTCTTTAGCACTCCCTTTATTCCATTATCATCCAACGGTCCCACCGCTTCCTTTGCGGGTCATTTCCCCTTAATGTATCGATAGAAAGGCTTGAAGTTTTTCGCCTCCTTGGCTATTTTTACCTCGTAGTCTCAAGCTTAACACTTTAAAATCATAAGTGTTCGAGGCTTGTGCTGTTAAGGCAGAGTTTACAGGAATGGGGCGGGGACAGGGACAGCGACAAAACTTGTGGGGACGGGATGGGAAAGTTGAGTTCCTGCGGGGACGGGAAAAAATTTGTCCCCGTGTCATTCTCTACATTGTCCTTTCTCCCACCCCTGCTCGTCAACTCTTCTTGAAGGAGGACCTTACCATTATCTAGCCCTCTTTAAAATTTAAAATGTCTCATGTGCCCCTTCACGTGGAAGCTGAGGGACTTCTGTTTTAGTTGTAGTTATTTATTTATTTATTTATTTAATTTAATTTAATTATTATTTATTTACAGTACCCGCAGATTCGGTTATTCGTGATTTTTTTAGAAATGCTGCATCCCGGACTTTACCTGGTGGTCTAGTGGCGACACGGGGCAGGATCGATCTTCCTACGCTCCTGCCCCGTGCAGACCCGTCATCATAATGGCTGCCGTGAGTTTCCGTTGTAGTCTTGAGTTCCCTTTCTGTCCTGGTGGGCTCACAATCGATCTAATGTACCTGGGGCAATGAGGGGATTAAGTGACTTGCCCAGGGTCACAAGGAGCAGCGAGGGATTTGAACCCACAATCTCAGGGTACTAAGGCTGTAGCTCCAACCACTGCGTCTCTCTCTGGCAGTCATTTCTAACCAATTTAAGATATTTCAAAGATTAATAAACAAGCAGTTTGTGATGTCACTTTTTCTATACACAGCAACTGAACTGCCAGGGGACAGGCCGGACACATGCCCAACAATTCAAGTCTTACACTGGTTTAATTCTTTTCTGTCTAACCGTTCCTCATTTGGCAGTTACAACGATGAAAACTCCGAAGTCTTTTCCTTATCTTACGGTATTCCCCAAGGTTCTATTCTGTCTCCTCTTCTATTCAATATCTTCCTTTCCCCACTGCTAAGTATTTGTCAATCTATAGGTTTTACATCCTTTACATATGTAGATGATATCCAGCTTCTCCATCCTCTTAATCCAGAAAATATTGATGAAATCATTGCAATTAATAAGAAACTTGAAATCATAAACAATTGGCTAACCTCCAATAAACTAGCCTTTAAATATTCAAAAAACCAAAGCGATGCCTTTTTCTTGGAAAAAAGATACAACCTTAAGAACCCCTTTCGTCCTTAACTCCATCACCATTGAATTAGTTTCTTCCATAAAAATCTTAGGTGTTATCGTTGACGACAAACTATCGTTTCAAGATCATATTAGCAATATAGTTAAAATATGCTTTTATAAACTACGTTTGATTCGATCTATTTCAAAATTCCTTGAACCCAAATCCATTAACATATTAATACATTCTCTGGTCCTATCCAAAATAGATTACTGTAATTCTCTTCTACTTAACATCACACAAAAAGAAAAACGAAGACTACAAATAATACAAAATACGGCAGTTAAATTAATGTATAATGCCAAAAAATACGACCATGTCACTCCTTTACTAATAGATTCTCATTGGCAGCCAATCAGCCATCGGATTAATTTTAAAATTTTGCTCTTAGTACACAAAACCTTATCCTCTAACGAACCACAATTTATTTCAAGAATGCTTATCCCTCACAACATCTCCCGATCTCTCCGCTCAACGTCGCAAAACCTTTTAATCATCCCCTCTTTGAAAATTATAGGTATTAGAAGGCACGATATGTTTTCTGTGATGGCCCCACAACTGTGGAACGCACTGCCACAGTACATTAGAGAAGAAAAACATATTACTTCATTAAAAAAAACGTTAAAAACTTATCTTTTTAAAGACGCGTTCAATATCTAATAATGAGACCTCCACTTGAAACTTCAGGCCTTTATTTTGTTACCTTCCCTTTTGTTTTTCCCTTTTTTGTTCTCTCTCTTTAACTAAAAATTGTAACTTCTCCCCGCTATCCCCACGCTTCGTGTCTGTCCTAAAGTTAAAAGATGTATATTACCCTATTAGTTTTCACAACCTATGTTTTTATAAAGCTGTACATCGCTTAGTTAACTGAATAAGCGATTTATCAAATATTAATAAAAACTTGAAACTTGAAACTTCACGTGATTTACGCACTCACTGCATGTAAATATTTCGCAAGAACATGGAAAGAGGACTTGACTGTCCACTAACCGAACGCTTCCTACATTTTTCTAGGAGAAGCAGAAAGTGTGCCTTCTAAGAAAGATTTTTCAGTTCTACAATTCCGTCCTGAAAACCGTAGTTACAGCCAAAGTGTCGAAAGCAGAGATTTCCACATTAAGAGACGATCTCCAGTGGTTTGATAAATACTGCATACAATGTGTAAGTTTATATGAATCTAAACTAATCAGTCCCCAGCCCAGAACCAGGTAATTTGGCATTTCTGATGACGAAAAAAGACTCTGCAATAACCCCACCCCCCCACGGTTTTTAGTGCAGGCCAAGGTCCAAAGCCCCTATAGCAAGACCCAATCGTTGCATATGTAACGGAGTGCAGGAAAATTACTTTCAAGCTGTGACTTCGCAATACGAAGAATGAAGACAAGAATTTTCACTGACAGCGTGCTCGAGTGGGAATTTTGAATTAGACTCACCACACCACTCGATTTGAAACACGTACTTTATTCCACTTTGGGTTCCTTGAAAGAGACAGCAACACATGGTCCACATAAACCCAAAGTTAAGTGAAAATATATTTTTAAAATTTTGATTAATATTGTGAAGTCACAGCTTGAAAGTAATTTTCCAGCACTCCATTACATATGCAATGATTGGGTGGTGGGTCTTGCTATAGGGGCTTTGGACCTTGGCAAGGCTTCACATCTCTGACCACATGTTATAACTTCAATTACTATCATTATCTGATACTATGAAAACTTTGAACAGGGGTCATTATGTTATATGTTGAAATAAAGGTCAACCTTTTATTTAAAAATGTTCAAGTTGTTACAAACCCTCTCTCCTGTGTAATATTTCGGCAGTGAGTAATAATTCTCAGTGACAGATTTAAATACAGAATGGAAGAAAATCTTTGGCAAACGGGTCCCTAGTAACATAAGAACATAAGAATAGCCTTACTGGGTCAGACCAATGGTCCATTAAGCCCAGTAGATCATTCTCATGGTGGCCAATCCAGGTCCCTAGTACCTGGCCAAAACCCAAAGAGTAGCAACATTCCATACAGAATCCCAAAGAGTAACAAGATTCTAGAATCCCAAAGAGTAGCAACATTCCATACAGAATCCCAAGGAATAGCAAGATTCCAGAATCCCAAAGTGTAACAAAATTCCGGAAACCCAAAGAGTAACAAGATTCTGGAATCCCAAAGAGTAGCAACATTCCATACAGAATCCCAAAGAATAGCAAGATTCCGAAATCCCAAAGAATAACAAGATTCTAGAATCCCAAAGAATAGCAACATTCCATGCTAGCGATCCAGGGCAAGCAGTGGCTTCCCCCCTATCTTTCTCAATAACAGACTATGGACTTTTCCTCCAGGAACTTGTCCAAACCTTTCTTAAAACCAGCTACGCTCTCCGCTCTTACCACAACTTCTGGCAATGCGTTCCAGAGCTTAACTATTCTCTGAGTGAAAAAAATTTCCTCCTGTTAGTTTTAAAAGTATTTCCCTGCAGTTTCATCGAGTGTCCCCTAGTCTTTGTAAATTTTATTTTATTTTTTAAATAAATCTTTATTCATTTTCAAACTTAAAACAGTGCATATAAGAATACATACAGAATATTTAAAAAGCAGCACTTACATCTTTCAATCAAATACATGAAAATTATTTTCATCCCCCTCCCCCCCTATTTCAATGTAATCAAGAAAACCAAACAATATTACCTCCATATTTTTCAGACAACAATCCCAATATACTATCTCTCTCCCTCCCCCACCCCCCTCCCTGTATGTGTAAATTATAACCAGAAGTATAGGGAAACACCATTCAATTAGAATCAATAAAATTAGTCAATGGACCCCATACCCATTTAAACCCCTTGCTCAAAAATCATTTTTTTGTATCTGTAACATAAACATAACGAATGCCACCGAAAAGTAAAATTTAATCTGTCACAGTTTTTCCAATTTTTTGTAATCATTTGGATGGCTACCCCAGACATAATACCCAATAATCTATTTTTATGTCTGTCTACTAGAGGTGTAAGAGATAACATCCCACAGATTACCACATCATACGATAGCGGAACCGCAGTCTCCAGAATCAGAGTAATATGTCCCCATATAGATCTCCAGAAATTAAGTATCAAAGGACAAAAGAAGAGTCAATGATCCAGTGTCCCTAATCGAAATGACAGTGCCAGCATCTATTTGACTTAGAACTATCTCAGTTTTGTAATCTAACAGGGGTCCAAAAACTTCTATGCAACAAAAAAAAAAATCACGTTTGTCTCATAGATGCTGATGCTGTACATCTGAAAGGGGACATGATCGAAACATTCAAAATACTGAAGGGAATAGACTTAGCAGATAAAGACAGATTGTTCACCCTCTCCACGGTAGGGAGAACAAGAGGGCACTCTCTAAAGTTGAAAGGGGATAGATTCCGTTCAAACGTAAGGAAGTTCTTCTTCACCCAGAGAGTGGTGGAAAACTGGAACGCTCTTCCAGAGTCTGTTATAGGGAAAAACACCCTCCAGGGATTCATGACAAAGTTGGACAAGTTCCTGCTAAACTGGAATGTACGCAGATGAGGCTAGACTCATTTAAAGCACTGATCTTTGACCTGTGGGCCACCACGTGAGTGGCTGCTGGGCAGGATGGAGCACTTGGCTGACCCAGCAGCGGCAATACAGTATGGCAATTCTTAAGTTCTTATGTCTAAATCCATCCTCTTTTTTCTGGAGCCATATGGTAACCCTATGTTCTGGGCCCCTACATACCTAACACCAGCCTTGATTGTGGATATCCCAAAACCCCATCTGACTCTGGGGTCCTCAGGACAGATGTGGGAAGCATTGCTATTCCCTGCTCATGCCTTCTGGGGTTCCTTAAGGCATGAATGGTTTCCACAGTTCTGGGAGGTTCTTTCTGCTTCAGTTATTGGGGAGGGAACATTTGCTCCATCATTGAACCTGGCTCTTTGGACCCTTTCTACTAAGGCAGGTCCTAGTGATCATGGGAACTGCTTGAAGAATTTCCAGAATGGCCACTTAGCACTTAATTGATCCAATGACATATGATTTGACTTGAAGACTGTTGAAAGAATCCCTGTATAGTGATGTCTAAATTATAAAAATTGGTGCAAGATTCATTATTAAACTACACAACAACAGACATTTTCAACAGTATTTTTTTTATCTCTCCGCCTTTCCAGGAACGATGTAACAAAGTAGTGAACAGAAAAGAGCGCTTGGAAAAGCCGGTAGGTAGCACCCCCAATATTCTGCCAATGGGGTGCAATTTCCAGAACCTTCCTTGGAATGTGGCCAGGGATAGGCACAGCTCAGAAATGGGATGCCAAAAGCATATACACTTCTCCCTCTGTATTCGCAGTTTCCCCCAATCGCGGTTTTGATTATTCGCAGTTTTTTGACTTCTGACTCCTCCCACCCAAATGAGGTCATCCGTGGTTGCAGAGAAAAATTTTGCCACGTTTCTCCAAGCACCGATTCAGCCTCTTTTCAAGAATCAGTCAAAAGAGACCATGTCGCACGCATTTGCGCTCTCCCCAGTCAGCATGCCCCTCCCCCCCGTATCTTTTCTTCCACAATCCTACTGCGACCAAGGTCTGGCATCTCACGCTCATTCTCAAACCCTACTGGTTCTACCTTTAAACTTGCCTCTGAGGTTGCCGGCAGCAATGGTAGTTTACATGGGGCTGCCTGTGGCGGCCCTGGAGCTTTCCCTCTACCGTGTCCCGCCCCGCCGGAAACAGGAAGTTGAGTCAAGAAGGGAGGCAGAACGCGGCACAGGGAAAGTGGTTACGTCAGAGGGGGGAGCGGGGATGAAGTAAGGTTGGAATAGGGTTGAGCTACCGGAACGCAAGATTGTTATTCGTGGTTTCACCAAATGTGGGAGGGTTTTTAAAAGAAAACCGTGAATAACATAAGAAAAAGTTATTTGTAGTTTTCTAGCATTCATGTTCTTGTTAATCCCCTAACCCCCGCAAATACGGAGGGAAAAGTGTAATATACCCCCACCCCTTTTTACAAAACCGCGATAGCGGCTTTTAGTGCAGGCCGTCGCGCTGAATGCTCGGTGCTGCTCCCGACGGGTGAGAGTTAACCTGCTAAATCTTGTCCTATCATGCAGGTAAGTCTCATGTTAAAGACATGCTAAAGCCATGATTTCAATGTCTTGTCGTAAAAGGTGCCTGTTAATAGCAGCTAAATTGAGCCGCTGAACAGGAAAATACTTTTAACAGTAGATTAAAAGTATTTTCCTGTTCAGCGGCTCAATTTAGCTGCTATTAACAGGCACCTTTTACGACAAGACATTGAAATCATGGCTTTAGCATGTCTTTAACATGAGACTTACCTGCATGATAGGACAAGATTCAACGTGGCACTTTTAATGAACATTTTCTGTTATTTTTTTCACAGACTATTAGCATATGATACTTGCAAAAAGTTAATGCAGAATCACTTTCTACCTTCTATTAACTGTGCATTTTCCAGTTAGCATATGCTACTCAGGGCAAGCTAGCTGAATAATGCTTCCATGCCCGTTTCCAGCCCATGACAAACAGGGCAGGATTAATTCGTCGAGGGCCCCTAGGCACACAAGTACACTGGGCCCTTTGCCCCGCCCCACCCCACCTTGTGCCCGGGCGGAAACAGGAAGCTGCGTCAGAGGGAAGCTTTGGGCAAGTAGCACTTCCCATTGCCTTTCTTACCCGCGTTGCTTGCTTGTCTTACTTTCCGTCGATAGGGGGGGGGGGGCTTCATTGACGATCAGGGTGGGGCCCGCGTTGCCCATCGACGCTGGAGGGGCCCATCGCCGTTTGCAAAAACCCATGTTGATGCCCTCCTTCATCGGGCCCCCCCTGACCATTTCAGCCACTGGGCATGTGCCTACTGGGCCTATTGGTTAATCCCGCCCTGATGACAAACACCTCCAAAATATATATCTATATATAAATTACAGCATGGTGAATGCTAAAAAAGGGGAAATTGCCATGAATCGCTTTAATGCATGTTGTGGTGAGCATTTTCTCATGCATCAAGGGCTCCTTTAAAAAAGGTGTGCACACACTGGATTAGCGCGCGCGGGCTGAAAAATTACCACCCGCTTAAAAGGAGGTGGTAGCAGCTAGCATGCGCTATTCTGCGTGGTAAGGCCCTAACGCACCTTTGTAAAAGGAGTCCCAAGTCTTAATGCCCTTTAGTATAGGAGGGGTGCTGAAAAGTTCTCAGACATGAATATGGTTCGCGCCACGATCTGAACAAAAGTGGCTTTTATGTTCACAGGCTTTTACTTCAGCTTCCACATATTTTGTGATATAGTCATGACCATCAGGACCCCTGAGGAAGACGTGTTAGTCGAAACACGGACCGTATCGGGTCCCCCTCTTCTTGTATATGTTAATTCTTCTGATGTTATAGACCGAATAAAAGCCTGCATCAGGAACATTAGTTTCCACAGTCTCTTTGGTTTGGTTTGTTGTCTTACTGTGGAAATTTTGGGTTCTCCTCCATTGGTTGACTCAATCAATGATCTGAAACAATGCCAAACAACATAGAATTCCGGCACTTAACGAAATAGGATAAAACTCTTTTCAGCTCCGATGGCAAAATAACGCTCAGAATTTAGGACGTTGGTTGGTTGGGTTGAGAACTTTTCAGCAACCCCCTTATATGTAATAAAAGTGAGCCAAGTATAGGACAATCAAACCACTGTGACATCACTGATGAGGCTGGCTCTTATTGGTGGAATGAGGCATTATGACATCACAATCTCAGCTCTGGTTACCAGAAACTGAAACTCTTTATACTACCAGGGGGTGCTGGAACGTTCTCAGCCCAACCAATAGGAGAATGACCTGGATATGGTTCCGTCAACG
This sequence comes from Geotrypetes seraphini, assembly GCF_902459505.1. Taxonomy (NCBI): domain Eukaryota; kingdom Metazoa; phylum Chordata; class Amphibia; order Gymnophiona; family Dermophiidae; genus Geotrypetes; species Geotrypetes seraphini. Next base: position 12,944,019 of record NC_047090.1, on the reverse strand, counting down.
ATCTGAAACAAGGTCAAAATGTACAATTTCGTTTCTGCAAATTGACGCTTAACTTACAGTGGCAAAATAACGCTCAGAATTTATGCAGCTGGTTGGTTGGCTGAGAACGTTTCAGCACCCCCTTGTAAGGGTTCCAAAGTGGTCAACTCCAAAGGGTGGGGCTTCCCTCCATATTGGAAGACTATACGTTTCCACTAAATAACTAAATTGATTTTCTCTGCTGATCAGCTAAGCTTAGCTGTCAAACGTGGGCTTTTCAAAGAACAGGTCAAAATGTGGTTGGCTGGCTTAAGTACGTTTTCAAGAACAGTTTTGCATGACTGAAAAATTGCTTAAAATCTCTGGCGAAGGCCTCAGAATGGGAGCTTACGCAAAGTCCTATCATGGACTGAAACTTCAGCGTAATTGCTCCTGCTCCAATCACTGGCCCCAAAAACCTGAGGATGTATTCAATACAGTTTACTTCAAGTTTGAATAAATATAATTTTTAAACTTTTTTTTACTTTTTATAAGACCTTTATGTAAACTGTAACTTTTTAATAAACTATAGATACATCTCTCTATTAGTTTGCAATAGAATTTGACAACTAAGTACTTATCTTAATCGTTGTCGTTGTTAGTTCAGAAGTTGCCTGTAAGTTGCCAAAAATTGCCGACGTGGCCAGCGTTTCGTGGACTTATCACTCGGTCCACTGCTTCAGGGCCATAGGCAAAAGCATGCAGGCATCTACAAAATAATCAAATAATCGTGTAAGAGTCATGTCATTCAGAATATTCCTATCATACGCTACAAGACTGACTTACAGTTCCGTTGAAAGCTGCCAAAAGCTTACAAACAGAGGAAATATGGCACCGGCAGTGCTATTAATACTTGTGCCTCAGCGTGCTGACTAGTTACAGTTACAGTTTACATAAAGGTCTTATAAAAAGTAAAAAAAGTTTAAAAATTATATTTATTCAAACTTGAAGCTGTATTGAATACATCCTCAGGTTTTTGGGGCCAGTGATTGGAGCAGGAGCAATTACGCTGAAGTTTCAGTCCATGATAGGACTTTGCGTAAGCTCCCGTTCTGAGGCCTTTTCCTGAGTAGTTACAATCATTGTAGAATTGATTTTAGATACTTACTCTCTGGAAGTGGTATTTGGTATCATTTTTGTATATTGTGTTTTGAACCACTTCGGGTGAATATATCTTAAAATCTCTGGCCACATTTTCACATATGTTATATCTGCTTGCCTGGAGTAGATGGAGGTGAAAGGGGGACTAGGGGTAAGTTGAGCTTCTGGCTAGCTGCGTTGTCATTTGTTTCAATGGCTTTCTTTTGGGGTTTTGTTTTATGAAAGTTAAAAAAAGAAATCACGAGGAAAAGGGAAAAAAATAAAAAAGAAGAACAGCCCAAACTTCACACAGTGGATTGTGACCAACTTGCTGTCAACTTTGGCCATGTTGGATCACTGGGCCTTTAACACATCTTAAGCATTTGCGCTGCCAGAGACCGTGTTACACGAGTAAGTAACATTTGACAAGGTTGCTCTAGTTAATGTCGCTGTCTAAGGTGTGTGTTATCTTGACATAAGGGAGCTGTATATTTAGTTTTCACTTTGAATTTTCTTCATGCCTGACTTTGGCCACATGCCATAAGTACGGGATGTCACTAGCGAACCAGCTGACGGGTTGCTTTAATAATTACGACTCTGCTTTTCTGTAGTATTCCAAGTCGATGAATCTGAACGGGACGGCCATAATGCGTTACCAAATGCAGCGTCTGAACCGTGCACAGAAAAAGGTATTTCATTGTCTGAAATTTGGTCTCAACCAGTAGAAGTCTTTGAATTCCAATGATTGGATTTCAAATTGTAGTAAATCTGGGTTTTTTTTTTAACCAGGAGTGCATAACACCTTAAGATTTTGAAACTGTATTTCATTGCAGCTGCAGACCAATCTAGCAGAAATTCAAGAAAAAGCCATATTTGAACTAGCGATATTTTGGGGCTTCCTAGACGTAGCAAAATGATGAAGCGACACCATCAACACCTTCCAGCTGACGTGAGACACGGCTTCGGTTATGTGCATTACAACGGTTTGCTTTTTCACATAATTTATTCTAATCAGTTGTATAAGCTTAAGAAGCTCTTACCACTTTGCAATATTTGCGCTGTATCGAACGCCAGAGGAATTCTTTTCATAATAAAATCTGTCTGTCAACAAAATATATGAAACTCTCTGCTTCCTGAATAACTTGAGACATTTGCGACTTAATTTTCAAAAGCTTAGTTGGGATCTGCCTCTGATATCAGAGTTACATTCTGGACAGGCTAAACCTGCAGGGCTGGATTCTCCACAGCTGATGTACTTAAATAATAATACTAACTTGATTCTTCTATACCGCCATAGTCAGATGACTTCTAGGCGGTTCACATCGAAGAGGGCTGGACAATCAGCGAATTACAGAATGCAAAAAGTGAGGGTACAACATATTATACAAGAAATAGACAGAAGGAAAATATAAATTTACAAATTTAGTGTGGCTTCTGTTTAGGAGATGAATCTGTCAAACAGTACGGTTTTGAATAGTCTCCGAAAAGCGCCGTAGGTCAGCCTGGCTCCATTGATGTAGTTACCCAGCCAGGTGTGTTAACGGGAAGATGTTCTGAGGGCGACTTGCGGGCAAAGTTGGAGAGCATTCATCAAAATTAGTGAATGAACAGACTTTTAAAAATGTAGGGCTGTGTTTCTCATTTTTAAACTTTTTTTTTTGCTTGTTTCATTTAGGGCCTGTTTTACAAAGCCGCGCTAGCGACTGCAGCATGGTAACGGCCTCGAAGCCCATAGAGATTTGAAGGGCTTCAGGGCTGTTTCCGCGCGGCGGCCACTAGCTCGGCTTTGTAAAACAGGCCCTTAATTTATTTAAAATGAAAAAAGGATAGAAATCAAATATAAACCAAAGAAGTCAAGCTCCCACCCAACTGAAAACTACTCCTGGAAAAAAACCCGAGAAAACACGTGTCCACAATTGTGCTATTCTGAGGTGTGTGGGCAACTAAAAGCTTTTTTTGGCTTTTCCCACTTGTCGTTAACATCATCAAAGTTGCAAATCGATCACGGTCTGTGCCAATTAGCCGGACCTTTACTATGGAACTCGGTTCCAGATTCTATCCGTCTGAACTCCGATTTGTTGGCATTTCGTAAACATTTGAAAGCCTGTTTTTTTCGACTTGCCTTTTCAAATTTGGTTACTCTGTAATCTTGTAATTGCTTGGCTCTCTATTTTAAGGCACATGCGTAAGTTGTTTATTGTATGCTGTTATTTTAATAATCTACTATGTATCGTTGTTATCCGCATAGATGGTTGATATGCAGGCTACAAGTGTTTTAAATAAATAAAAGGGGGGAGAGGAGAGAGATTCCTAAAGGTTCAAGTTTCAAGTTTTATTTAAAATCTGATAAATCGCTTAATCACATTTCAAAGCAATGAACACTGATAAAAGATGTACAACATTAAAAGGGACCAGATATCAAACGTACAAAAGACACACAGGACTTACAGATGCCCCTGTACAGGTCATTGGTGAGGCCCCACTTGGAGTATTGTGTTCAGTTTTGGAGACCGTATCTGGCGAAAGACGTAAGAAGACTTGAGGCGGTCCAGAGGAGGGCGACGAAGATGATAGGAGGCTTACGCCAGAAGACGTATGAGGAGAGACTGGAAGCCCTGAATATGTATACCCTAGAGGAAAGGAGAGACAGGGGAGATATGATTCAGACATTCAAATACTTGAAGGGTATTAACGTAGAACAAAATCTTTTCCAGAGAAAGGAAAATGGTAAAACAAGAGGACATAATTTGAGGTTGAGGGGTGGTAGATTCAGGGGCAATGTTAGGAAATTCTACTTTACGGAGAGGGTGGTGGATGCCTGGAATGCACTCCCGAGAGAGGTGGTGGAGAGTAAAAATGTGACTGAGTTCAAAGAAGCGTGGGATGAACACAGAGAATTTAGAATCAGAAAATAATATTAAATATTGAACTAAGGCCAGTACTGGGCAGACTTGCACGGTCTGTGTCTGTGTATGGCCGTTTGGTGGAGGATGGGCTGGGGAGGGCTTCAATGGCTGGGAGGGGGTAGATGGGCTGGAGTAAGTCTTAACAGAGATTTCGGCAGTTGGAACCCAAGCACAGTACCGGGTAGAGCTTTGGATTCTTGCCCAGAAATAGCTAAGAAGAAAAAATTTTAATTGAATCAGGTTGGGCAGACTGGATGGACCATTCGGGTCTTTATCTGCCGTCATCTACTATGTTACTATGTTACAGAACCACAAAGGAAGGAGTAGGGAAGAACAACAGGAAGGGTAAGGAGAAAGCAAAGAGAATGGAGAGAACAGAATGAAGACGATCACTGCAAGAAGAAGAAGATGGAGTATAAGATTGCCTTTTACTGCCCACTGATTCCTTGTTGGATGCTAGAACTGCAGGTTGCTGAATTCTAAGCACATGAATTGCTGCTGCTGGGTCAGACCAGTGGTCCATCGTGCCCAGCAGCGGCCCTTAGGTCAAAGACCAGTGCCCTAACTGAGACTAGCCCTACCTGCATATGTTCTGGTTCAGCAGGAACTTGTCTAAGTTTGTCTTGAATCCCTGGAGAGCCTTCCAGTTTTCTACCACTCTCTGGGTGAAGAAGAGCTTCCTTACTTTTGTACGGAATCTATCCCTGTGGCCTGATACATCCAGGCCAGCAGATTCTCTGACCCCTCACCTCTCAACCTGCACAAGGCTCTGCCCCTCACAGGGGCTACCTTTATAAATCATTGTTGGTCCAGGGAGCCTAGGGTTCTTTGGGAGTCTGGGAGGGAGGCATCTAGAGGTCATCTGAGGGTCGGGGGGAGGGCATGCAGGTGTCTTCTGAAGGAGCAATGCCCAGTTCCTCATGCCTTGTGCTGTGCCACCTACAAAATGGTGACTACCACTAGGTGTCATATTTCCATAAAAGGAAAAATTCCCTTAAATGGAAATATGACCCCCCCTAGTGGTAGTCAAGTGAGACTACCACTAGGGGCATCATATTGAAGACAGGAACAACTGGGCATAACTTCTGCTGAAGACACCTCAGACTCTCCCCAGACCACCAATAATTTATAAAAGTAGCCCCTGTGAAGGGGGAGGGCTTAGGGTGTGGTGGGGATATGCAGCTTTAGTGGGGGGCCAGATAATACGCAGGCCTGATGGTCTTGCACAGTAAAATAACCCCAGCTAAAAGCTGGGGTTCTGAGGCCCTAATGTGACTTGCAATAGTAACATAGTAACATAGTAGATGACGGCAGATAAAGTCCCGAATGGCCCATCTAGTCTGCCCAACCTGATTCAATTTAAATTTTTTAATTTTTTCTTCTTAGCTATTTATGGGCAAGAATCCAAAGCTTTACCCGGTACTGTGCTTGGGTTCCACTGCCAAAATCTCTGTTAAGACTTACTCCAGCCCATCTACACCCTCCCAGCCATTGAAGCCCTCCCCAGCCCATCCTCCACCAAATGGCCATATACAGACACAGACCGTGCAAGTCTGCCCAGTACTGGCCTTAGTTCAATATTTAATATTATTTTCTGATTCTAAATCCTCTGGTGTTCATCCCATGCTTCTTTGAACTCAGTCAATGTATCACTACAAGTCACATTGAGTCATTTGCATAGTAATAAGATGTAAAACATGCATTTGCATATTTTGCATCTCATTACTAACCTATTTATTGCTATGGTATTTCAGATCACTCTGTGTTAGGCCTTAAGTTGTATTAAGGCCCAATTAACACAAGGCCTAATACTTCTTGATGAATTCCCCCCTAAATCAGCTAACGAGCCAATTAGCACCAAATCATTGGGCACTAGCAATCAATTATTAGCATTAGCGGGCAACAATTTGGATTTGCGTGTGCATCGCACTAAGCTCTATTCGATACAGATCTGCATTGCCTGTGTCCCCTCAATATCTCTTCTCACTTATCTCCCCCTGTGCTCCCTCCTGTGAACTCCGTTCATCTGGTAAGTCCTTCCTATCCATACCCATCCTTTCCGCTACCAACTCCAGACCCCTGTCCCTTCTGTCTTGCTCTGCCGTATGCCTGGGACAGACTGCCTGAGTCATTACGCCAAGCTCCATCTCTATAAGTAGTCAAATCCAAGCTAAAAACTCACTTTTTCGAAGCTGTTTTTAACTCCTAACTCCCACTTACCATAAGATTATTTATTGAGAGCTTTTATGCCGCTACCAATAACTGGGGGAGTCAATTCAGAGCGGTTTGCAAGGGCTTCTGTAAAAGGTGTTACAATACCTGAGCCTCTGCGGAGGTGTCACAATACAGAGTTCTAAAGTAGAGAGTTCGCGGGGACAGAAATCCCACCCGTTCCCGCCAGGATCTTCTCCATCCCCACCCGTCCCCGCCAGGATCCTCTCCGTCCCCACCCGTCCTTGCCAGGATCCTCTCCATCCCCACCCTTCCCCACCAGGATCCTCTCCGTTCCCACCCATCCCCGCAAGGAATTACCTCCATCCCCATAAAAAGCAGCAAGTACTTCTGACAGGATCATCAATTCCACAGTTTCTTTTGCTGTTTTCCTTGTGGAATCTCTTTGGTGGAACCCTTTTTTTGTTTTCTGTTCAGGTAATTAACTTATAAACACCCTCTTTTACTAAGGCTGACGTGTCCATTATATTATATGGACGAACCCTGCTTCCAAAGCCTTCCATCCCCGTGGGAGTCCCGTTGGCTAGAGGGGGGTCCCCGTGGGAGTCCCGTGGGCCAGAGGGGGATCCCTGTGGGAGTCCCGTGGGATAGGGGGGATTCCCATGGGACCCCCGTGGGACCTGCGGGATTCCCGCAATCCCTGTTCCCGTGCAGACCTCTATTCCAAAGAGCTTCTGGGCTCTATACAGAGTTACAGGGGCTTCTGTAGTGGTGTTATAAAACAGAGTTATTAATACCAGCATAATTATGGCATAATCAATTAATAATCCTACTTCTGTTACCGGCACATCGATATGAGTGCCCATCTTTCCACTCTCTCTGCGAGAAACACACCAATCCCTGTTTGTCTGTCTAAATTAGATTGTAAGCTCTTCTGAGCAGGGACCATCTGTTATATGTTAAATGCACATGTACAGTGCTGCTAACGCCTTTCAGCGCTTTAGAAATGATAAATAGTAGCAGTTAATAGAAAGAAACAGGTCTTAGCGCCCAGATGCCATTATATGAGGCCCAGTTATAACGTAGATGTGCTCCTGGTCTCCAAGTCGAGTAGATGTTCAAGTTTCAAGTTCAAGTTTTATTTTAATTTGATGAGTCATTTAATTTTAATTTTTACTAAGCGAATTATAATATAGATGCTACTTAGTTGAGCAATTAAATTGCTCCTGCTCAAGATACATTGTATCAGTGTGGTTTTTCTTCTCACCGTATACAGGAAGTCTGGTGTTATTTGCAAGAAGGATCATTGCAGGGCCAAAGCTAGATTGCTCCTGGGGTTTCTCTTGCATTCGGAGGGGAGGGTCCTAAGATGCTAACTTAGGAAGCCAACGCTGCAGCGTCCTGCCTCAATTTTTGAACCCCTCTGTCCTTGGCGACACCAAAAAGTATTTCTTCACAGAGAGAGTGGTTGATCATTGGAACAAGCTTCCAGTGCAGGTGATCGAGGCAGACAGCGTGCCAGACTTTAAGAATAAATGGGATACCCATGTGGGATCCCTACGAGGGTCAAGATAAGAAAATTGGGTCATTAGGGCATAGACAGGGGGTGAGTAAGCAGAGTGGGCAGACTTGATGGGCTGTAGCCCTTTTCTGCCGTCATCTTCTATGTTTCTATGTTTCTATTCAGCACCAAGGGAGGGCAACAGCTGTCACAAGAAATACCATCCTCATTGCCAGGTGGAGAGAGGGTGAAAGGTGGTCAGACTAGGGTTACTATTTTTTAGGCCGCAAAAATCTGGACACATGGCCTCACCCTGTTCTACCTCCAGCCTGCCCCATTCTGCCCTGGCCCTGCCCTGGCTCCGCCCTGTTCTGACCCAGCCCCTCCATGTTCAGCCTCCAGCCCCACCCCCACAAACCTCCTTTCTTCTTCCCCGACAAGCTCCGGCCGCATGCGAGGGGCCTGGAGCATGCGCGGATGTGGTGTGACGTCATCCACGCATGTTCAGATGCTCTCCAGATGCAGCTGGAGCTCACTGGGGCTTTCCAAAATCCGGACATACAGCCGGGTTTTGGAAACTCCATCCGGGATCTCGAACAGTCATGTCTGGGTTTTCCTGGACTCGGTTTACCAGATGTATGGATTTCCCCGGATATGTACTCCTTTTGAGGACATGTCCGGGGGTGGGGGGGGGGGGGGGTCCGGACGGCTTTCCAAAACCCAGCACTTTGTCCAGGTTTTGAAAAGCAAGCATCCCTCAAAATCGCCGTCGGGCAGGAGGGCAATGCGATGATGTCACGCTCGTGTGCGTGATGTCATCGTGTTGCATGTGCAGATGTGCTTCAGCCTGACCAGAGCAGGCAGCAGGGGGCATGGCTAGGGAGGGATTGAGGGCAGGATTGGGCGTGGATGGGTGCTACTGGGTGGGCCTAGGGGTGGGTTTAAGGCAGTGGTCTCCAACTCAAACCCTTTGCAGGGCCACATTTTGGATTTGTCGGTACTTGAGGGCCTCAGAAAAAATAGTTCATGTCTTATTAAAGAAATGACAATTTTGCATGAGGTCAAACTCTTTATAGTTTATAAATCTTTTCTTTTGGCTAAGTCTTAATAATAATGTTGTCATTTATAGCTAAAGAGACATATGATTAAGAAACAGTTTTAGTTTACTTTTGTGATTCTGATAAACATACCAAGGGCCTCAAAATAGGACCTGGCGGGCTGCGAGTTTGAGACTACTGGTCTAAGGGATCCGGATTTTCCAAACGGAAAATCTGGTAACCCTAGGTCAGACTGTGTCTATGAATACCCCAACCCAGGCTCCAACTTCCCTTCTCAGAGTATTGATTGTCTGATATGTGACCCTTGTCAGAAACCAGCATGTAACTAATGGACAACAGCTGAAAGATTCTGGCTGTGCCATGAGATATAGGTCGTGTAGGCATCTGTCACTGCCGGCGCTGGCACTTCTCCTCCCCTCTGCCCCTTGGCGCACCAGAATTTTAGGGCTACCAGATGGAGGGATTTCCAAACTGGCAGTTTGTCCAGGTTGTGGAAAGTCCCTGTGCTCAGGGTTGCATCTGGAGGGCTTCTGAGCATGATGACATCATGCACCTGCATGTGATGTCATCGGTCTGCGTCCTTGCATGTGGCTCCGAGTTTAGTGGGCCGTGGCTCAAAAGTTTGCGAGACCCTGCCGTAACATCTGCTGCAGTTCATTACTCATTCTCCTCCTGTTAACTGCCCTCGTGTTCCTGAGTTGGGCTTTCTTTTTGAATTTCAGCATGTTCTCTCTTTATGTCTTTTCAGTAGCTTCTTTGGGGGTCCAGTTCCCCACCGAAGGCTTGGACTTTGTGTGAAAACTCAACCCAAAGTGAAGGTGGTCACCACAGGTGGACGACCACAGTGGCTTAGTAAGGTGGGTGCGAGGTGGGGGTGGACTGCCCCGAGCGTGATCTTCCTCGGGATGCCGGCACCCTGCCTCCTCTCCTCCCCCCTACCCACTCCTCTCCCTGCTGTGCGCCCACACCTTTATAACTTTGGCCCGAGCAGCGGCGAACTTGCTGCCCGCGTCAGCTTTGGTGCTTTCTCTGACATCACTTCCGAAGCCGATGCGGGCTGCAAGTTTGTCGCTGCTTGCACTGAAATTAAAAAGGTACGGGGAAGGGGGGCGCACGCACAGCAGGTGGGAGGCGCTGGTCACCCTCACTTCACCACTTGAAGACCATACTCCTACTGCCTTGGAGCCAAACATGCTTCATCCAGTTGTTGTCTTTTTTCTGGGATCTTAGCCTTGATCCAATGAGATGTACCACACTCTGCACCTAGGTTATTTGGTGTCAGGTACTTGGCTGACAGAAGACAGCCACCTTTATGCTCGCACTTTGCTTTTTTCTTCTAATAACATCTCGGAAAGGCACTGGTCACTGTCCGGGAGTGCCGTGGAAAAGTGACCATACAGGTTGAGCTTTACAAGCCATTTTCACCGAACAGTAACTGCGTGGACTGCGCGAATACTCGAGGTTAGCCTCGGGGTAGTTTCGATCTGATAAATGCTCACATCCCGTTACATACTGCGCGCACACGAAGACGATAAACACGGGTAAGTCTGTCCGGCTGGTGAAAATATTCACCTAACAAGGTCCTCAAATAAGTGATTCAGCTTCCACACAGAGACAGAGTCAGAACGAAATCTGTCACTACAAGGCAGGAAGGACCGGCCTAGAAAGGGCAGTTGCCAGAAAGTCAAGCGCTTTGAAATCGGTATAATGAAGACTGGCTTTTCTACTGGTTAAAAAGCATCTTCGAAATGTGGGTTCTAGCCCGCTGAACGCTTACTGGAAGCGACAGTGGGTAATTGTTAGGCTTACGGTAACTGTTTCACGGGGCAGACCACAGACTTTGGCAGCTTCGAGAGAAAAAAAAAAGGTGGAACTGACAAGCAACGAGATGCGACAGGAAGCAAAGGCACTGGTCTGATTATTAAACAAAGCAACCCGTGTGTGAGAGAGAGACAGACGGACTGATTGATCAATAAATGATGCAATATGTGTGTGTGACAGAGAGAGATAGACAGACTCATTGTTAAAGAGTGTAATGTGTGTGTGTGTGTGAGAGAGAGTGAGAGTGAGAGACAGACAGATTGATAAAAAGAAACAGATGCACTAAAGATACTGACTGGATCGCTGTTGGACGATTCTCTGGCCGATTTTCCAGCAGCAATCGATGCACTATCAAGTCTGCATGCATATGATTGCATGCAGATTGCATGGAGGTGCAAATCAATTGCATGCAAAAGCGACCGATCAATTGCTCAGCGAGTGACTGCCACATGCGCAGAGCCCTGACAGCAGTGACAGGGGAAGCAGCCTCCCGTCACTGCTGTCAGGGCTTCTGTTTTTTTAATGGCACAGATGTTGTGTGCCAGGCCCCCTCAAAATGGTAGGAGGGATGCTCAATTCCTCCTGCCATGCCCCTCCCCCAGTGCCAGGCATTTCGAGCCACTGTCCCCCCTGAACCCCAGTGGCAAGAGGGAGTAGGCATCCTCCTGCCATTTTTGGGGGGGTTCATGGGGGGGCAGTGGCTCGGGGGTGCCTGGTGCAGGGGTGTTCTGCATGGCAGGAGGGTGGGCATCCTCCTGCCATTTTTGGGGGGTTCATTGGAGGGACAGGGCTCGGGGGTGCCTGGTGCAAGGGAGTTCTGCATGGCAGGAGGGAGTGGGCATCCCTCCTGCCATTTTATGAGGGTTGGGGGGGCAGTGGCTTGGCCTGGTGCGGGGGAGGGGGGAATTTTTTCTCATGAAGCATTTGTCGGGGGTCATCGGCAGTGCGGGACTTTTTTCTTTTTTTTATGGGACAGATAGTTTGCGTGTGTAACACACGCAAAATATCTGTGACATTAAAAAAAAAAAAGAAAAAACCAGGCAGACCAGTCAGTAACACATTACATATCTACCCCACAGAATAATGCCTTTGCATCGCTCTGTGGTATGGCCGCACCTTGAATACTGTGTGTAATTCTGGTCGCTGTATCTCAAAAAAGATTTAATGGAATTAGAAAAGGTACAGAGAAGGGCAACAAAAATGATAAAAGGGATGGGACAACTTCCCTATGAGGAAATGCTAAAGCGGCTAGCGCTCTTCAGCTTGGAGAAGAGACAGCTCAGGGGTGATATGATAGAGGTCTATGAAATATTGAGGGTAGATGTGAATTGCTTTTTTACTGTTTCCAAAAATACTAGGACTACGGGGCCTACAATGAAGCTATTAAGTAGTAGATTTAAAAGAAACCGGAGAAAATATTTCTTTACTCAACATGTAATTGAACTATGCAATTCATTGCTGGAGAATGTGGTGAAATAATAATAACTTTATTCTTGTATACCGCAATACCATGGAAGTTCAATGCGGTTAACAGAAGAATAGACTGTACATTTACAGCGAAGTTACATACATGGCAATGATAAGGCATATAATATATAGGCGTAAACAGGAAAGGTCATTTAGATAAACAGAGTCAATTAAGAAAGGCCATATAGTGGTTTGGCAAGGAAGGAGGGTTCAGAGTTTGGAGGCATATCGAGGGCAGGGGAGGGGGAGGGGAGTTAGAGGAATTTGTCAAAGAGATAGGTTTTTAATGACTTCCTGAACAATTGGTAGGGCGGAGAATTGGAAATGAGGGCGGTTAGGCAATTGTTCCATTTGCCCGCTTGGAATGCCAGGGATCTATCGAGGAATCTCTTGTAGAGGCAGCCTTTTAGGGAGGGAAAGGTGAACAGGTAGGCGTTTTGTGTGCGAGAGGGGCCTGCGATTTCAAGGTGCTCAGACAGCTAGATTGGAGACGAGCCGGTTAGAGTTTTGAAGCAGAGGCAGGCGAATTTAAAGATGATTCTTGCCTCTACTGGAAGCCAGTGGAGTTTGGTGTAATAGGGGCTTACATGGTCGTATTTTTTGAGATCGTAAATGAGGCGAACGGCCGCATTTTGGACTATTCTTAAGCGTTTGATGCTGTTTTTATAGGATACCAGGTAAATGATGTTGCAGTAGTCTAATATCAGAGATTGGACAAGTAGATGGAAGGAAAGGTGGTCGAAGTAACATTTGATGGTGTGAAGTTTCCATAGGGTGCAGAAACATTTTTTCACCTGGGCGTTGGTATGGTCGTCGAAGGTCAGGGTGCGGTCCAGGATGACTCCGAGGATTTTTATGGTGGGATGGATAGGGTAATCGAGGCCATTCAATTTCAGGGAGGTGTTTGTTAATTTATGGTTGGGACTTGCCAGGAAAATTTTGGTTTTGTCAGTATTCAATTTTAATTTGAATTGTGAGGTCCAGAGTTCTAATTTGGTGAGGATAGAAGAGGCGAGTTGTTCCGTTTATTGTGTTAAGGAAGTAATAGGAATAATGATGGTGATGTCGTCAGCATATATGAATGACTTTAGGTTTGAGTCTGCTAGAGTCCATGCCAGAGGGGCCAAGTAAATATTGAATAGGGAGGGGGATAGGGGGGAGCCTTGAGGGACTCCACAGGGGTTGCGCCAATGGTGGGAGAAGGTTCCATTACTGTGGACCTGATAGGTACGGTTAGTTAGGAAGCCTGTGAACCAATCTAATACCTGTCCGGAGATGCCGATGGAGTCAAGACAGCTGAGCAAAATGTCGTGGTCGACCAGGTCGAAGGCACTGCTCAGGTCGAATTGAAGTAGTAGGGCGCTTTTGCCCAGTGAGAACAGGTGGAGGAGGTAATTTGTCAGAGCGGTTAAGACGGTTTCAGTGCTATGGTTTGGGCGGAAACCGGACTGGGAGTCGTGAAGGATGTTGAACTTATCAAGGTATTTTGTGAGGTCGTGGTTTTTGGAAGAGTGGTATATTGGCGATGGGTCTGTAGTTGGCGATGGAAGAGATTGGTTCCTTGGGGTGTTTTGGGATAGGGGATATGAGGATGTGGCGAGTTCGGATGTGGCCAGTTAGCTTAGCAGGGTTTACAAAAGAAGTTTGGATAATTTCCTAAAAGAGAAGTCCACAGGTCATTATTGAGATGGCTTGAGGAAAGTCACTGCTTATTCCTAGTATTTGCAGCATAAAATTTGTTTTACTACTTAGGATCTTGCTAGGTACTTGGGACCTGGCTGGACACTGTTGAAAACAGGAGACTGGGCTTGATGGACCTTCGGTCTGTACCAGTACGTCAATTCTTATGTTCTTATGTGAGCCAAGTAGAGGACAATCAAGCCATTGCGACATCACTGATAAGGTTGGCTCTTAGGCATTGGTGGAATGAGGCATTATGACATCACAATGTCAGCTCTGGAATGTTGCTACTCTTTGGGTTTCTTTGAGGTACTTTGGACCTGGGTTGGCCACTGTTGGAAACAAGATAGTGGGCTTGATGGACCTTTGATCTGTCCAGTATGACAACTCTTATGTTTATGTTTATAAATCATTTGATATCCCATCATTGCAAAAGATCATAGCGGCTTACAATTTATACATAAAATAGTCTTTAAGCCCGTTACATTAATGGGTGCTAGAATATGTGTGTGTGTGTGTGTGTATTTCTTTCTTTCTCTCTCTCTCTCTCCTTAGCCTGTTTCTGTATTGCTTTCTTTGTCTTTCTTTTTCCTCGGCTGTCCACCACCACCCTTGCCTGCACCCCCTGTCCATTCTGCCTTCCTTTATCTTCCCCTATGTCCACCACCACCCCTTCACTGGTCCCCTTATCCAGCAGCAGCCCTTCTCCCTTTGTTTTAACTCCCCCCTGTCCAGCAGCACCTCTTTTCTGTTCCCCCTGTCCAGCAGTAGGCCTCCCTTCCTTTTTTTGCACCCCCATCCAACAGCACCTCTTCCCCTGTCCAGAAGTACCTCTTTTCTGTTCCCCCTGTCCAGCAGTAGGCCTCCCTTCCGTTTTTGCCCCCCTCCCGTCCATCTGTACCTCTTCCCCTGTCCAGCATTACCTCTTTTCTGTTCCCCCTGTCCAGCAGTAGGCCTCCCTTCCTTTTTTTACCCCTCCGTCCATCAGCACCTCTTCCCCTGTCCAGCAGTACCTCTTTTCTGTTCCCCCTGTCCAGCAGTAGGCCTCCCTTCCTTTTTTTGCCCCCCTCCCGTCCATCTGTACCTCTTCCCCTGTCCAGCATTACCTCTTTTCTGTTCCCCCTGTCCAGCAGTAGGCCTCCCTTCCTTTTTTTACCCCTCCGTCCATCAGCACCTCTTCCCCTGTCCAGCAGTACCTCTTTTCTGTTCCCCCTGTCCAGCAGTAGGCCTCCCTTCCTTTTTTTGCACCCCCCGTCCATCAGCACCTCTTCCCCTGTCCAGCAGTACCTCTTTTTTGTTCCCCCTGTCCCTCAATAGGCCTCCCTTCCTTTTTTTGCCCCCCCGTCCATCAGCACCTCTTCCCCTGTCCAGAAGTACCTCTTTTCTGTTCCCCCTGTTCAACAGTAGGCCTCCCTTCCTTTTTTTTGCCCCTCCCCCCGTCCATCAGCACCTCTTCCCATGTCCAGCAGCAACCCTTACCTCCACCGACATCTGCCTAAAGCCGCCGCAGCCTGCTCCCACTCCCTCCTCGCTGTTGCTTGCTGTGCTGTCCCCCCCCCCTCCCCGGGAAGCTTCATTTCCGGCTTCGGCAGCCCCTGTCTGCGGGCTACCCGCCCGCCCGTGTTTCACTTGAAAGCCGACGCCGCAGCTCCTCTCTCGATTCCCGCCTGGTGCAGTTCGAGAGAGGAGCCACGGCGGGCGGGTGAGGAGGATGAGAAGATCCTGGCAGGTGCGCCTGTGCCCCCCCCTCCCCCTCCGAATCAGCGGCAGACTCTGGCGGTGAGTGACGACGAGGGGGGAGTGTCTCCGTGTTCTGGCCTGCCTCCGTGTTCGAAAATTGAATTCGGCACGGAGGAACACCTCAAGCCACCAGGAATCACGCTGTTTGAAAAGCACATGCGCGCTTAGCCTTTTATTATTATTGATGCAGAGAGAAAGGTACGCCAAAGTTAAAAGTAAAGTCCACAACCAAACAAGTAGCCAATCTCATATAGCATCTAATTCTAATCAGTCTTCTTGTAGAGAGAAGTTAAAAGTGATTTAAAAAATGAGTTTTTAAAAGAGGGGAATGTGAAGAAGTCATTACTTAATCCCTCCAGAGTGGTCATGTGGTCAGTTTGGGTAACCTTTGGCACTTAGACGCTTTTAAAACAGGTCTTCAATTCGCAAATATCTCGATGCTTCAAACTAACCTTCCCATCATCTCAACAAGTTCAGCGGAAGAAGATATTTGAGGCTACCTTTGAATACCAAGGACCTGTTACCTAGAACAAACCACCACTCACCTTGACTTCCCCCCAAAAACTTGACCTATCTCTTCTCTCTGTAACCAATCCCCTACACTTCTCCTCCTCCTAACAACCACAAGATCAGGCTTAAATAAGTAACTTTGAGAATTTGATCTAAATCCTATTGTAAACCACATCGATCCCTTGTAGAGAATTGTGGTATATAAGACACTGTATTATATTGTCTAACTCATAACGCCTAAGTTCCATCCAGGACATCTTGGGAAAGGTTCGATTATTACCGCAAGACCAAAGCCTGCCCATATCACACTTCCTCGAACTTTGGATGCACAGTGGCTAAGAAGTCTAGCAAGACGTCCCGAAAGTCGGCATTTGGACGTCTTGGCGATAAAGGCATCCATGATGCTATTTTTGGGCGTCTCCATTTTTTGAAAATGAGCCCCATAGTCTATGAATGGTGAGCAAAATTGGTGTCAGGTCAAAAGCGCGCCAGGTCAAAGGCGCGCGCAGACAATTGAGCGAAGCGCAGAGGTGCGCACCGCAGAAAATTACTGTTTTTAGGGCTCCGATGGGGGGGCGTGGGGGCGAACCCCCCCCCACTTTACTTAATAGAGATCGCACCGCATTGTCGGGGCGTTGTGGGGGGTTTGGGGGGTTGTAACCCCCCACATTTTACTGAAAACTTCACTTTTTCCCTGTTTTTAGGGAAAAAGTTAAGTTTACAGTAAAATGTGGAGGGTTACAACCCCCCAAACCCCCATAACGCCGGCGCGATCTCTATTAAGTAAACTGGGGGGGGCTCCCCAACAAAACCCCCCCGTCGGAGCCCCTAAAAACTGTAATTTTCTTCGGCACGCGCATCCGTCTTGCGCTCAGTTGTTGGCGCGCGCCTTTGTCTTTTGCGGGGTTGTCTATGAACCGCAAAATTACGTGCACATTTTTGGGTGTGTGCCCGATTAGCATGTGCAATTTAATTGGATGACAAGCCACCTAGCGCCAATGACCGGATGCTGACAATCAATTATTAATGCAAATTGACAACAGCTTGCACTTTCTAGGTGCTATTCTGTAAAGATGCATGTGTGATAGTGAAAAGGGGCGTGTCTGAGGGAGGGGCATGGACGTTCAGGAAAGGTGTGAGCCGTATTAGAAAATACCTCAGATCTGCACCTAATTTAGATGCAAGCATCTACCCCAGGGTTCAAATGGTGCAAATCCTTCCACCACATTAGATGCAAATCCTGGTACTAATTGCTACTCTATAAATGGCGCCCAAATTAATTGATTTTTTTGGTTTTATATCCCGTCCTTCCAGAACGGGTTACAAGTTTGCATACATAATACAGCATATTTATACGAAGTGATGGCAAACCTACACCGCCTTTTAGAAAACCGCGCAAGAGGTTTCTAGCGCCAGACGGTGTACCGATTGCTCTGCGCTGTTCCAACGTGAACAACTTCTTCAACAAGGTATGGGGGAAGGGGGCATGCACGTGGAGGGGAGGAATGGGAAGAGGCGGGAGGCGGAGAGGTGTCAGTGCCCCCAGTAACATGGTGCCCAGGGCGGCCCGCCATCCCCCCCACCATGCCACTGCTTTCTCTGTCCCTAGGGGCTCAGAATCTCAGTTTTGTAAATGGGGACAATGGAGGATTAAGTGACTTACTCAGGGTCACAAGAAACTGCTTAGGAACTGAATCTCAGCCCACTGCACTAACCATTAGGCCAATGTATCCCAACTCGGTCTTGGAGTCCCCCCTGGCCAGTCAGGCTTTCAGGATATCCACAATGGATATGCATAAACTTGATTTGCATACACTGCCTCCATTATATGCAAATTTCTTTCATGCATATTCATTGTGGATATCCTGAAATCTCACTGGCAACGGGAGACTCCAGGACTGAGCTGAGAAACACTGCATTAGGCTACTCCTCTCCAAAGACCAAGACAGAGAGGAGAAGAGAAAACGGTAAAAGTAGAGGGCATAATTTGAGGTTACAGAGAAAAAGACTTAGGAGTAATGTTTGGAAATTCTTCTTCACGGAGATGGTGGTAGATGCCTGGAATGTCCTCCTGAGGGAGGTGGTGAAGAGGAAAATGGCGATGGAATTTAAAAAAAAGCGTGGGATAAACATAGAGGATCCCTAATTAGAAAATGAAGGATGTGAATTAAAGAACTAAGGCCGGTACTGGACAGACTTGCACGGTCTGTGTCCCAAATGTGGTGATTTGGTGTAGGATGGGCTGGGGAGGGCATCGATGGGAACTCCACTAACTTGGAACATGAGGATGTTACCGGCCAGACTTTACGGTGAATATCCTGCAAACAGGATGGTTGGATAGGCTGGAGAGAGCTTGGACGGCAGCAGTTGGAACCTAGGACAATACCAGGCGGACTTTACAGACTACGACCCAGAAATATCAAAGAAGAGACAAGTTAATCTAATCATGTATTTTGAATGGGTCTAACTAATGGGCAGACTGGATGGACCGTTCAGGTCTTTATGTGCCGTCATTTACCAAGTTACTATGTTACCTGGCAGAAACCCAAAGAGTAGCAACATTCCAGAGCTGAAATTGTGATGTCATAATGCCTCATTCCACCAATGCTTAAGAGCCAACCTCAGCAGTGATGTCACAATGGCTTGATTAGATGGAACTTCAGCATTTGGAACCTAGGACAATACCAGGTGGATTTTACAGTCTACGACCCAGAAATATCAAAGAAGAGACAAGTTAATTTAATCATGTATTTTGAATGGGTCTAACTAATGGACAGATTGGATGGACCGTTCAGGTCTTTATCTGCCGTCATTTACTATGTTACCTGGCAGAACCCCAAAGAGAAGCAACATTCCAGAGCTGAGATTGTGATGTCATAATGCCTCATTCCACCAATGCCAAAGAGCCAACCTCAGCAGTGATGTCACAATGGCTTGATTAGATGGCAACTTCAGCATTTGGAACATAGGACAATACCAGGTGGTCTTTACAGTCTATGACCCAGAAATATCAAAGAAGAGACAAGTTAATCTAATTGTGAATTTTTAAAGGGTCTAACTAATGGGCAGACTGGATGGACCGTTCAGGTCTTTATCTGTCGTCATTTACTATGTTACTATATATGGTTTCTGCCTCTCTTGCTTAACCGGTTCAGTAAAGGAAGAATTCCAATGACTGGTCAAGGTAAGAAGCAGACAGACTAGTTGCTTCTCATAAATAAAAAGCCCAGGGCACCGTAAGGAAGTGGTCTTTTTTTAAAGTTCGTATGTGTTTTAAGGCTATTACTAGAAACACATCTTTATTGTGGTTGATTTTCTGCAAAATGAAGGCCCTTCAAGGTAAACCACATTCAAATTCTTGGAAGCTTTAGTATGATTTATTTCTCTGATCAAATACCTACAACTCAGATACTTTTATTCAATTTTCTATACTGTTCTCCCCGGGGAGCTCAGAACGGTTTACATGCATTTATTCAAGTACTCAAAGCATTTTTCCCTGTCTTTCCCGGTGGGCTCCCAATCTATCTAATGTACCTGGGGCAATGGGGGGGATTAAGTGACTTGCCCAGGGTCACAAGGAGCATTGTGGATTTGAACCCACAACCTCAGCGTGCTGAGGATGTAGCTTTAACCACTACGCCACACTCTCCCCTTATTGCACACTTAACCCCCCCCCCCCGCCTTTATCAAGCTGCGTTAGAGAGTTTTTGCATGGGCTGGAGAGGTAAGTGCTCTGACACTCATAGGAATTCTATGAGCGTTGGCGCCTTCACTGTGCCAGCCTGCGCTAAAAACCTCTTGCGCAGCTCGATAAAAGGGGCCGTTATGGATGAGTTTCTTTAGTGGAGCAGACAAAATAGAAAGCAACCTCCGAGCACTTTCTATCTATCATGACCTAGGATGCTTTCAATATTCAAAAGATTTGTGCGTGTGAGAGTAATGTATTCTTTTAAAAAAAAATTTTAGGTATTTATATACTGCCTATCAAAGTTATCCAAGTGGTTTACAATCAGGTATTCAAGCATTTTCCCTCTCTGTCCCGGTGGGCTCACAATCTATCTAATTACCTGGGGCAATGGGGGGATTAAGTGACTTGCCCAGAGTTTCAAGGAGCAGCGTTGGGTTGAACCCACAACTTCAGGGCGCTGAGGTTCTAAATTTAACCACTGAACCACTCTAGAAATCAAAATGTAGCAAAAGTGAGCCAAGTCTAGGACAGTCAAGCCATTGTGACATCACTGATGAGGTTGGCTCTTATTGGTGGAATGAGGCATTATGATGTCACAATACCAGCTCTGCTTATCAGAGGCTGAAACTTTTCACACTATTCATTCAATTTTCTATACTGTTCTCCCAGGGGAGCTCAGAACGGTTTACATGAATTAATTCAGGTACTCGAGCATTTTTCCCTGTCTGTCCTGGTGGGCTCCCAATCTATCTAATGTACCTGGGGCGATGGGGGGGATTAAGTGACTTACCCAAGGTCACAAGGAGCAGCATAGGTGTGAACCCACAACCTCAGCTGTAGCTTTAACCACTGCACCACTCTAGAAATCAAAATGTATTAGAAGTGAGCCAAGTAAAGGGCATTCAAGCCATTGTGACATCACTGATGAGGTTGGCTCTTATTGGTGGAATGAGGCATTATGATGTCACAATACCAGCTCTGCTTATCAGAGGCTGAAACTTTTCAAGTTTCAAGTTTATTAAAATTTTGATATAAACGCAATATCAAATATATTCAATGCGTTTAACAATAATAATTTTTAGGGGCCATGATAAAACAATTTATACCAATAAACATACAATTAATATACATACTAGATAGTGAAACATAAGGAAAGAGGGGGTGAACTACAATTTTTTAAGGAATAGAAAACAATTAAGGGGAAACAACATCAGGAGGGTAATTAAAAATATTTTAAATAAAACTATTTGTTTATTCAATTTTCTATACCGTTCTCCCAGAGGAGCTCAGAACGGTTTACATGAATTTATTCAGGTACTCAAGCATTTCTCCCAATCTGTCCTGGTGGGCTCACAATCTATCTAATGTACCTGGGGCAATGGGGGGATTGAGTGACTTGCCCAGGGTGACAAGGAGCAGCGTGGGTTTGAACCCATAACCTCAGGGTGCTGAGGCTGTTGCTTTAACCCAGGGGTGTCAAAGTCCCTCCTCGAGGGCCACATTCTAGTCAAGTTTTCAGGATTTCCCCAATGAATATGCATAAGAACATAAGAACATAAGAACTGCCATCTCCGGATCAGACCTTCGGTCCATCAAGTCCGGCGATCCGCACACACGGAGGCCCTGCCAGGTGTACACCTGGCGTAATTTATAGTCCACCATATCTTTATATGCCTCTCTTAAGGAGATAATCAGTCCGTCCCTGCAAGAAGTTATCTTACAAGTCTACCAGACTCCATTTTAACATCCTTTGTTAAATGTTTTTATAGTTTAAAGATCCTCAGAGGGCCACCTCGCACTCAAATATATTTCATGGTGCGGGGCTTTATGCACCCTTTCGTCACTGGACCTGTCTTTTAAAGTGTGTATAACATACGTTTTTCAATTATGATTAAAGTATAAAGTATACCAAAAGTGTACCAAAAGTACTTAGCTTTTTAATTGACGCTAGTCGGGAGGGTGGAATCATGAATGTCCAACATGTTTCGCCCGTCTGTCTGCCAGGGCTTTATCAAGGCTCCCACTCCCTATAAAAAGATTATGAATATATAGGGTCATACACGGGTTCCCTAAGTATCTAAACCTTAACCATATAACAAATATTAAACCTTATAATGTATTTTAAAACTGTTAGTTTCTTACCGTTAAGTAACCACATTCACCAACCTATGCGTCGCCGACGAAATGGCGGCCACGTATTCGGTCAGCTGTTATATACGTTTGCACAACGACAACGTCCCATAAACTGAGGGACGTCATAGCGTGACGTAATTTTGCCTACTAGCTTCTATAAAATATTTAACTGGTTTATTTTGCTGGAAAATGACAATCAATCCCAGGCATAAAAGTCATATCAATGTAGCCCATTCTAATTCATTGTTTAATCCCTTGGGAGCTACCGTGTTTAAACGGTAGATCCACCTCTGTTCAGAAAAATTTAACCTACCCTCCCAATCACCCTCCAGTTCTTCCTCATTCATACATTCAATCACTCTCCATTGTAGGTGCTTAATCTCATGCCCCTTATCCAGCCAATGTTGTACTATAGGTGCCTGCACCGTACCAGTATTTATGCGAGATTTATGCTCATTTAGTCTTATGTTGATCGCTCGCTTAGTCCGGCCCACATATACGAGATCACACGGACAAACTATGATGTAAACCACCCTAGTGGTCTTACAATTGGTGTTTGATCTGGCTTTGACTACATACCCAGATTGGGGATCAGTCCATTGGGTCCCTTCTAACGTAAGATCACACCATTGGCAATGATGACATTTACTATGCTCTGCTCGTTGAAGTGGCCGTGATGTTTTTCTCAAAGCCTGTCCAATAGTCTTGCCTCTCAGATAGGAAAAGAGGGGTAACTCAGAAAAGATTTCATGTAATCCTAATATGTGCCAGTGTTGTTTTATAAGGGCCACCAATACCCCTGAAGCCTATAGTACAACATTGGCTGGATAAGGGGCATGAGATTAAGCACCTACAATGGAGAGTGATTGAATGTATGAATGAGGAAGAACTGGAGGGTGATTGGGAGGGTAGGTTAAATTTTTCTGAACAGAGGTGGATCTACCGTTTAAACACGGTAGCTCCCAAGGGATTAAACAATGAATTAGAATGGGCTACATTGATATGACTTTTATGCCTGGGATTGATTGTCATTTTCCAGCAAAATAAACCAGTTAAATATTTTATAGAAGCTAGTAGGCAAAATTACGTCACGCTATGACGTCCCTCAGTTTATGGGACGTTGTCGTTGTGCAAACGTATATAACAGCTGACCGAATACGTGGCCGCCATTTCGTCGGCGACGCATAGGTTGGTGAATGTGGTTACTTAACGGTAAGAAACTAACAGTTTTAAAATACATTATAAGGTTTAATATTTGTTATATGGTTAAGGTTTAGATACTTAGGGAACCCGTGTATGACCCTATATATTCATAATCTTTTTATAGGGAGTGGGAGCCTTGATAAAGCCCTGGCAGACAGACGGGCGAAACATGTTGGACATTCATGATTCCACCCTCCCGACTAGCGTCAATTAAAAAGCTAAGTACTTTTGGTACACTTTTGGTATACTTTATACTTTAATCATAATTGAAAAACGTATGTTATACACACTTTAAAAGACAGGTCCAGTGACGAAAGGGTGCATAAAGCCCCGCACCATGAAATATATTTGAGTGCGAGGTGGCCCTCTGAGGATCTTTAAACTATAAAAACATTTAACAAAGGATGTTAAAATGGAGTCTGGTAGACTTGTAAGATAACTTCTTGCAGGGACGGACTGATTATGCGAATAGTCTCCATTAAGAAAACTAGGTGCTGAGATTCACATTATATGGAAATTATGGCACAGGAAGACACAGAATTCATAGGATACACTGATGAACAATTCAGGTCTATAATAACTAGACCGGCTTTGCTGGATGATGTCACTGAATCTCCAGGATTATCAACATGGCAAGAATGGGAATTGATTCAGAAAAGACTTATTCGGGCAGAATTGCACGGAAGTACACTTGTACAATACCTTAAAAAAGCGATGATCCCACGAGGACTACGCATTCTTAAAGAACCAATGCTTATGGGTATGGATAAGTCGTTCATGGACAAATGGGTTGGAATCCTGAATAGATGTTCCCGTGACCTGATGATTTTATTGGTTGAGACAACTACTAATATTGAGCATGATTTAAAGGTCAAAAGTGTGGACATGGAGCAGGAACTCTTGAGCAAAATGGAGAAGGAGGAATACGACATTAAACACAAGGAGTTGAAAGATTCTTTGGCACAACTTCGGGAATCCATTAAACAGACAAAAATCAAAAAATGGAAAAGGGACGAAAAAGACTACACCACGGGTAAGGTCTATACCTGGAATAGAAGACAAACTACAATACCAGCTAAGAAGAGAGTAGCTTTTGAGGCCTCCTCAGACGAATCTGAAGGATCCAGTGGTGATTCTGGGGATACCAGCACGAAGACGTCGGGGGAAGAAGGACAACCATTGCCCCCGAGAGGACAAAATCCCAAATCCAGGACCAGAGGTCGGGGTCAAGCACGAGGCAGAGGAGTGAAACAAAAATGACCTCTCTAGTTACAAATTTATCCTCTTCGATACTGACTATGGATCAAAAACAAGTGTTGGAGTTGGGCCTTGGATACGTTATCCAAGGTAAATCAGATTTTTTCCAACTTCAAATAGCTTTTCATAAACTCATCAGGAAGTTAAACATCAAGATCTTTTTTAAATCCAACATAGATACCCCGGTCAAGGATGATCTATCAATCATTAGGAAAGACTCTAAGTGGAACCCTCCGGGTATGATGGATCCCATATTAAGCACCTTTAAGGATCTCGTCCTTGACGGGTTATCAAAATTTGAGACATTGGATAAATCTTCCAAAATTCAATATAATTTGACGTATAACCAACATCTTGCTTTACGCCAACTCAGGGATAATGATGAGATCATCATTACTAAAGCGGATAAAGGGGGCTCTATTGTCATTCAGGATGTAAGACAATACCAAGATGAAGCTGAGCGACAATTGAATGACACTGCAGCATATAAGAAACTAAGGGAGAATCCTACGGGAATGTTGATGAAAAATATTTTTAACTTTATTACTCAACATTATGAATTAGGGGTAATAACCTCTAAAGAATACCAATTTTTGTTGGAAAAACATCCTAGGACCCCCAGTATCCGTTTTGTACCGAAAATACACAAAAACCTGAGTACACCGCCAGGTAGACCTATAGTGAACACTAGAGACAGTTTACTTGAACCCCTCTCTAAATTTTTAGACATCTTTTTACAAGAGGAAACTGTTAAAGTGGAATCCTATCTAAAAGATTCCTCCCACCTCCTTAGAATCCTCAACGACATCAGTGTCCCTCACTGTGAGACTTTTTTGGTCACCTTGGATGTAGTATCCTTGTATACTAAAATACCCCAAAACGAGGCATTGTCAATTATAGAAGAAGTGTTGGTCAACAGGATCAAACACCTTAGAATACCCACCCCTTTCTTGCTAACTATAGCTCGGTGGGTCCTGACTGAGAGTTTTTTTGAATATCAAGGGACCTTTTTTCAACAGATAGAAGGGGTGGCTATGGGTGTTACGCTAGCACCTTCCATTGCGACTCTCTATATGGGGAAGTTTGAGAAGGAGTTAATATATCCATCTGTATTCTTTCAAAATATCCCCATATGGAAACGCTTCTTAGATGATATATTCTTTCTTTGGGAGGGCACTGAAGAGAGCTTGGGTGAATTTTGTATATGGATAAACACACTTAATCCTAATCTTCAGTTTGTCCCCCAGTTCAGTAAAACACAGATCGAATTCCTTGACATACTCATAAGTAAAGACCAGTTGAGGATTGATACAACGTTGTACAGGAAACCGGTGGCCCGTAACACCCTGCTTCATTTTGATAGTTACCACCCCTACCAATTGAAATTCAATTTACCCATCAGCCAGTATTTGCGAGTACGGAGAGTATGCTCTTCCTTAGAAGAATTTAAACGAAAAGCAAAAGATCTGGGTCAACGGTTCTTGGAGAGAGGATACCCCAAAAAGTCCATTAGGCGAGCATATTTGAGGGCACGATATGCCCATAGGAATTTATTACTGGCGGACAGGCCCCGTGAGACCCTGGAGGAAGGGAGAATGATTTGTGTCCTCCCTTTTTCCAAGGCTTCAGGGGTATTGGTGGCCCTTATAAAACAACACTGGCACATATTAGGATTACATGAAATCTTTTCTGAGTTACCCCTCTTTTCCTATCTGAGAGGCAAGACTATTGGACAGGCTTTGAGAAAAACATCACGGCCACTTCAACGAGCAGAGCATAGTAAATGTCATCATTGCCAATGGTGTGATCTTACGTTAGAAGGGACCCAATGGACTGATCCCCAATCTGGGTATGTAGTCAAAGCCAGATCAAACACCAATTGTAAGACCACTAGGGTGGTTTACATCATAGTTTGTCCGTGTGATCTCGTATATGTGGGCCGGACTAAGCGAGCGATCAACATAAGACTAAATGAGCATAAATCTCGCATAAATACTGGTACGGTGCAGGCACCTATAGTACAACATTGGCTGGATAAGGGGCATGAGATTAAGCACCTACAATGGAGAGTGATTGAATGTATGAATGAGGAAGAACTGGAGGGTGATTGGGAGGGTAGGTTAAATTTTTCTGAACAGAGGTGGATCTACCGTTTAAACACGGTAGCTCCCAAGGGATTAAACAATGAATTAGAATGGGCTACATTGATATGACTTTTATGCCTGGGATTGATTGTCATTTTCCAGCAAAATAAACCAGTTAAATATTTTATAGAAGCTAGTAGGCAAAATTACGTCACGCTATGACGTCCCTCAGTTTATGGGACGTTGTCGTTGTGCAAACGTATATAACAGCTGACCGAATACGTGGCCGCCATTTCGTCGGCGACGCATAGGTTGGTGAATGTGGTTACTTAACGGTAAGAAACTAACAGTTTTAAAATACATTATAAGGTTTAATATTTGTTATATGGTTAAGGTTTAGATACTTAGGGAACCCGTGTATGACCCTATATATTCATAATCTTTTTATAGGGAGTGGGAGCCTTGATAAAGCCCTGGCAGACAGACGGGCGAAACATGTTGGACATTCATGATTCCACCCTCCCGACTAGCGTCAATTAAAAAGCTAAGTACTTTTGGTACACTTTTGGTATACTTTATACTTTAATCATAATTGAAAAACGTATGTTATACACACTTTAAAAGACAGGTCCAGTGACGAAAGGGTGCATAAAGCCCCGCACCATGAAATATATTTGAGTGCGAGGTGGCCCTCTGAGGATCTTTAAACTATAAAAACATTTAACAAAGGATGTTAAAATGGAGTCTGGTAGACTTGTAAGATAACTTCTTGCAGGGACGGACTGATTATGCGAATAGTCTCCATTAAGAAAACTAGGTGCTGAGATTCACATTATATGGAAATTATGGCACAGGAAGACACAGAATTCATAGGATACACTGATGAACAATTCAGGTCTATAATAACTAGACCGGCTTTGCTGGATGATGTCACTGAATCTCCAGGATTATCAACATGGCAAGAATGGGAATTGATTCAGAAAAGACTTATTCGGGCAGAATTGCACGGAAGTACACTTGTACAATACCTTAAAAAAGCGATGATCCCACGAGGACTACGCAT
Source organism: Geotrypetes seraphini (assembly GCF_902459505.1). Taxonomy (NCBI): domain Eukaryota; kingdom Metazoa; phylum Chordata; class Amphibia; order Gymnophiona; family Dermophiidae; genus Geotrypetes; species Geotrypetes seraphini. The sequence continues at coordinate 12,916,638 of NC_047090.1, read as the reverse complement.
TCTTAAAGAACCAATGCTTATGGGTATGGATAAGTCGTTCATGGACAAATGGGTTGGAATCCTGAATAGATGTTCCCGTGACCTGATGATTTTATTGGTTGAGACAACTACTAATATTGAGCATGATTTAAAGGTCAAAAGTGTGGACATGGAGCAGGAACTCTTGAGCAAAATGGAGAAGGAGGAATACGACATTAAACACAAGGAGTTGAAAGATTCTTTGGCACAACTTCGGGAATCCATTAAACAGACAAAAATCAAAAAATGGAAAAGGGACGAAAAAGACTACACCACGGGTAAGGTCTATACCTGGAATAGAAGACAAACTACAATACCAGCTAAGAAGAGAGTAGCTTTTGAGGCCTCCTCAGACGAATCTGAAGGATCCAGTGGTGATTCTGGGGATACCAGCACGAAGACGTCGGGGGAAGAAGGACAACCATTGCCCCCGAGAGGACAAAATCCCAAATCCAGGACCAGAGGTCGGGGTCAAGCACGAGGCAGAGGAGTGAAACAAAAATGACCTCTCTAGTTACAAATTTATCCTCTTCGATACTGACTATGGATCAAAAACAAGTGTTGGAGTTGGGCCTTGGATACGTTATCCAAGGTAAATCAGATTTTTTCCAACTTCAAATAGCTTTTCATAAACTCATCAGGAAGTTAAACATCAAGATCTTTTTTAAATCCAACATAGATACCCCGGTCAAGGATGATCTATCAATCATTAGGAAAGACTCTAAGTGGAACCCTCCGGGTATGATGGATCCCATATTAAGCACCTTTAAGGATCTCGTCCTTGACGGGTTATCAAAATTTGAGACATTGGATAAATCTTCCAAAATTCAATATAATTTGACGTATAACCAACATCTTGCTTTACGCCAACTCAGGGATAATGATGAGATCATCATTACTAAAGCGGATAAAGGGGGCTCTATTGTCATTCAGGATGTAAGACAATACCAAGATGAAGCTGAGCGACAATTGAATGACACTGCAGCATATAAGAAACTAAGGGAGAATCCTACGGGAATGTTGATGAAAAATATTTTTAACTTTATTACTCAACATTATGAATTAGGGGTAATAACCTCTAAAGAATACCAATTTTTGTTGGAAAAACATCCTAGGACCCCCAGTATCCGTTTTGTACCGAAAATACACAAAAACCTGAGTACACCGCCAGGTAGACCTATAGTGAACACTAGAGACAGTTTACTTGAACCCCTCTCTAAATTTTTAGACATCTTTTTACAAGAGGAAACTGTTAAAGTGGAATCCTATCTAAAAGATTCCTCCCACCTCCTTAGAATCCTCAACGACATCAGTGTCCCTCACTGTGAGACTTTTTTGGTCACCTTGGATGTAGTATCCTTGTATACTAAAATACCCCAAAACGAGGCATTGTCAATTATAGAAGAAGTGTTGGTCAACAGGATCAAACACCTTAGAATACCCACCCCTTTCTTGCTAACTATAGCTCGGTGGGTCCTGACTGAGAGTTTTTTTGAATATCAAGGGACCTTTTTTCAACAGATAGAAGGGGTGGCTATGGGTGTTACGCTAGCACCTTCCATTGCGACTCTCTATATGGGGAAGTTTGAGAAGGAGTTAATATATCCATCTGTATTCTTTCAAAATATCCCCATATGGAAACGCTTCTTAGATGATATATTCTTTCTTTGGGAGGGCACTGAAGAGAGCTTGGGTGAATTTTGTATATGGATAAACACACTTAATCCTAATCTTCAGTTTGTCCCCCAGTTCAGTAAAACACAGATCGAATTCCTTGACATACTCATAAGTAAAGACCAGTTGAGGATTGATACAACGTTGTACAGGAAACCGGTGGCCCGTAACACCCTGCTTCATTTTGATAGTTACCACCCCTACCAATTGAAATTCAATTTACCCATCAGCCAGTATTTGCGAGTACGGAGAGTATGCTCTTCCTTAGAAGAATTTAAACGAAAAGCAAAAGATCTGGGTCAACGGTTCTTGGAGAGAGGATACCCCAAAAAGTCCATTAGGCGAGCATATTTGAGGGCACGATATGCCCATAGGAATTTATTACTGGCGGACAGGCCCCGTGAGACCCTGGAGGAAGGGAGAATGATTTGTGTCCTCCCTTTTTCCAAGGCTTCAGGGGTATTGGTGGCCCTTATAAAACAACACTGGCACATATTAGGATTACATGAAATCTTTTCTGAGTTACCCCTCTTTTCCTATCTGAGAGGCAAGACTATTGGACAGGCTTTGAGAAAAACATCACGGCCACTTCAACGAGCAGAGCATAGTAAATGTCATCATTGCCAATGGTGTGATCTTACGTTAGAAGGGACCCAATGGACTGATCCCCAATCTGGGTATGTAGTCAAAGCCAGATCAAACACCAATTGTAAGACCACTAGGGTGGTTTACATCATAGTTTGTCCGTGTGATCTCGTATATGTGGGCCGGACTAAGCGAGCGATCAACATAAGACTAAATGAGCATAAATCTCGCATAAATACTGGTACGGTGCAGGCACCTATAGTACAACATTGGCTGGATAAGGGGCATGAGATTAAGCACCTACAATGGAGAGTGATTGAATGTATGAATGAGGAAGAACTGGAGGGTGATTGGGAGGGTAGGTTAAATTTTTCTGAACAGAGGTGGATCTACCGTTTAAACACGGTAGCTCCCAAGGGATTAAACAATGAATTAGAATGGGCTACATTGATATGACTTTTATGCCTGGGATTGATTGTCATTTTCCAGCAAAATAAACCAGTTAAATATTTTATAGAAGCTAGTAGGCAAAATTACGTCACGCTATGACGTCCCTCAGTTTATGGGACGTTGTCGTTGTGCAAACGTATATAACAGCTGACCGAATACGTGGCCGCCATTTCGTCGGCGACGCATAGGTTGGTGAATGTGGTTACTTAACGGTAAGAAACTAACAGTTTTAAAATACATTATAAGGTTTAATATTTGTTATATGGTTAAGGTTTAGATACTTAGGGAACCCGTGTATGACCCTATATATTCATAATCTTTTTATAGGGAGTGGGAGCCTTGATAAAGCCCTGGCAGACAGACGGGCGAAACATGTTGGACATTCATGATTCCACCCTCCCGACTAGCGTCAATTAAAAAGCTAAGTACTTTTGGTACACTTTTGGTATACTTTATACTTTAATCATAATTGAAAAACGTATGTTATACACACTTTAAAAGACAGGTCCAGTGACGAAAGGGTGCATAAAGCCCCGCACCATGAAATATATTTGAGTGCGAGGTGGCCCTCTGAGGATCTTTAAACTATAAAAACATTTAACAAAGGATGTTAAAATGGAGTCTGGTAGACTTGTAAGATAACTTCTTGCAGGGACGGACTGATTATGCGAATAGTCTCCATTAAGAAAACTAGGTGCTGAGATTCACATTATATCTCTTAAGGAGATATGCATCTAGTTTGCTCTTGAAGCCTAGGACGGTCGATTCCACAATAATCTCCTCTGGGCGGGCATTCCAGGTGTCAACCACTCTCTGAGTGAAGCAGAACTTCCTGACATTAGTCCTGAACCTGTCCCCCCTTAGCTTCATTTCATGTCCTCTTGTCCGTGTCAAATTGGACAATGTAAATAATCTTCTCTGCTCTATTTTGTCGATTCCTTTCAGTATTTTGAAGGTCTCGATCATATCCCCACGCAGTCTCCTTTTCTCAAGGGAGAACAATCCTAGTGTTATAAGTCTATCCTCGTATTCCAGTTTCTCCATACCCTTCACCAGTTTTGTTGCTCGTCTCTGCACCCTCTCCAGCAGTTTTATATCCTTCTTTAGGTAGGGAGACCAATGTTGGACGCAGTATTCCAAGTGGGGTCTGACCATTGCCCTATAAAGCGGCATTATAACTTTCTCCGATCTACTCGAGATTCCTTTCTTTATCATGCCCAACATTCTATTTGCCTTCTTTGCCGCTGCCGCGCATTGTGCCGACGGCTTCAGGGTCCTATCTATCAGTACACCCAGGTCCTTTTCTTGTTCACTCTTCCCCAGAGTTGCACCTGACATTGTATACTCGTATTCCTTATTCTTATTGCCTAAATGCATTACCTTGCATTTCTCCACATTGAACTTCATCTGCCATTTCTCCGCCCATGTTTCTAACCGACACAAGTCGCTCTGCATGAGATCTATTAGCATACAATGAAAGCAGTGCATGCAAATAGATCTCATGCATATTCATTGGGGAAATCCTGAAAACCCGACTAGAATGTGGCCCTCGAGGAGGGACTTTGACACCCTTGCTCTAACCACTCCACTTCCTAATTTCACTGCATTCCTAAATTTAGAAACAGGTAGCAAAAGAGGTGAAGGAAGTTTCAGCTGAAAACTTAGAGGGACATTTTCAAAAGAAGATCCAAGTCAGAACTGGGATGTCCTGCTCATAATGTCCAAAAAACGGTTCATTTCCCAGCCATTTTTGATCAGGATTTCCTATTCAAAAGTATGTGAAAAAGGACGATCTTCCGCTGAAAACACCCCAAATGAACTGACATTTCCCCAAATAAAACATCTAAAATATGAATTTCATTTCATTTATTACAATTTATGTCTCACCTTTGTCTAAACCCCCCCCCCCAAAACCATACATAATAAAAATATTATAAATCCAAAACCACACATTTTTCACAACAAACAATTGCACAACACCCATGGACCCAAATCTGCCTCTGAAAAAGTAAGTGAGGAGAGTGTGGTGTAGTGGATAGAGCTATCGCCTCAGCACCCTGAGATTCTGGGTTTAATCCCTGTGCTGTTCCTTGTCATTCAATCCCCTCATTACTCCAGGTACGTTAGAAAGATTGTGAACCCACTGGGACAGATACAGAAAATGCATGATGTACCTGTGTGTAAGCCACTTTCAATGAGGTTGCAAAACTACAATAATAATAATAAATTTATTCTTTTATACCGCCATCACCAAGAGTTCTAGGCGGTTTACACCATAAGAAACTGAATAATCAGCGAAATACATTCATACCATCTAATATAATAAAATGCTAGGCCACGCATGCGCACTCAAAAGTCGTGTTCCCTGATCCGTCGCGGACATGAGAGTGCGCATGCGCGCCCCCGGCTCTCACTGTGCATGGTTATGCGGCGGCGGCTTTCAAATAAAAAAAAAAGTTACACAGCTGCCGGTAGCCGCTCTCACCTTGCTCTCACGCTGCGGCTGAGCGCTGGCGGCCGGCGAACCCTAATGCTCACATTTAATCAAAGGAAACAACCGGGGCTAAAGATACAAAGTTAGGAGATCTGGCGGCTGGCAATCCACCTCTAATGCTCCCTCTCACCTACTCCTGCGATCTGATCTGTCAGGATGTGCCAAGGCGAGAGTGGAGGTTAAGAGCCTCCTGCTACCGCTGGTTGTCGCTGAAAATGAATTCCAGTCTGCATCAGGCATATTGAAGTCCCCTAGCAGTACAGCTTCTCCTCGTAGAGTGATATTCTCTCTGTCTTCAATTAATTCTGCGTCCATGTCTTCCAGTTGTCTTGGGGGTCTGTATACCACACCTAGATACAGGCATTTTTCTCTGCCTCTTGCTAGGTTTACCCAGAGGGACTCCCCGGTGTACTTGACATCTGTGATCCTGGTGGTTTTGATGTCCTCTTTAATGTATAGAGGGGGGTAGCTCTATACATTAAAGAGGACATCAAAACCACCAGGATCACAGATGTCATAATGCCTGGCAGAAACCCAAATAGCAGCAACATTCCAGAGCTGAGATTGTGATGTCATAATGCCTCATTCCACAATAAGAGCCAACCGCATCAGTGATGTCACAATGGCTTGATTGTCCTATAGTTGGCTCACATAAATACATAAGAGTTGCCATATTGGGACAGACCGAAGGTCCATCAAACCCAGCATCCTGTTTCTAACAGTGGCCAACCCAAGTCCCAAGTACCTGGCAGAAACCCAAAGAGTAGCAATATTCCAGAGCTGAGATTGTGGGTGTCATAATGCCTCATTCCACAATAAGAGCCAACCGCATCAGTGATGTCACAATGGCTTGATTGTCCTATAGTTGGCGCACATAAATACATAAGAGTTGCCATATTGGGACAGACCGAAGGTCCATCAAACCCAGCATCCTGTTTCTAACAGTGGCCAACCCAAGTCCCAAGTACCTGGCAGAAACCCAAAGAGTAGCAATATTCCAGAGCTGAGATTGTGATGTCATAATGCCTCATTCCACCAATGCCTAAGAGTCAACCTCAGCAGTGGTGTCACAATGGCTTCATTGTTCTATACGTGGCCCACTTCTGGTATTGGAGGAGAGAGTGGCACAGTGGTTACAGCAGTTGTGGGTTTCAAACCCCATGCTGCTCCCTGTGACCCTAGGCAAGTCCTTTAATCTTCTACTGCCCCAGATACATTAGATAGATTGTGAGCTCACCAGGATAGATAGGGAAAATTATTGAAGGCAGTATACAAGTCCCAATCCTCCCCCCCCCTTGACAAGTTCTTCTGCCTCTGAAATGCCAATGGCAATGTATTCCATTTGACTGGACCAACAATGGATTAAATTCTCTTCCATGTGTATTCCACTTGGGTTTGCTCGTAAGAAGATTCAGAGCAAAGAGTGCGCTGAGTTATATATTGATGAAGATGTTCAGATAGATAAGATGGTGACTCCTGATGCACCACACACAAAAGGGTTAATCACAGAAGAGATTTGCTACATGATGATGGGAGAAGGTTTTCTTTGAAATGCTATCCATACATGCAAGAGCAAAAGTCATCATTTCATTCTTCTGCAAGGAAGATCACATGGGGTGAAATTTTCAAAGACTTCAAAATGAGAAAAGGGATGAAACTTCTCTCATATGAGGAAAGGCTTAAGAGGTTAGGGATCTTCAGCTTGGAGAAGAGATGACGGGGAGGGGGGGAGTAGAACAGGGGGACACTGAATGAGGTTACATGGTAATACTTTTAAAATGAATCATAGGAAATATTTTATCACTCAACAAATAGTTAAGCTCTGGAACTCATGGCTGGTTATTGTAGCTGTTTTTTTTAAAAAAAGGTTTGGGAAAATTTCCTAGAGGAAAAGTCCATAATCTGCTATTGAGACACATATGGGGGAAGCCACTTCTTGCTCTGGATCGGTAGCATGGAATGTTGCTACTCTTTGGGATTCCGGAATCTTGCTATTTGGGGGGATTCCGCATGGAATGTTGCTACTCTTTGGGATTCTGGAATCTTGCTATTTGGGGGGTTTCCGCATGGAATGTTGCTACTCTTTGGGATTCCGGAATCTTGCTATTTGGGGGGATTCCGCATGGAATGTTGCTACTCTTTGGGATTCTGGAATCTTGCTATTTGGGGGGTTTCCGCATGGAATGTTGCTACTCTTTGGGATTCCAGAATCTTGCTATTTGGGGGGATTCCGCATGGAATGTTGCTACTCTTTGGGATTCCGGAATCTTGCTATTTGGGGGGATTCCGCATGAAATGTTACTACTCTTTGGGATTCCAGAATTTTGCTATTTGGGGGATTCCGCATGGAATGTTGCTACTCTTTGGGATTCCGGAATCTTGCTGCTCTTTGGGGATTCCACATGGAATGTTGCTACTCTTCGGGATTCTGGAATCTTGCTATTTGGGATTCTGGAATCTTTCTATTTGGGGGGTTTCCGCATGGAATGTTGCTACTCTTTGAGATTCCGGAATCTTGCTATTTGGGGGATTCCACATGGAATGTTACTACTCTTTGGGATTCCAGAATCTTGCTGCTCTTTGGGGATTCCACATGAAATGTCGCTACTCTTTGGGATTCCGGAATCTTGCTGCTTTTTGGGGGGATTCCGCATGGAATGTTGCTACTCTTTGGGATTCCGGAATCTTGCTATTTGGGGGGATTCTGCATGGAATGTTGCTACTCTTTGGGATTCCAGAATCTTGCTGCTCTTTGGGGATTCCACATGAAATGTCGCTACTCTTTGGGATTCCGGAATCTTGCTATTTGGGAGGATTCCGCATGGAATGTCGCTTCTCTTTGGGATCCCGGAATCTTGCTATTTGGGGGGATTCCGCATGGAATGTCGCTACTCTTTGGGATTCTGGAATCTTGCTGCTCTTTGGGGATTCCGCATGAAATGTCGCTACTCTTTGGGATTCCAGAATCTTGCTATTTGGGGGGATTCTGCATGAAAAGTTGCTACTATTAGGGATTCTGGAATCTTGCAATTATCTGGCATTCTGCCAGGTACTTGTAACCTGGATTGGCCACCTTTGGGACTAAGATACTTGGCATGATGGACCATCAGCTATTTTTATGCTCATCTGGAACTACAAACCATACACAATTTCACTGGTATTAAATCTCAAAGGTCAATCGTTATTCTCAATCGATTTTGTTTTGTTTTGTTTTCTTTACATGTCAAAGCCCCAGAATTTGGAGCTGAGTCCCCAATTTGGGTTCTTTTTGTGAATCCCTTTATTTTCATTTTGTTATTTATTTGATTTTAATCTTTATTTTATTATTTAAAAATCAATCTTTTATTCGATACCTTGACGTGCATGCTATCAGCCACCATTGTGTTCATTATGTTAGCTTCACCCAATTGACCCACGAGTGATCCATGGTAGGAAGAACTGGTAGCCGAAACCTTTATAACTTGATAAACTATCACTCTGAGCAATTCAAAGTCTTAATGGAAGTATCGTACGTATCTCAAAGGATCTCAGATGCTGCTTAGGCGATTCTTTCTGCCGCTTGCAGTCATCGGACCTCCTTTAGAGTTTTCTACCGCTCGATCAGAACCGCTATTAAGCTGCCATTCACCGACGTGGCCTGCGTTTCGCAGAGGGGTTGACTCTCTTGCCGCATCAGGGTATTTCGCTCATAGCAGTATTATCTTATCCTGGTGATACTTATGATTTACCGATTCTTTCATGGAAGGAGTGGGGGTACAGAGAGAAAGGGGGGCACCATCGACCCAGACGCCTCCTACCCTTACTACGCTACTACTTATGATTTTAAAGTGTTCGACGTTTTTGCAGATGAAGACAGAGCTTGCAGGGATGGGGCAGGGGACGGGACAGGGATGGAAATAAATCCTGAAGGGTTGGGGACAAATTTGTCCCAATTTCATTCTCTACTACCCTGTTTCCCCGAAAATAAGCCCTAGCATGATTTTTAAAGATGCTCCTAATATAAGCGCTACCCGAAAAATAAGCCCTAGTTAAGATTGACCCACGAAGCCCCCTCCCCCAAATATCCCCAACTCTGGTGAGACCCGACATCCCTCCACTCCAAGGCCCCTTAAAGCAGCGGTGGCTTTCTCTCTCCCCCCACCCAACCCATGTGCAGCATATTTCTATCCCTCCCTCTATCCCTGTGCAGCAGAACCCCACCGACCCTCCCACCGTGAGACTGACATACCGTAACTCCGAGGCCTCCAAAAACAGCGGTAGCGCTCCGAATGGGGCCTCCCCTCTGCCGCTGCTGCTGTTTTTGGAGGCCTCGGAAGTACAGTATGTCAGTCTCATGGTGGGAGGGTTTGTGGGGTTCTGCTGCACAGGGGGATGGGAGGGAGGAATAGAAAGATGCTGCACAAGGGAGAGTGGAGAACGGAAAGAGGAAGAATCAGGGTTGAGGAGAGGAAGGGAGAGATGATTGTGGTACATGAAAAAAATAAGACATCCCCGATAATAAGCCCTAATGTGTTTTTTTATACCCCAAATTAATATGATACTGTCTTATTTTCGGTGAAACACGGTACTAATCCTCTGAAAAGCTACTAATCCTAATTCACTCCAGAAGACAGTTTATCTTGGGTGTGATTTCTTTTCATAACTTTCTTATGAACTCACTGGAGTTCTGCTGAACAATCAGGTAATTTTCTGACAGTGTGGAAACGTGGCTGCGGTGTGTTTGGCAGTGTGCATGTGAAACCTGAAGAACGCCTGTACACAAGTGAGGTGTGAAATAAATTCATACTGAGAAACATCAAAGTTTAATAAACTGCAGAGGAAAACTGGATTTTCGCCTCCAGGTTTTTATTTCAGTTTATTTGAAAACTTGTCTTATGCAAGTAAAACAATCAACTGAATTAGAACAATGATACAGAAAAAATAAAAATAGATGTTTTAACACAAGGTCACAATAGTGGGGGTGGGGGGAGGAGAAAGGATTCTCTCCCCCTCCATGTTGAAAAGAATATCAGAGACCCACACTCAGAGATAAGAGGAGCTGGTTTGGGGTATCCCCCCTACAGAGCTATGAGCAGTTTATCCCCTGATTACAAAATTAACACTAGCGAGGAACCTGGTTACAAGTGGATCGATTTTTCACTCCGTCGATGAAGTCACAGGGAATTACTTTTGAAACCAATAGGAAGAAATATTTTTTCACTCAGAGAATAGTTAAGCTCTGGAACGCGTTGCCAGAGGTTGTGGTCAGAGCAGAATGCGTAGCTGGTTTTAAGAAAGGTTTGGACAAATTCCTGGAGGAAAAGTCCATAGTCTATTATTGAGAAAGACATGGGTGAAGCCACTGCTTGCCCTGGATCGGTAGCATGGAATGTTGCTACTCTTTGGGATTCCGGAATCTTGCTATTCCTTGGGTTTCTTTATGGAATGTTGCTACTCTTTGGGTTTTGGATGGGCTACTGGACTTGATGAACCATTGGTCTGATCCAGTAAGGCTATTCTTATGTTCTTATGGCCAGTGCTCCCTCTAAGCGGGCGGGTGTTGTGAGCAAACTTTTTTCGCTGTGAGCTAAAAATATCGGGCGCCAGCAAGTTATGAGCCAACTCGCCCGATTCTCCTCTCGCCGCCCTGCCATCTGCCGTACGCCGTGTGCTGTGACGAGAAACTTGTGCGCTGCGATGTAATATTTTGTGCGCCTGCGCACGCCAGCGCAGCTTAGCGGGAACACTGTTTAAATATGGCTCTCTTTGTCTCTAATCCCGGAGACAACCGTCCATTGCATTCTCTTCAAGTCCAGGACCAGGGCTTCCTTCTCCTTCCAAATATTCCAAGGCCTCTTCCTTTTGGGATTTCCCCCCTCCTCTAGTTTTGATATAGTTACCAAGAGTACACTTTCAGTGAAGTGAACAGGCCTAAGCAAAATGAAAAAGGTGAAGAAATCAAACTCTGGTTAAATGATAACATTAGCTCTACATATCACGAAAAGCAAAACCATGCTCTTCCCTTGGAAAGAAGGGTTAACCTTATATGCACCCATTACTCTTAATGGCACTTCTTTGTAATTCGTCTCAACTATCAAAATCCTAGGAGTCATTTTCGACACAAAACTTTAGTATCATGATCAAATTAGCTGTGGAGTTAGATCCTGATTTCATAGACTCCGTATGATTCGTTCAGTATCTTGAACCAAAATTGTTAAACATCCTGATACACTTCCTAGTGAATTCTAAACTATTGTAATTTGTTAATAAAAATAATAAGAACATAAGAACATAAGAAGTTGCCTCCGCTGAGGCAGACCATAGGTCCATCCTGCTCAGCGGTCCGCTCCCGCGGCGGCCCATCAGGCCCATTGACTGAGCAATGGTCTATACCTATCTATACCCCCCAATCCCTTTTTCTTCTAGGAATCTATCCAAACCTTCTTTGAAACCATTTAGTGTTTTCTTGTCTACAACAGCCTCTGGGAGCGCATTCCATGTATCTACCAGCCTCTGAGTGAAAAAGTACTTCCTAGCGTTTGTTCTAAACCTGTCCCCTTTCAATTTCCCCCAATGCCCCCTTGTGCTTGTGGTGCCCCTTAATTTGAAAAATCTGTCCCTGTCTACTTTTTCTATGCCCTTCAGGATCTTGAAGGTTTCTATCATGTCTCCTCTAAGTCTTCGCTTCTCCAGGGAGAAAAGTCCCAACTGCTTCAATCTGTTCAATAGTTTATTTTATATACTGCCAAACCATCAGTTCTTGGCGGTTTACACAATAGTAATTACAACAAGTAATTAAAATACAGGATCCAAATAACAATGTCTTATAAAAGAAAATAACACAATTCAATAAAAGATACTGACTAACAAAATACAACCCTAACTTATTCAAAGTAAAATATGCACAGTACAGTATCACACAAAAGGAAATAAGACGTCTCCAAATAATACAGAACACGGCCACAAAACTCATCTTGAACGCTAGGAAATTCGACCATGTGACGCCACTCCTGGAAAAAGCACATTGGCTCCCAATCACGCCCTGGATTACGTACAAAATAATATTGTTGTCTTTTAAAACATTAATATCAAAAGCACCGCTATTTATAGGCAAACTACTGATACATAAGAACATAAGAATTTGCCTCCGCTGGGTCAGACCAGAGGTCCATCGCGCCCAGCGGTCCGCTCCCGCGGCGGCCCATCAGGTCCATGACCTGTAAAGTGATCTTTTGTCTAGAACCTGTTCTTCCCTAATCCTTTATATCCTTCAAACCCCTTTTCTTTTTTTATCTATACCCTTTCTTTCTCCTTTATCTGTAACCTTCAATCCCCTTATCCTTCAGGAATTTATCTAGTCCCTCTTTGAAACCCCACAATGTAGTCTGACCTATTACACCCTCCGGAAGCGCATTCCAGGTATCCACCACCCTCTGTGTGACGAAGAATTTCCTAGCATTGGTTCTAAACCTGTCCCCTTTCAATTTCTCTGGATGTCCTCTTGTTCTTGAAGTTACCAGTACGCTGAAGAACCTGTCCCTCTCCACCCTCTCTATGCCTTTCATAATCTTGTACATCTCTATCATGTCTCCTCTGAGTCTCCGCTTCTCCAGGGAGAAGAGCCCAAGTTTCTCTAACCTCTCAGCGTATGAAAGATTTTCCATGCCCTTTATCATTCGTGTGGCTCTTCTCTGGACCCTCTCAAGTACTTCTTAAGGTACAGTGACCAATATTGGACACAGTACTCCAGATGCGGGCGCACCATCGCCCGATACAGCGGCAGGATCACCTCCTTCGTCCTCCCGCACGTTAAGATCTACTGACCAATACCTATATTAACTATCCCTTCGCTGACGATAATTAACACAAAGCGCCAAGAGATCTTCTCTGTCGCCACACCACAACTTTGGAATGATCTACTGATGCCTCTTAGAGAGGAAAAACTCTCGACCATTTTAAAGGCAAGCTGAAAAGCTTTTTTTGTGTCAGGACGCTTTCGATCTATAAAGTCCAGCAGATAGACATACCACAGTCAATCTCTACAATAATTTCCTACTGGATATCTGTTCCCAACCCCATTGTTTTTGCCTGTAATGCTCTTCTATGCTATTATGATTGTAGCTCTTAGCTCCTTCTCCTTTTTTACAATTGTTTCTTTATTTTGTCCTTTGTACGTAATCAATATGATCGTATGTTTTGAATTGAACCCACTTAGGAATTTGATAAGCGATCAGATCAAATTTTAGTAAAACTTGAAACTTGCCTCTCATTAATTTACTATTCCTTGTGGTACAATATGAGACAAAAATCCAGATAAATCTCTGGAGCAGTTTTAGCACTCACGATCAAATTACATCATCCATGAGTGCTGATAAAAGTTGTGGCGCCTTTTTCCCAGCATGCACAGAGAACCGGGAGTGTTTGCTGCAGGCACTAGTCATCGGAGAAGCCCCGAATCATCTGTCTATTTAAAGACCATCCTTACCGCGGCATGCGGGGAAGGTAGGTGAGACACTAGCAATCACCCATCCCCTGAACAGATTATTGTCAGCCCTTTTTCTGTGCAGTGTTGCCCTCTCTGGTGTCCGCGCACTTGATTTGTTCTTTCGATAATTGGGTAAAGCTCATCGCCTTCCACTGAAGTTAAGATACTGACTTCAGTTACTTTACTTTCTGATTCAATGACCGCCTCTAAACAAGAGGTTTCCCTTAAAGGTGGCTGAGGCAATATTTGCGGTTTCATTATATTCACGTGGGTTTTTAACAAACAACCGTGAATAACATATAAAAAAGTTATTCACGGGTCTGTTCATCCTCCAATCATCGCGAATATGAAGAGAGAAGTGTATACCGCATGTAGCCTCCACGGTTCACATAAGAAACATACATAAAAATTTGACAATACAACCATAATACTGTAGTTATAAAGGCAAATCCTACATAACTTTAGAATAACATCAGCGTAAACGAACCAAATCTTTGACCTACCACAAGCCTCACGTATCAACCTCAGTCAAATCCCATCACATAAATGCATTGATAAACAAGTATCTTTTTAATAGTTTCTTAAAGCCTAATCTGGATGCACCTAAGCGCAAGGTTCCAGCCAGAGTGTTCCAAAGCTTCACCCCCACCTCCCGCCGACGCCAAAGCCTTTCCAATCCTTGAATGCACTGTACAATTGACCTACTTTTGTTAGAATTTAACCGCATGCTTGTTTCAGATCTCAGAGTTCTTCATGGGCGATAGATTTCAAACCATCCCTTCAATACAACAGGAGAAACATGGTACACTACCTGACACACTATTGACAATACTTTGCATTGCACTCTATGCTGAATCAGTAACCAACGCAGTTGCTTAAGAATCGGTGTTATATGAGCTACTTCTTGTTTCTCTTCAACAAAGGCCTCCTCCAACGCTTACTTCACAGGTCTTGAAAGCCCCTACCTGTCCTGGAAACTGCAAGGGTATAGAAAAGGTTACAAATGCATTACTTTAGTATAGCCACTAGAGGTCTCTTCCATCTAAGCAAGGCAGAACCTTTAAGGTCAGTTCCAGAGCATATCTAATATGCCATCCACTCTTTTCTGTCTAATTCCAGTCCGTTCTCGATTGTCCTCTGGTTTTCTCCTTCCATACAAGCAGCAGGCCTTTCTTACCAACCCTTGTCTGTTTTTTCTGCATGAAGTCTGTTAAGTTTCATTTCAACTTTCACATGGTTTCGGAGCCCAGAATAGGCATTTGCTGGTCTGAGCTGATGCATCACACAGTTACACCTTTTTGCAACATTGCTGGTTTCATAAACATAACCTTGCATTATGGGTTTTGCCATGTCTGTGGGATTTTTTTTATTGCACAAACATTTGAGCTTTGGTATAAAACAGGATGAAAGAGGCAGATTTTCTGAACACAGACATGTGAAAACAGACAATGGCCATAGATGAAAAACGTGATACAATCCTTGAGAGTATCCTCCATCCTTAGCCCGGGCTTTCTTGAATTTGGTTACCGTTATCAGGCTTCAACCCTCTTCTCTCTTCCTCCAGGGATGCTGCTAATGTGTATCCACTACCTTTTCTATGAAAAACATTTCATTAGGTTATTCCTCTCTTCCCTGAGCACAATATTTTAATCTAGAACTTTAAGTTTTTATGTGGTGGGCACCTGAAATCCGCACTGACTACTCTTAGAGACAGGATGCTTGGTTCATACTGTACAAGGCCTGTTCTGAGAATATTAGTGTCTGCGTATTTACCAAAGGTTGAGGCTGCAGAATTTACAGACTATTTTCTGGTTCTTTGATTCAGTCTTTTTCTGTGCGTGTATCAGAAATCCTCTTTGAGTTAAAAACAAAACAAAACTTGTGTGGACTGATTTTGGGTGGAGTGACGAGTCTGTCATCGCTGAGGCCTGACCTCACAACACTTGTTGTTCCCACCTCAAGAAACTGTGGCACTCGATGGACTCCTTCTACACTGCAGCTTTGGAAGGTGAACCCCTGGCCAGTGGGGCGAGGGGGGCATTCCGCCCCGGGCGCCATCTTGCTTGGGGTGCAGGCACCCCCTCCACCCACCTTCCCTCTCCTCTCCCTGCAACGCACGTGCTACTTCACTTCCCCTTTTTAACTTTGGCGTGGGCAGCCACAACTTGCTGCCCACGTCGACTCTGATGTCGCTTCTGAGAAGTGACCTCCGAGAGAGCGCTGAAGCCGACGCGGGCAGTAAGGTTGGTGGCTGCTCACGCCAAACTTAAAAAGGTACGGGGAAGGGAAATGCGGCGGGGGGAGGGGGTGCCACTCACCCTCGCTAGGCCACTGCACCTGGCGTCTACAAGGAAGGCCCTGGGACATGGTACAGAAAAGCAACTACACGAGTGGAATGGAAAACATGAAACGGAGGATGGGGCTGATAGAAAGTCAAAGCGAGCTGGAAAATGCAAAACCTCAGTGGGGCAGAACACAAACACGTCAAGCAAATACCAAGAAACCGTTCGATGACTCAGTTACGGACACACAGGAAAACAGCATCGGGTTAGCAAACATGCAGGTGTAGAGTGGTACATTAGGTTTCAGGTGATTCTCTTGGATCAGAGGTGACAAAGTCCCTTCTTGAGGGCCGCAATCCTGTCGGATTTTCAGGATTTTCCCAATGAATATGCGTGAGCTCTCTTCATTGTACGCTAATAGATCTCATGCATATTCATTGGGGAAATCCTGAAAACCCGACTGGATTGCGGCCTTCAAGGAGGGACTTTGACACCCCTGTCCATATAACCCTCAATGCCCATATAACCCTACATTCTATGTGTGGCACTTTGAGTTGCGTGCGCAGATTTAGACATGCGCTCAATTTGCTTAACTAAATAATGAACCCATTAGCACTGATAATTGGCATTTTTTTTTCAAATATCTTTATTGATAACTACACGAGTAACAGGTAAATAAGCAATAACAACACAAAGAAAATTTATGTACAATCAGAAATTATGAAAAAAGTATGGCTTTAAAAAAGAAACCATATTCATTCTTCTACAAAACTTGGGCACCTTTAGATCTGATAATTGACATCTTAACAAGCAATCACCAATAGTAATTTGATTTAATTTAGATTTATGTCCGTCAATTTAGTGGGGAGGGGCAAAATCTATGCCTAAATTTTACATGCGGGGCCAAAAAAGGATGAGCAGAGATTGCAGGGGGAGTGGCTTTCTCTTACTAAGACGTTATCTTCTATGTCTATACGCTTTGATTATATGACATCCATTCACACCTTGTATCACTGGTCCACATTGGCTATATCAAAAGGTAAAGCGATATCTCTCTTTTATAGTATTCTAAGAGATCACTCTTTCACATTTTCCTCTCATTCCATGAAACATTGGGAATCTATGCTGACAACCTCACTTACTGATGTTGACTGGGAACTCTTCTGGTCATCGACAAACCGACCTCTTTTATCATCCAGAGTCTCACAATCAATGTTCTTCATTATGTGGAATGCGGTATGGACACCCTTTCGGATGTGGAAAGCTAACCTAAAACAAGACTCTATATGTTGGAATTGTATGAAAGAAGCTGGGACTCTTGATCACATGCTTTTTCACTGTGCTAAAGTTCGTTCCTTTTGGACATGCATTTGGGACACCATAAAGTCTATTACCAATTGTTCAGAAGAAATTTCCTTTGACATTATAATTCTCCGATCTCAACACCCTTGTTTTACACAGTCTAACTGTCCTCCTAAACTCATTGATGCAATGTTTGTGACTGCCCTTATGCACATCTTGAAAAATTGGAAGTCCTCTTCATTACTAAACTATACCTTTTGGTGGAATTCTTTGAGCATGTATCATAAATTTGAATCATATGCTTATGAAAAGAAAAATATAATTCGACTTTCCAAAAGTTTGACACAATGTAAATCACCCTGGAAATTCCTAGACTCATATGTTCAATCTATTTCATAGACACTCCTCTCTTCTTCATCTTCTTTTTCTTTACCTTCATCTTTTTCCTCATTTTATTCTTTTTCTTTCTTCTTTCAATTTCTCTTTCCTCTTATCTTTTCTTTTATTATCTTTTCATGAACAGTCCTAGTACTTTAGATCTTTTAAAACGATTCAATTCTACATTGCACAATACAACTGAATATTTGTTATACTAAATGTTTTGTTTTATTTTTTGATACCCTGTACTTGAACTGTTTCTTATATTTTTTCAAAAAACTCAATAAAAAATATTGAACTCAAAAAAAAAAAAGAGATTGCAGGGGGGCGCATGAAGATTTGTATCACATTCCTATTTCTACAAATGTCCGCACCTGAAGTTAGGCGTGGCTCCCAGGTGTAAGTCCTATCCTATAAACCGCACCAAATTTTAGGCAGAGTTTATAGAATATCGCTTAAGCATTTATACTGCTGCTGATTTTTTTATAAGTTTCAAGTTTAATTAAATTTCAATATACCGACCATCGACGTGCACCTGGCCAGTTTACAAAGCTAAAAAAAGTTTAAAATCAAGGTGACAGGTCAAAATCGCGCAAGACAATCGCGCGCAGACAAAAACGCGCAGACAACTCAGCGCAATGACAACGGCGCTCACAGACAATTGCGCTAAAAACAATCGTGCGCAACTATATCTCCACGCAAGACAATTGAGCGCAGCGACAACTGAGTGCGAGACAATTTAGCGCAAGATAACTGAGCGCAATGACAATTCAGCGCGCCCCTAGATGGCGCTTGGCGAATGAAGGACACGCGCATGTACAGCACGTTCACACGTGATAACATCAATGCGTTTTCAGTATGATTCCCTTGACTCTTTGCGTTTTCAATATAAGTCACGTGAATGCATTTTCATTACTATGGTTACGTTTCCCCCATTATATATGTCCTCCGAACAGCCCGCCTTCCTTTCGCTGCCTGACCGTGCCCGTTATAGGTAAAGATCTGGTTTTGCTAGTACTTGATCTATAACGAATATTTGTCTTGCGCGGATTTTTCTCGCCTCTGGTGAGAGCGAACGTACTTCCACATTTCTTCATTTACAGGTATGTTTATATTTCCGGTTCGCACGCGCAAGAAAAGCATCGTGTTTGTTAATGTCGCTCCCTTTGCAAGCCATACAAGATGCTTGTTACACAATCACAAGAAAAGCGAGGGTATAATCATAGTTGTCTTGCGCTCAGTTGTCTCGCTCGGGCACATTACGGAAAATTATTTGCGCTCAATTGTCTTGCGCTCAAATGTCTTACGCTAGGTTGTCTTCGCGCTCACTTGTCTTCACGCTCAATTGTCTTCCGCTCATTTGTCTTGTGCTCAGTTGTCTGGCGCTCAGTTGTCCGCGCGCGATTGTCTATGAACCTAAAATCAATTTTTGTAGGGGGGTAGGAGGGGGAAATGTGAACATTAAAGAGACAAATTATAAATACAAACATGAGTTTGAGGGTAAAGGTGGGGAAGTTAATAATTACATCATTAAAAACAAATTAATTAAAGGGAAGGGCAGGGGGGGGGAATAAAACACCAGGAAAGGGGATCACTTCTTAAAAGAGGTTTGTGTATTATACTGCTATGCTGTGGGAAAGGAGATATTTAGACGCTGTGGGATACGTCTTGGAATAAGAACGTTCTTAGTTTAGTCTTGAATTCAGACCTTTGCGGGCGTCTCATACACTGAGGCTATGGGGTACGTAGCGATTAAAGGGTTTCTTTTACTAAGCTAACATGTTCTTACCCAAGGGCAGCAGGACACTGTCTGTTCGGGGGGGGGGGGAGGGGTGCGCAGGAGCTACACCCTGGCCTCAGCGAAATCCTGCGGCATCTCTCCTGACTCACTCGTCCGCCTCCTCTTGGCGCTGTAGTTTTAAATCTTTGGGGCAGCCACCACACAGCATCAATGAGCAGGCCTACCCCCAGAAGTAGAATGAAGGGTGCTCATAGACGCTGTGCGGCAACGCAGGTTATATGGGAGGGTGGGCGGGCACCAAATTTCGACGCCTATGGCTCTTACAATGACTTCAAAAATGATAAAGGGCACGGAAAACCTCTCGTATGCTGAGAGGCTGGAGAAGCTGGGGCTCTTTTCCCTGGAAAAGCGGAGACTTAGAGGGGATATGATAGAAACGTATAAGATCATGAAGGGTATAGTGAAGATAGAGAGAGACAGATTCTTCAGACTGGCAGGGGCAACAAAAACTAGAGGGCACTCAAAAAAATTGAGGGGAGATAGATGTAGAACAAATGCTAGGAAGTTCTTCTTCACCCAGAGGGTGGTGGACACCTGGAATGCGCTTCCAGAGGAGGTGGTTGAGCAGAGTACGGTTTTGGGTTTCAAAAAGGGATTGGACGAGTTCCTGAAGGGAAAGGGGATCCAGGGGTATATTTAGAGGGTTACTATACAATACAAAACGCCCTTGAGTAATAGATCACTACAGGTCCTTGACCTGGGGGGCCGCCGCATTAGCGGGCGTGATGGACCTATGGTCTGACTCGGCAGAGGCAATGCTTATGTTCTTATGTTCTTATGTAAATGGCTTCGAGTGCAGCATGCTCAGGTATCCAGTGGTAGGTTTCAAATCAGTGCATGCTAATTATGTAGAAAATCAAATTTTTAAAAAAAATTTTTTGTTGGGTGGCTTCTCCGAGGGTGTAGAGTAGATGTTCCTGACCCGATTAGTTAGGCTCTCTTTTACTAAGCTGCGGTAGAGGTTTCTACTGCAGGCCGGGGTGCTAAATTTTCCGATGCTGCTCCGACGCTCACAGCAGCGTTGGCGCATATAGCGCTCCAGGTCATGGAAGAAACCTGTCCAGGTTTTGAAAAGTTTCTATCAAGTCGCCGTTGGGCAGAAGGGCGGCGGGGCAGGGGTGGGGCTAGGGTGGGATTTGCGGGTGGGAGTGGCTAGGCCTGGGGGCGTGTCTAGATTTTCCAAACGGAAAACCCTTGGTCTTATCTTCTTAGCCATAGCAATCTTAAATATGCCAAGCTCTGGACTGCGCTGCCTGGTATTCTGCAGTTCTGTTATTTGCTGCTAATGCTTTCCCGTCCTGTAAATTGTTTATGGGATTTTGTCTTTCCATCTTGTAGGATGAATTCAAAAGAATGGTTTTTGTTGGTTTTTTTTTTTTAAAAATCTTTATTCATTTCAAAACTTAAAATCAAGTATAATATTAACAAACATCAATTAAACTTTCAAATACACTTGAAATCTTACAAATGTTTCTCATAATAAAAAATAATATCCCCCCTAATCCAATTATGTACATAAATATTATTTATCAATAATCAAAACAGAATTTCCTTCCCTAATGTTTTATTGTGTTTGTCTTGTCGAAACATGTTTAGTACTTTTAATATGTACGCATGCAATTTTGTAAACCGCATAGTTTTTATGTGGTATATACATTTTAAAATAAATATATTATTTATATTTTGCATATCCTACAATTCTACTGTATGTGGATTTCAAACTATTCAGGTACTCCAGCATTTTTCCCTGTCTGTCCTGGGGGGCTCACACTCTATCTAATGTACCTGGGGCACTAAGTGACTTGCCCAGGGTCACAAGGAGCTGTGCGGGATTTGAACCCACAACCCCAGGGTGCCATGGCTGTAGCTCTAACCACTGCACCACACACTCCCCCTAGTGTTGAAGAATGAAATAAAGTGAATTGGTTCAAACCTGGAGCTTGGAATTTGTTAAGATTGCGCGTGCTACGAAGATAAGACAAGAAACACTAGACAAAGTCATCAGAAGAGGAGCAGACCACTGTCAGCATGGTGGAGGTGCTGGTACTCAACCCCCCCCCCCCCATGCCTTTCCTTCCCCTCCCCTCTTTAAATCTTCACCAATGTGAACAACTTTTCCAGCCTGCTACTCGCGCCGGCCCGGCTCCTCTCTGAAATCACTTCCGGGTCGTGGGAGCAGGAAGTGATGTAAGGGAGAAAGCCACAACGTCTGCACGAGCAACTGGCCGGAGAAGCTTCTCCCACTGGCAAAGATTTAAAGAGGAATGGGAGGAAAGGAGGGAGCGAGTGTGGTGTGGGGGGCAGGGAAAGAGCGTGGGGGGCGCAGAAGGGAGGGTGCCTCCTACTCTCGCTATGCCACTGCACACATGTGCTGTCGAGGTCCAGAGGACTGGCAGACTATGAGAGTGTATGCTTTGCTAGAAGGTCTACTGCTGTGCTGTGTTTCCTTATGAGACAGGCTTGAGGTTTGAGGAAATACGGAGGTAACGTGGCAGTATCAGTAGGAAAAAAGAAGAAGGTGAGACGTTGAATATCTTGGGATGGGGGAGGGAAGGAGAGAGATTCTGGACTAATAATAATAATAATAACAGTTTATATACCGCAATACCGTTAAGTTCTATGCGGTTTACAATAGATTAAGCGAGGTACAAATTGATTGAATTTAAGAGGTGCAAGAGAAGAGTTAATAGGACCGGAAATGGGTTGTTGAGGAGAAAGAGATTAATAGGACGGAGGAATCACTATGGAGGAGAAAGAAGATGAGAGGGTCAGTTATCCAGATACTTTAGGAACAGTTGAGTTCTTATGTTCTTATCTGTGCCAAGTATAGGACAATGAAGCCATTGTAACATCACTGCTGAGGTGGGCTCTGAGGCATTATGACATCACAATCTCAGCTCTGGAATGTTGCTCTCATTGGGGTTCCGGAATCTTGTTATTCTTTGAGATCCTGGAATGTTGCTACTCTTTGAGTTTTGGCCAGGTACTAGTGACCTGGATTGGCCACCGTGAGCTGATGGATCATTGGTCTGACCCAGTAAGACTATTCTTATAATAATAATAATAATAATAACAGTTTATATACCGCAATACCGTTAAGTTCTCTGCGGTTTACATTAGATTAAGCGAGGTACAAATTGATTGAATTTAAGAGGGGGGAAGAGGAGAGTTAATAGGACCGGAAATGCGTCGTTGAGGAGAAAGTGATTAATAGGACAGAGGAGAAAGAAGATGAGTGGGTCAGTTGTCCAGATACTTTAGGAACAGTTGAGTTTTTAGACGTTTTCTGAATTCCTCATAAGTCGTGGGCGAAAGCAGTTGATCTAGGTCTTTACCCCACAATGCTGCTCGATGTGAAAGAAGGTGTTCGTGGTGTTTTTTCAGTTTACAACCTCTAACTGGGGGGGGAAACGAAGTAGGAATGAGAGCTTCTCTTGTGTCTGTTGGCAGAGAAGGAGAAAAGGTCAATTATGTATTTAGGGGCAAATCCGTTTAGCGCTTTAAAGCAGAAGCAGGCGAATTTAAACTTTATGCGTGCTTCCATCGGTAGCCAATGTAACTGCTAGGGTTACCAAACATCTGGAGTTCTCTGGACATGTCTTCCTTTTGAGGACATATCGGGGGGGGGGGGGGTCTGAACGGCTCTGTCTGGGTTTCGAAAAGAAATTGCGTCGGAAGGTGGCATCCGCACATGTGTGGATGCAACGTGGTGACATCACGCGCATACTTGCGATATCATTGCATCGCATCTGTGCATGCGTGGGTGCCTTTGTGCTCGATGAACAGGCAGCGAGGGGGGGGGGCGGCGGAACTAGGGCATAACGGAGCAGGGATAGGTGGAGCTGAGGGGGGGTCGGGGGGGTCCGTATTTTACTGACGTAAAATCTGGTAACCCTATTCTGGACACATGGGGGGGGAGGGGTTAGATGAACGAGGAAAGGAAATGCTGGACATCTGTGGAGCTTACGATGCAAATTCCCCTCAATGCCACCACGAACTGTTTTTCAAGCGAGATGGGCCCTTTGGCCTTTATCTGCCATCAGGTTTCTCCGTTTCATCTATAGGCTCCTTGATTATTTTTGAATTGGGGATGTCACCACGAAAAGGTGACTCTTATACTGAAACGCCTCCGAGTGGACATTTGTTTTTGAACCAAGAGGCGGTTTTCAGTCATTTGCTTCCCTCGGTCCATCGTGACCCATTTGATGAACTCTACTAATTCTTTCTTGGACCCAAACCACCACTGCCCTAGTCTTGGGGTATATTTATGTTTAACCCTAACTCCCCCCCCATGCATGAAATTAATACTTTTTCTTACGATACTGCTTGCAGCTAAATATGGATTATTGTAATGGAAAAAGCTTGCAGTCTAGCAACTTGGGCGTTTTTGAATAAATGTCAGCCAGGCTAGGATTGCTAAATTTCCATTTTCAAGCCTTTCAAGTTGGTGTTTGGCAAGATATACACGCCTACTGATTTAACCACTTAAAAACTATTTTCAGGTTGACTGGTTGCCCTAACTCTCACAGTATTCATCTAAATTAGAAGAACTTAATATTAATTTTCCTTTTCTTTGTAAGACCTGTAAGACCTCTCAGACTGTCCACGCTTGTAATGAAAGAGCTTAACTACACTTCAGGAACAAAAGGATGACTTGAAATAAAAATTCATACTCCCCTTTTTAAACTATCTATTGCTGGAATTATAAGCTGTGATCTCAATTCACACATTTTATAGCTAAAGAGGGTAAATAACTGATCAGGGAGGCTGACAATTTGTCATTCACACTGGAATCAAAGTTGATGATGTTCCCATAGAGAAAAAGATGTCAGCATAATCTAAGAAGAGAAAGATTGCTTGTTTACTCTGTCCAAAAATACTAGGACTTGGCGGCATGCGATGAAGCTACTAAGTAGTAGATGTAGAGCAAACGGTAGAAAATAGTTTGTCACTCAATGTGTAATTAAACTCTGGAATTTGCTGTTGGAGAATGTAGTGAAAGCAGTTAGCTTAGCAGGGTTTAAAAAAGGTTTAAATAATTTCCTAAAGCAAAAGTCCATAAGCCATTAAGTTGGACTTGGGGAAATCCATTGCTTATTCCTAGGATAAGCAGCTGTGACAGAGCAAAGTTCCCTGTCACTAGTATTCCACCAGAGGGAGTCTGAGCTGCTTAAAGAAGGGGCTCATTTGCATAAGAGCTGCAAATGCTGCTGGGAGTTGTCCACTCAACCTGAGTGAGCTGTGGTGCTGAAAAGGACAGTTCCCAGGCAGAGCGCTGGAAAAAGGTACTTCGGACACTACCCAAGTGACTGGTCCCATTCTGTTGTCTATGTAAAAAAAACATCTATTATATTTATTAATATATTTTGTTATTTAGCCTGTTTACCTAATAATACCCAGAATGGGTTACAAGATTACAGTGGTAAGAGATCAGGACCTTCAGTGGATTCACCCCACCTCCTAAAGGCCCTGAGAGCACTTCTCTGAATCTGATTGGCTGAGCAGGCAACAGGTAGATGCCGCTCAGCCAATCAAATTCAGATAAGTACTGTTTGGGCCACTTCTCTGAATTTGATTGGCTGAGCAGGTAACAGGCAAATGTTGCTCAGCCAATCAAATTCAAATAAGTACTGTCTGGGCCTTCAGAGGGTTTGGAGAATTCCCAGCCCTAGAACCCTGCTTTTTATGGGGGGTGGAGCTTATGTTTGTTGAGCAGGCTGCCTGTATTTGGAAATGGATGGGGGAGCCAATAAAGTGACTTGAGGAGAGGGATAATGTAAGAATAGCGGCTCTTATGGAATATGAGTCGTGCAGCAGAATTTTGAATGGATTGAAAAGGTGAGAGATGAGTGCGTGGGAGGCCTGAGAGAAGTACGTTGCAGTAGTCTAAGTGCAAGGTGATGAGAGCATGGACAAGAGTTTTGGTCATGTGCTCAGAGAGAAAAGGATGGATTTGGGTAATATTAAAGAGGAGGAAGTGACAGGATTTGGCGGTTTGTTGGATCTGAGCAGAGGACAAAGAGGAGTCAAAGATCACCCCAAGGTTGCGAGCTGACGAGTCAGGGAGGAGGATAGTGTTATCCACAGAAATAGAGAGCGGCAAGAGGGGGGAGGTGAGTTTAGGCAGAAAGATAAGGAGTTCAGTTTTAGCCATATTCAGTTTGAGAAGGCGGTGAGACATCCAGGCGGCAATGTTGGACAGGCTGGCTGCAATTTGGGCCTGAATGCCTATAGAGATATCTGGTGTGGAGAGGTAGATCAATGTACCAAGAGAGCGGGTATCGACTTTTTCCTCTTCCATATTGGTTGTTCTGCATTCTTTATTGAGATAATAGTAGCCATATGTCTGTCTCTTACCCATGATAAATCTATAGGCCCCAAATCTCAAGTACAAAGGAAAAAATACCATTCAAAAAATACGCCCAGCACTTTTAATAATTAACCGCCTCCGCAGCGACGCTTTCCATATGGGAAACTCATCCCATAACTCAGCAGCCTCATCATCAGTTTGTAAGACATTACTTAAATTATCAACTTTTAATTGATTTTTTTAGTTTTCATTAGAACTCCATTAGAAAACTTAAAACATCTGAATTTATGTTTAACCAGAGCCTTCGTCAACATGCGGCATGTTTCGCTAAGTAGGGCTTCAGGACATGGTCCGCTGCGCAAATAGCCCTGAGAACTTCCTCTCTAGCGTTCCCAAAACATTTTCAAGTTTTCTAATGAAGAGAAAAAAAAAAAAATCAATTAAAAGTCAATATGTAAGTAATGTTTTACAAGCCAATAACGAGACTGGTATGTTATGGGACGAGTCGCTGCCGAGGCTTATGAGTGGACACAGGTGGTTAATTATGAACAGCGAGGGGTGTATTTTTTGATTGTCCCTTACACATGCCAGGCAGACTTCAAGTCTGACACTGCTGTCAGAAATTCATAACCTTACAATCCCTTTCCACAGAGAGCAGGAACGTTAGAGATACAGGCCATAGTGGTATCACCTGTAACCCCAGAAGAGTTCCATCACAGTATCCTCATGCCATAGTCACATAGTAAATGACGGCAGATAAAGACCTGAAAGGTCCATCTAGTCTGCCCAAACATATGCACACCATAATTTAATGATTTAATTTAAATTGTTCTTTTTGTTAGATATTTCTAGGCTGGCAACCCAAAGCTCTGCCCGGTACTGTGCATAGGATCCATCTACTGGAGTCTCCGTCAAAGCTCACTCCAACCCATCTAAACCATCCCAGCCCGTCCTCAACTGAATGGCCACATATGGGACACAGACCGTGCAAGTCTGCCCAGTACTGACCTTAGTTCTTCAATATATACCATTATTTTCTGATTTGAGATCCTCTGTGTTCATCCCATGCTTTTTTTTATTTTTTAACTCTGTCACCGTTTTCCTCTCCACCACCTCTCTCGGGAGCGCATTCCAGGCATCCACCACCTGCTCCGTAAAGTAGAATTTCCTAATATTGCTCTTGAATCTACCACCTCTTAACCTCAAATTATGTCCTCTGGTTTTACCATTTTTTCTTTCTCTGGAAAAGATTTTGTTCTATGTTAATACCTTTCAAGTATTTGAACGTCTGAATCCTATCTCCCCTGTCCCTCCTTTCCTCTAAGGCAGGGATGTCCAACCTGTAGTCCGAGAGACGCATGCGGCCCCGTGAAGTATTTTGTGCGGCCCCAGTCGAGGACGATGCTGCCCCCGAGTGTTTACCGACATGCCAGTTCTCTCCTCTGTCTTGTTTCAGCGTTTGCGTGTTTGTGTGGCCCCAGAAAATTTTTTTTCAACCAATGCGGCCCAGGGAAGCCAAAAGGTTGGACACCCCTGCTCTAAGGTATACATATTCATGGCTTCCAGTCTCTCCTCATACATCTTTTGGCACAAACCTCCCACCATTTTCTTCATTTTCCCATCCCAGCAAGTTCTTTTCCTGCCCCTGCCCCATTCCTGCAAGCTCCATCCTCATCTGCACAAGCCTCAAACACTTGAAAATCCTAAGTAGCAACATTCTAGAGCTCAGGTTGTGATGTCATAATGCCTCATTCCACCAATGCCTAAGCTCCGTCCTCATCTGCACAAGCCTCAAACACTTGAAAATCCTAAGTAGCAACATTCTAGAGCTCAGGTTGTGATGTCATAATGCCTCATTCCACCAATGCCTAAGCTCCGTCCTCATCTGCACAAGCCTCAAACACTTGAAAATCCTAAGTAGCAACATTCTAGAGCTCAGGTTGTGATGTCATAATGCCTCATTCCACCAATGTCTAAGCTCCGTCCTCATCTGCACAAGCCTCCCATGCTTTCAAATCCCAAGTAGTAACATTCTAGAGCTCAGATTGTGATGTCATAAAGCCTCATTCCACCAATGCCTAAGCTCCGTCCTCATCTGCACAAGCCTCAAACCCTTGAAAATCATAAGTGTCCGAGGCTTGTGCGGTTAAGGCAGAGCTTACAGGAATGGGACAGGAACAAAACTTGCAGGGACAGGATGGGGAAATCGAGTTCCTGCAGGGATGGGACCAAATCTGTCTCCCATGTCATTCTGTAGACCAGAGACAATATGAGCTGAAATGTCATCTCTGCCAAACTTCACATCAGAGGTCTCTTTTAATAAATCTTCAATACAACTCCGTTATCTCCTGTGTGGTAATACTGTGTATCGGTCTTAGATTTTCTATATTAACCAGCCTCCTTGTACTATTCAGAATGAAAGTAGGACAGGCATCAAGCCAGCTTTTAAGAGCATTCAGAGGACATTTCTATCCGTTTAAGTTCATAGGTAAGCGGAAGCAGTTTTTAGCACAGGCTGGTGCACTGAACATCCTGCGCTGCTCCCGACGCTGGTAGGAACTCTATGAGCATCGGGAGCAGTAGAGCCACTTCTGCAGTTATATAAAAGGCAGGTTAATGAAATTCAACCATGGAATGTCTTTTTGTTAATTTGGGTGCTCATGGATTAGATTTAAGAAAAGGTGCCACAGGTTAGACAGAAAAAAACACTTAGCAAATATTCTAGAATGGCAAAGTTGGGCATAAATCAATACTTGAGCACCAACCTTTAGGTGCAAGTGTGAACACCATATCAAGGGCGGTATAAATGCTCGCACCTAAATCCTTTGAACAATGTATAACCCAACAGTAAGAATTTGCAAAATAGATAAATATAAGCAAAAAAATGTTCTATAATGTCTTATTGCCACTGGGAAGTTAAAGTGCAGAATTACACAAAAAAATCATATGATAATATTAAATATTATATAGGTCCTCAGTATTCACTCCTCTCAAGTCAGGACAAGCCTGTAATAGGAGTCGTGAGCCATTGTCACCCAGCAGGGTAATCAGACGTGAAACATCCTCGGAGCTAGTGCACAAGTGTAAAGTGAAAAATAATAAGTGCATAATCTTCGTGATTCTAGAATCTTGTTACTCTTTGGGATTCCGGAATCTTCTTATTCTTTGAGATTCTGTATGGAATATTGCTACTCTTTGGGATTCCAGAACGTTGCTATTCCTTGGAATTCTGTATGGAATGTTGCTACGCTTTGGGATTCTAGAATCTTGTTACTCTCTGGGATTCCGGAATCTTCTTATTCTTTGAGATTCTGTATGGAATGTTGTTACTCTTTGGGATTCCGGAATGTTGCAATTCCTTGGAATTCTGTATGGAATGTTGCTACGCTTTGGGATTCTAGAATCTTGTTACTCTCTGGGATTCCGGAATCTTCTTATTCTTTGAGATTCTGTATGAAATGTTGTTACTCTTTGGGATTCCGGAATGTTGCTATTCCTTGAGATTCTGTATGGAATGTTGCTACTCTTTAGGTTTGGGCCAGGTACTAGTGACCTGGATTGGCCACCTTGAGAACAGGCTACTGGGCTTGATGGACCATTGGTCTGACCCAGTAAGGCTATTCTTAAGTTCTTATTCTACCCTTTTTTTCTCTCTCATGTGTTTCCTGGGATAAATATATTCCAAAAGAGTTTGCATCAGGTTTAACTGACTATAATCCTTGCATTTCACAGATTATCCCTGTCTGTACCTGATTCCATCCCAGTAGCTTCTAATGACCTAAATTGCTCATGTACATGTCTGATAATGAGCACAGGCCCCATTGCAACATCAGACTAGCTGATCAATGATAAGTCTTCCCTATGACTCTGTATTAAGACACGTTGAAAGAGATGCCAAGTCACCCAGTTGCAGCCTGGAGACTTTTTGGCCAGTCCTGGGTTTGAACTTACATCCCAAAGCAGTGTGGGATTTGTAGTGCCTGATCACACCTATGCTGCAAGTCCTACAATGCACAGGATTGGAAGGACAGAAATTTAGGAGTGATCGAGAATCTGCAGCCTGGATCTGGGTAACTTGGTTTTCTGCTCCTTGGCCCGCGCTGGCAGTCTCCCTGTTCATTTTTATACCATGTTACGCTAATCTGAGTTTGAATTTTCAAGTCAATCCTGACCCCATGTGGCCTTTTTCTAGAATGCAACAATTTTAGACCAGTATCGCTTTTCAAAAATGGGCATTTCCCCTACTGCCGCCTTTGGGCGTCTAGCGCCATACATGTTTCCAAGTTTATTTAAGAAGTGTACAATAAAAATAGGGTTTAGACATATACAGTTTTCTTAAATTTTACATAACATTCAGACAGACAGGTACAACAGGTAAAGGGCTGAATTACATTATAGTAGAGAAAACTAACAAATAAGATGAAAAACAGAAGGTAAGGGTAAAAAAAAAAGAAGAAAAATCCGGCTTAAAAATAAAGGCAGTTCACAGGCCATCCTTAGTAGGACAATGTCAAAGGCGTCTTTAATTTTGATTTTAAAAGAGTGAAAGATGTTTCTTCCCTTATATCAGGGGTGTCAAAGTCCCTCCTCGAGGGCCACAATCCAGTCGGGTTTTCAGGATTTCCCCAATGAATATGCATGTGATCTATTAGCATACATTGAATGCAGTGCATGCAAATAGATCTCATGCATATTCATTGGGGAAATCCTGAAAACCCGACTGGATTGCGGTCCTCGAGGAGGGACTTTGACACCCCTGCCTTATATGCAGCGGACTATGACATTTGTTTTGATTATAGCCCTCCATGTATATTATGCTTCATGTTTTCTTGTGCTTATCTGTCTTATGCATGTGATGCTTTTAGACTCTTGAAAGAGGCACGACGTGATGAAACCCTGGCAGTGTCGAGTCCAGACTTGAATTAGACTTAATTAAGAAGTTATATGGTGAACAATTTCCTGGTTGGTGACGTTTCTACCTCGCCACTCTTGGATTTGGCCATATGATGCTGGGTCAGAAAGTAGATTTAGATAGGAAGGAAAAAGGCACTTCCCATTTTTAGACCAGACCACACGTAAGGGAAAAAAACGAAAGATCAACGTCCATACAAAAAAAAATAAAAAAATCTGCTAATCCCTTCAAAAATATTGAATGTATGTCATTGTCCTGTTCATCAAAGAAGCAGTTTAAGGAGAGTGGTACTGTAGGAGTCTCATCTCTTAGCATATAGTGGCCCCTGGTGGTTAAACCGAGCTAAAGAATTAAGGGCTATTTTACTAAGCTGTAGTATGTTTACTGCAGGACTCGCACAAACATCCTGCATTAATTTTTCAGTCTGCACACAAAAAATATTTTTAGCCTCAGTGCAGAGGAGACGTGTCTGGGGAACAAAGTGGGCATGTCTACGCTAATTAGAACAACTCAAGTACTCAGAGGTGCCAGGTTCAAACCCCACTGCTGCTCCTTGTGAGCTTGGGCAAGTCATTTAACCCCCCCCCCCCCCAATTGCCTAAGATACAAAATTAGATTTTGAGCCCTCAGGGACAGGGAAATCTCTACCGCACATGAATGCAACTCACCTTGACCTACTACTGAAAAGAAGTGTGAGCAAACTCTAAATAAACCCCCCAAACTTCCCCTTTTACAAATTATGTGCGTCGGAGCTGCTGTTATCCTGCGGCTGGCTCTAAAAACCACGCTACGCTTTTGTAAAAAAAGGGGGGTAAAAAGTATTGTCTTATTATTCTACATTCCCAAATACACAATCTCTGCAATCACTGCTTTAATCTAAAAATACCGTAATTGGTACTAAGACATCTCTCAATCATTGGTCTGTGCTGCCATCTAATGGACACAAGTTTGTCAGCAGGAGTTTCAGAACCAAAAAGAAACTGCATGCACGGATGCCGTCTGGGGGCGGGGCTGGGGGCTTGAGAGGCAGGACTGGGCAGTCCTGGGGGCATGGCCATAGGTCTTTTAAAGGGGCCAGCCAAATGAGAAACTGAGGTCCCTTGCATGCCCCTCCACAGAAAGCCCTTGTTGCAGCCCCCGATCAAACCCCTTCCAATACTATACTCCATCCATCCACTCCCACCTATAGGCTCCTTCTTATGGAGGCCCATTCCTTAGTCAATAATGACCCCCCCCCCAAGTCCTCTCTCACCCATTTTGTAAAAAGTTCCCTATGGTCTTGTAGGTGAGCAAAAGAAATCCTGAAGGTCCATCAAGCCCAGTATCCTGTTTCCAACCTAGGTCGCAAGTACTTGGCATGATCCCAAGTAGTAAAACTGATTTTATGCTGCTTATCCTAGGAATACGCAGTGGATTTCCCGAAGTCCATCTCAATAATGGCCCAGGGACTTTTAGGAAATTATCCAAACCATTTAAAAACTCTGCTAAGCTAACTGATTTTATCACATTCTCTGGCAACAAATTCCAGAATTTAATTACACATTGCGTGAAGAAATATCTTCCCTGAGTTATATGGGCTGGCAGTCCAAGATGGTGGAACTATTGGAGGAAATCAACTTTACCTGCAGAGCTGCGATGCCTTATTCAAAATGCAAGGGGAGGGTCCGAACCGATTCCCCTGCGGTAAGGACGTCTACTCCTGAGCAACATTCAGTTCTAGAGTTTACTGCCATCTCCTTGGGTTCCCGCATTGAATCTGGAGAGTTATCCACCTTGTCTTCGGCAGGAAGAGTTGCCGAGGACTTGGAGGTTTTGGCACTCCCCTCTGGCGGCTATTCTCTCACCGCATCCTGCTTCAATCGCGGCTTCATTGGGGGGGAGCCCTGCATAGTTTCTCTTGCGGGAAAGAACCCAATTTCAGGGGCCGAAACCATGAAAATCCAGAGGAGCAGCAAGATTTGGGAGCTGGCCCGGGGGACTAGCTCTCAATTAACAAAACCAGCGGTGGTGACGTTGGAGAGCATCTGGGAGACTCTCTCGAAGCGGAATGCCTCAGTTGTCATGTCTTCCCAGGAAGTTGCAACGCTAGGGTTACCAGATGTCTGGATTTCCACAAATGTGTCTTCCTTTTTGAAGAACATGTCCGGAGGTCCGTGGTCACGGGTCCAGATTTTCCTTTGGGAAAGTCTGGTAACCCCTATGCGACATTTCTGACTACTGTGGACGCTTTGGGGGGAAAACGTGAAGGTACAAAGTAGGGTTACCAGACATCCAGAGGTCCACGGACTTAGCCTCCTTTATGAGGACATGTCCGGGGGTCCGGACGGCTTTTCAAAACCCAGCACGTTGGGTTTTGAAAAGCTTCCCGACAAAATTGCGCTGGGAATGGGCATCTCCAATGCAGTGATGTCACGTGCATTCCCGCATGCACAGATGCCATCTGGGGGTGGGGCGGTCCGGAGAGCATGGCGGCCATGGGTCCAGATTTTCCTTCGGGAAAATCTGGTAACCCTAGTACAAAAGAAGTATTTACGTCAGAATTGAAACAAGTTAAAGATAATGTGGAGGGTCTGCAAACATTGACATCTGGAATTGTTAAGGCTAAAATTTTGCTAAATAGAAAACTTGAAGAATTAGGGAATTATAATCACAGACTCAATTTGCGCTTTTTGAATTTTCCAAAATCTCTGGGAGTGACGCCTGTGGAAATGTTGGAAAAGTATTCAATTCAGGTATTGAGATTTGCCCCTGAAAATATTCCGCCAGTAACTCGACTCTACTATTTACCTGTAAAGAAAGAAGTAGGGCGATACCCCAGAGGCAGACAAAATGAACTTAAGCGCAAGGGAGCCATTGAATGTTATAGACTTGCTTGATACTTCTGAGACAGTTACTTTATTAGTGCCATTTGGTTTTGAGCAAGAAGTTACCGCGGTATTAAGATTCTATTTTCGTAACTTTCGAGTTTTGTTTTACGGTAAAAAAAAGTTTGGATTTACCCCGATGTTACCAGACAAACACAGGAGCGAAGGAAATTATTTCTTGCCATGAGAACTGAAATTGTGACATTGGGTGTCTCTTTTCTTTTGGCTTATCCATGCAAATGCCTTTCTGGATTTGAAGAAGTTGACAGGGGAATGTTTAGTCAGTGTGAACAGCAGTTTAGATAACGGGACCCAGCTGTTAAGCCAATTCCTTTGTAACATAATTTGAAATTTGAGTTTCTCTTCGCTTTATCGGGGCCTTGTATTGTGGTCTACGGACGATATATAGTTAATTGCCTTTTGTGCAATTTTTCTCTCTTTACAAAATGTCTTTCTGTTTTTCTGATGCAAGACTTACCTTGTCAAATATTTGTAAATGCCAATACAGAAAAAAGAAAAGAAATATTGTCTCCGCTTTGTTTTAAATCTACATGTCCCCTAGTCCTTGTATTTATGGAAAGAGTGAACGAGCGATTCACATCTACCCTTTCCACTCCACTCATTATTTCATAGACCGTCTCGTCTCCAATCTGACAAGCCCTAACCGATTTAGCCTCTCCTCATAGGGAAGTCGTCCCAAACCTTTTATCATTTTCATCGGCCTTCTCTGTACCTTTTCCAGTTACGGCAACCAGAACTGCGCACAGTATTCAAGGTGTGGCCGTAGAATAGAGGGAAAGGGATTCGTAGAATTTTACAACCACATTGAATGCAGTTTACTGATAAGTACTTCAGGCATTTTCCCTGTCTGTCCTGAAGCCTCATGTGAGCTGGTTCTCGGGCAGCATTTATCCTTTACCACAGGAGTTGGCAACTTGTGTCAGTGGTGTAGCAAGATGCTGCTTGCGGCGGGAAAATCAACAGAGATACGAGGGAAGGGAAGGGGGTGCGCAGCAGGGGGTCTTTAACTGAGGCACCTTAGCTAATTTAGCGCTTCACAATCTGAGCCTTCTCCAAGGTCCTGAAGTCCCTGCAGAGATGGAGCAGCCATTTGGATAAGGAGCAGAAACCGAATAAACGATTTCTCTGTAGCCCTGGTGTCCACTCCCAACCCTCAACAGCTACCAACAGGTCGGGTTGTCAGACCATCCCTAATGAATATGCAGAAGAGAACTTTGCATGCCCACCACCGTCATTGTTTGAAATCTCTCTCACATTAACATAGAATAACATAGTAAATGGCGGTCGAAAAAGACCCTCATGGTGCATCCAGTCTGCCCAACAAGCTGACCAGAGTCCCGCTTACCACTCTATGTAGGCTCAGATCACTCATGTTTCGATGCCGGTTGTGAAGTCACCACTGGGCCAAACATGACGAGGATAACATCCTGTATCCTAAAACAAAAAAGCACAATATACACTCATAGAAAAAAACATCCAAAAAAATTCCCAGCACTGCACATAGTACATCAGAATGACATTTAAACTATACCGAAAAAATGGAGAAAAGACCTCAGTGTCTGATCGGGGTACAATCCAAGTTCCACACTCACATAGACATACTTGCTTCAATATACTCTTTTTGAAGCAGGGAGACACATCCTCAGTCTGAAAAACTCCAGTAGCATAGTAGATGATGGCAGATAAAGACCTGAATGATTCATCTAGTCTGCCCAGCCTGATTCAATCTAAAAATTTGTTGGTTCCCCCCCCCCCCCCCCTTCTTCTTCTTAGCTATTTCTGGGCAAGAATCCAAAGCTCTGCCTGGTCCTGTTCTTAGGTTCCCACTACTGAAGTCTCCGTCAAAGCTCACTCCAGTCCATCTACACCCTCCCAGCCATTGACGCCCTCCCCAGCCCATCCTCCACCAAACGGCCATATATAGACACAGACCGTGCAAGTCTGCCCAGTACTGGCCTTAGTTCTTCAATATTTACTATTATTTTCTGATTCTAAATCCCACGTGTTCATCTCATGCTTTGTTGAACTCTCTCGCCGTTTTCATCTCCACCACCTCAAAATGCAAATTTACATGCAAATAAAAAGCAGTTGCATAAATAAAGATACAAAAACGGTGTCCCACTTATCTGGAAAAAAAAAGTTGTCTTCATAGTGTTGGGCTGTAGAAGCAGGAAAACTCGCAAAGTGGAGCATAAGCTAAGTGCAACCAACCCTTGCACCATTCATCACCACGATTTCCTAAAATATGATCTGAAGGTGGCCCTTGAAGACCAGGCATGAATATCAAGACTCTAGAAGAACCCGAGTGATATCACTGACCTCCATCTACACTGAAGTATACCAGTTCAGCACCAGAGCAGAGATTTCAGCTTGAGAGCAAGTCAGCAGTCGTTGCGGCTTCATGATTGAATTAGAAAAAAGGGAATGATGGACAAATTTGTCTGTAGATAAATTCAGTTATGACACTAAGGGGCTTATCGTTTTTTTAAAAAAAAAAAAGCCTACAACATCCATTAAAAAACCTAAATTGACACTTTTACGTCCTAATTGCCGGGATATCAAACTGCTGATTATTAAAACCGTTTTCCTGGATGTCTACCGAGACGTTTCGTCTGCTGTGCATCCAGAGCTCCAGTAGCAGTATCTGTGGGTTTTGGGCAGGCTTAGGGCAAGCTTAATTTGGACATCTTGAGGCGATCAAAATTTTCCAAGATATCCTGGACGGAACTTAGATGTTCAGAGTCAGACCTGTTTAGAAGCATCTAAGCACCACAAAGGTACACAAACTGACCAGATGACCACCGGATACATTAAGATATAACCCCTCACACTAACCCCCTTCCCCCCCCCCCCATTAATCTGAATGAAGAATGCATACCTGTCTATAGAACAGTAGCACCTGGTATGGGAAAGCTAGTAGAGCATCACACAGGTGTCTTAAGTAACCTGGTGAATGGGCTAGTGAACCATAGAGAGGAGGAGCCAGGCCCATAAGCTGCTCTAACCACTACATTTATGGTGAAAAGTGTGAGCCCATTATAACCCACCAAAACCCTACTATACTGTCATATAGGTGCCACCTGAAGCCACAAGAGCTATTGGGGTGGTAGACAGGTGGGTTTAGTAGGTTTTGGGGAATGTTCTGTTCAATATATTTATTAATGACCTGGAGATGGGGACAAAATGTGAGGTTATTAAATTTGCTGATGACACCAAACTCTGCGGCAGGGTTAGAACCACGGAAGACTGCGAAGACCTACAAAGGGACCTAACGAGACTGGAAGAGTGGGCAAAAAAGTGGCAAATGAGTTTTAACATAGAGAAATGCAAGGTCATGCATGTAGGGAAAAAGAACCCAATGTTCAGCTACAAAATGGGGGGATCATTGCTAGGGGTGAGCAACCTTGAAAGAGACCTGGGGGTGATGGTGGACTCAACATTGAAAGCATCGGCACAGTGTGCAACAGCCTCCAAGAAAGCGAACAGAATGTTGGGTATCATTAAAAAGGGTATCACAACAAGGACGAAGGAAGTCATCTTGCCACTGTATCGGGCAATGGTGCACCCACATCTGGAGTACTGTGTCCAGTACTGGTCGCCATACCTCAAGAAGGACATGGCAGTACTTGAGGGGGTCCAGAGAAGAGCGACTAAACTGATAAAAGGTATGGAAAACTTTTCATACGTTGACAGGTTGAAAATGCTGGGGCTGTTCTCCCTGGAAAAGCAGAGACTTAGAGGAGACATGATAGAAACCTTCAAGATCCTGAAGGGCATAGAAAAAGTAGACAGGGACAGATTTTTCAAATTATGGGGAACCACAAGTACAAGGGGGCACTCGGAGAAATTGAAAGGGGACAGGTTTAGAACACATGCTAGGAAGTTCTTTTTACCCAGAGGGTGGTGGACACATGGAACGTGCTTCCGGAGGTTGTGATAGGCCAGAGCACCCTACAGGGGTTCAAGGAAGGTTTAGATAGGTTCCTAAAGGATAAGGGGATTGAGGGGTACAGATAGAAGTAGAGGTAGGTTATAGGAATAGTCAGGACCACTTCACAGGTCATAGGCCTGATGGGCCGCCGCGGGAGCAGACCGCTGGGCACGATGGACCTCTGGTCTGACCCAATGGAGGCAACTTCTTATGTTCTTAAATTATCTCCAGAACATCTGTATCCACAGTTTTTTTGGTTTTGTTTTCATCGGTGGATTGTTTTCACTGTGGATCATTGGGTCTCCCCATTTTTCTTTCCTAGGCCCAGTTAATCCTGCTGTTTGCAGCCTGATATATTCCTCAGGTCTTGTACTGAGGAAGGGGAAGGGTGAAGGCTTCTGGGTAAAGCAATGGGCTGCGACCAGTGGGTTTAGAGATCATTTCTACAGCTTACACACACACGAACATAAAAATACCCATTTTTACGGATCAGACCGATGGTCCATCTAGCCCAGCACACTACTTCCAGTGGTGTCCAATCCAGGTCAGAAATACCTGGCAAGACTTCAAGCCACCAATCCCAGGGCAAGCAGTGGCTTCCTCCATGTCTATCTCAATAGTACCTCGGGCAAGTCATTTTATCATCTAATGGGTTAGCTAGTACCAACTTTGACTGAAGGCCAATATAGTTCATGAATGTTTATTGCTGCAAAAATGGTTACTGCGGATGGGCAAACTAGATGGGCCATTTGGCCTTTACCTGCCATCATGTTTCTATGTCAACTATGACCTTCACAGATGACACAAGTAGGATTACCATCTGGCTCCAGAAAAAAGAGGATGGATTGAGACATCCGGGTTTCACTTCCACTGCTTGGAACGGAAGTAAAACCCACTGCTTTCAGTGGGAGTAAAACCTGGCTGTCTCAATCCGTCCTCCTTTTTCTGGAGCCAGATGGTAACCCTAGACACAAGGGACGTATTTCCCGAGAGCATTCAAAGGAGCGTCTACTCTACGCTACCCTTGGCAGAGAGGTAGCAATGCATGCAAATATAGCTGGGATCAGCACTTTTACCCTGTGCCCTCCAAATTCAGTCTGCCTGTTCATTTATTTATGCCAACATTGTTATGTATTCAAAGATATGCAGCCAAGGTTATCTTCAAAAAGTGAAAATGGCTAAGGGATGCTTCTTTGAAGGCAAAATTCAATATGCATTGTGTCGAGGTGCTATTATTTAGATTTTGGGTGATCTCCTAAGGAGGGGCCATTGGGGGAGGGGTTTCTGAAGGCAATTATTTCCCCCGAGGTGGGGCTGCGTGGGCTGTGTTAAATTTTGCTTTTCTCTGGACGAGCACTAGGGGCCACCAGAGAGGCAGCTGAAGATTAAACAGAGAAATATGGAAAATGACAGAAGATTAAAAACCATCCGGTCAATATTCAGCAAACTTAAACCTGGATATTCAATAACAGGCCCTATCAAGACACCAGCACTGAATGGATGGGTCTTTAGCAATGTCTGGAAGATAGCATAACATAGCTGGAATGCGCTTCCAGAGGACGTAATAGGGCAGAGTCCGGTACTGGGGTTCAAGAAAGGATTGGACAATTTCCTACCGGAAAAGGGGATAGAGGGGTATAGATAGAGGATTACTGCACAGGTCCTGGACCTGTTGGGCCGCCGCGTGAGCGGACTGCTGGGCACGATGGACCTCAGGTCTGACCCAGCAGAGGCATTGCTTATGTTCTTATGTTCTTATGGGAGAGGAGGAGATAGTGGATGCTGTGGATGGACCATTTGGCCTTTATCTGCCATCATGTTTCTAGGTTTCTATAACCATAAAGCTCTATGACATCACAATGCAGGTGCAAAGAGCCTTAGCCTATAGGAAGAGGAGATGCAAATGTTAAGAGCCTTAGCCAATGCGCTTCCAGAGAGCGTAATAGGGCAGAGAACGGTACTGGGGTTCAAGAAAGGATTGGACAATTTCCTTCTGGAAAAGGGGATAGAGGGGTATAGAT
The DNA here is from genome assembly GCF_902459505.1 of Geotrypetes seraphini. Taxonomy (NCBI): domain Eukaryota; kingdom Metazoa; phylum Chordata; class Amphibia; order Gymnophiona; family Dermophiidae; genus Geotrypetes; species Geotrypetes seraphini. Next base: position 12,877,131 of record NC_047090.1, on the reverse strand, counting down.
AGAGGATTACTGCACAGGTCCCACCGCGTGAGCGGACTGCTGGGCACGATGGACCTCAGGTCTGACCCAGCGGAGGCATTGCTTACGTTCTTATATTTTTGTACACCGTCACAATCAACAGAATTGTAGGCGATTTACACAAGACAGAAAAACTGGACAATTCAGCGAAGTACAAATTATTAAAATGAGAATACAGCATATTTTAAAAGACAATAAAAATTTAAGTTAATGCAGTAGAATTATTATGTTAAGAATAAAACCATCGAATTAAGAGATAAATTTTTTCAAATAATTCTGTCTTCGTTTCTTTTCAGAAGGCGCCGTAAGATAACCTGGCTCCGCTAATATAGTTACCCAACCAGGACTGTTTACTTGCTTGAAATGCGAGCATCCTATCTAAAAAAGACCTAATTTTACAACCTAAAATCTTCGGGTATGCAAATAAGTTACAATTCCTGATTACCCTCACGGGGTTATATAGCACGAAGTGAGACAACAGGTAGGTAGGGGCCAGTCCCCAAACCAACTTGAAACAGAGACATGCGAATTTGAACATTACTCGTGCTTCCACCGGCAACCAGCGTAATAGTCGATAAGAGGGGCTGATACGATCGCTTTTCTTCAGTCTTGCTTTTCAAACCTGGCTCTGGTAAAATGCAAGCTCAGCTTCTGGAGCTTCAAGGCCCCTCTGGACCTGCGTCTTCCTGAACTGGATACAATGTTGCAGTAATATACCCATCCCTGCTGCTTCTATTCTGCTGTTACAGCCCAGGACATGGTGTTCCAGACATCCGGAATTTGGAAATCCTTCACCCTTTTAAAATCAGACGTGCCGTCCTCCCCGATCAAGAGACTCATTAGTGGCCCACTGTCTTCACTGTTCCTTATCAAATGGCAGACTAAAAGCCCCTTAAACATACCTTAAAGCAGTGGTCTCCAACTCAAACCCTTTGCAGGGCCACATTTTGGATTTGGAGGTACTTGGAGGGCCTCAGACAAAAATAGTTCATGTCTTAGTAAAGAAATGACAATTTTGCATGAGGTAAAACTCTTTATACCTTATAAATCTTTCCTTTTGGCTAAGTCTTAATAATGGTGTCAGGTCAAAAGCGCGCCGGGACAAAGGCGGGCGCAGACAATTGAGTGCAGCGCAGAGGTGCGCGCCAAAGAAAATTACAGTTTTTAGGGGCTCCAATGGGGGTGTATGGGGGGAACCCCCCCCCACTTTACTTAATACAGATCGCGCCACATTGTGGGGGCGTTGTGGGGGGTTTGGGGGGTTGTATCCCCCCACATTTTACTGAAAACTTCACTTTTTCCCTGTTTTTAGGGAAAAAGTTAAGTTTCCAGTAAAATGTGGGGGGTTACAACCCCCCAAACCCCCCACAACGCCGCCGCGATCTGCATTAAGTAAAGTGGGGGGGGGCTCCCCAACAAAACCCCCCATCGGAGCCCCTAAAAACAGTAATTTTCTTCGGCTCGCGCCTCCATCTTGCGCTCAGTTGTTGGCGCGCGCCTTTGTCTTCCGCGATTATGTCTATGAACCCTTAATAATAATATTGCCATTTATAGCTAAAGAGACAGATGATCAAGAAACGGTTTTATTTTACTTTTGTGATTATGATAAACATATCGAGGGCCTCAAAATAGTACCTGGTGGGCCACGTGTGGCCCCTGGGCCGCGAGTTTGAGACCACTGCCTTAAAGAGTCAATATTCAAAAGCCACTTTGTGGATCGCAATTTCTGCTACCTGGAAAAAGGCCACTGAGAAAGATTCAATGGTACCTTCTGGGCAATAGTGCTGAATATCTGTATAGATTATCTATATCAGGGGTGTCCAATCTGTGGCCCGAGGGCCGCATGCGGCCCCGTGAAGTATTTTGTGCAGCCCCGCACTGCGATGCAGTGTTTTCCTCTGCTGCCCCCGGGTGTTTACCGTCTTGCCACAGTGTTTGCGCATTTGTGCAGCCCCAGAAATTTATTTTTTTTTTTTGGCCAATGCAGCCCAGGGAAGCCAAAAGGTTGGACACCCCTGATCTATATAGTGCCAAGGCAGTCTGGGGGCAGAGCTGGGGGCGGAGCTAGGAATGACCCAGGCAGTTCTACCAGACATTCTACCAGACAATTTTTGATTGGGGAAATAGCAGTCCTGGGTAAGTATTTGGGAAACGGCTCAATAAGGACTCCTCATTTGCTGAAAGGCTAGAGAACTTGGGCTCTTTTCCCTGGAAAAGCGGAGACTTAGCGGGGACATGATAGAAACGTATAAGATCATGAAGGGTATAGAGAAGGTGGCAGGGACAGATTCTTCAGACTAGCGGGGACAATAAAAACAAGAGGGCATTCAGAAAAACTGAAAGGAGACAGATTCAGAACGAATGCTAGGAAGTTCTTCTTCACTCAGAGGGTGGTGGACACCTGGAATGCGCTTCCAGAGGAGGTGGTAGGGCAGAGTACGATTTGGGGTTTTAAAATGGGATTGGATGATTTCCTGAAGGAAAAGGGGATTGAAGGGTATAGTTAGAGGGTTACACTACAGGATATTAAATGACTAGGGAATAACATGTTTTAGGAAAAAGATCACTTACAGGTCATGGACCTGGGGGGTGTGTGTGGGGGGCGCCGCGAGAGCGGATTGCTGGGCATGATGGACCCATGGTCTGACTCGGCAGAGGCCATGCTTATGTTATGTGCTTATGTTATGTTTGCAACATGTACAATGGCAAAATCAAGTGCATCATGGAGAGAAACAGTGCAGCGCCAACTGAACCCAACTGTCACAGGTCAGCCGGTGCACCAATGTGGGCATCCGACTATGCCAAAGTCTGAGCACTGCTCCTAGGAGCAGGGGTGTAGCCACGGGGTGGGCCTGGGAGGGACCAGCCCGCCCACCCATCAGCTAGAGGCTGTGGCAGCAGTTCCTACATGCTGTTTGTGGCTGACCCGGAAGTGTTTCCTCTGACGTGTTGGCTTCTGGGTCAGCCGCCGGCAGCATGTAGGAGTCGCTGCTGGTGATCTGGTGGTTGGAAGATATCCAAAGCATGCTAAAAAGTTATTTTGTATACAGATGCATTTGATTCTTAAAACTTATACGAGGCCTCTTTTAATGGGGACAATTACAAACTCATAAGAATAGCCTTACTGGGTCAGACCAATGGTCCATCAAACCCAGTAGCCCGTTCTTACGGTGGCCAATCCGGGTCCCTAGTACCTGGCCAAAACCAAAGGAATAGCAACATTCCAGAATCTCAAAGATTAGCAAGATTCCGGAATCCCAAAGAGTATCAAGATTCCGGAATCCTCAGAGTAGCAACATTCCATGCTACTGATCCAGGGCAAGCAGTGGCTTCACCCATGTCTTTCTCAATAACAGACTATGGACTTTTCCTCCAGGAACTTGTCCAAACCTTTCTTAAAACCTGCTACGCTATCCGCTCTTACCACAACCTCTGGTAATGCTTTCCAGAGCTTAACTATTCTCTGAGTGAAAACAATTTCCTCCTTATGTTTTTTTCCTTTTTTTCTTTTCTTTAATTTATTGCAGTTCTCTCCACTCACTTCTTGTATATGTTAGTCTATGTATTCGACTGTAAGTGTTATTTGTTCCCCTGATTTTTAAAAACTAAATTGTACATCGCTTTGAAACTTGATATTACGATTTAATCAAATTTTTAATTAAACTTGAAGAGAGGGAAAGAGAAATGCTGCATAGGCCGGGGGGTGGGAAGGCAGGGAAAGATGCCTGCCCACTTTGGGATCAGACCCGCCCAAAATTGGCTGTCTGGCTATGCCACTGCCTAGGAGCTGTGTTAATGTGCCTTACGAAAGACAGAACTTACAGCACTGCATGGTCATAGACAGGTTTTGAACCCAGGTCTCCTGAAACATGTGTTGCCGGGAATCAAGTCTATTTTCTGGTTTTCTTCGTAACAAGTCCATGTTTTACGTAGCCAGAGACACGGAGAATGTCTTGCAACTGTAGGTGGGTTCCTGGCCTCGGGCATCCCAGGCCTTCACCGGTCAATTAAATTTCTCCCTAGATACCTCGGTGACAATCCAGACGTGGGCTCTGGCACAAGCCCAGCAATATAACAAACAGAATTGTCTCTCTGCTTCAGTTTTCCCCGCTCCTTTCGCTGGAAATGTACTTGGCTTCACCCACAGATTCTTCTGCAAGTTTTCAAGGTCAGGTAAATTCCTGTTATCAGCTGTTGCTGTGGCAGCTCCAAGTCATGTCTCTCCCATGAATTTGCTTTGGCTAAAGTGCTCTTTTCAGGGAACCCCAAACAGATTTTCTTTGGTTGGACAATAGCACAAGCATAACTACCCCATACTTTTGATGTAATTTTTCCAACAAACCCCCCCGCTCCATAGGCTGTGAACAGGTGTGGGAAGACACGGTTTGCCAGTGTGCGGTTATTTGGTTATTTTACCTCTAGCTGACCCTGTCTTTTCGGGGGAGCACCCTGAGCGCAGTCTCAGCCCCGTCTCCAGCCATAACCAGCTCTGCTTGATATGGAATTGACACTGATTTGATACAATCCCTGGCGTAGGTTCGCACAGGCGAGAGATGAGAAAACAAGAAGGCAGCTGGCCCCCCCCGATGCCCCGTCAGGAGAAAACAAAGAAGCGGACCACGTAGAATCTAAACATGAAAGTCTATTTCAAAAACTCCCAGCAACGGAAGATGTGCCCACAGGGCAGGATTAACCAATAGGACAAGTAGGCACGTGCCTAGGGCCCGAAATGGACACGGGGGCCCGATGAAGGAAGGCACCAACACTGTTTTTTCCAAATGGCAATGGGCCCCTCCAGCATCGATCGGCAACGTGGGCCCCACCCCGATCAGCAACGCGCGCCCCCCCCCCCTCCCAATCGACGGAAAGTAAGACAAGCAAGCAACGTGGGTAAGAAAGGCAATGGGAACTGTAATTTTGCAAAGGTGCTGCTTACCCAAAGCTTCCCTCTGATGCAGCTTCCTGTTTCCACCTGGGCGCATGGTGGGATGGGGTGGGGTAAGGGGCCCAGTGTACTTGGGTGCCTAGGGGCCCTCGACGAATTAATCCTGCCCTGTGCGCCCAACGTGGCTAATCTTCACAGACCCAGGCACATTCATAGTTGCCGCTGTGGTGCTGCTGGTGTGTATTTCACCAACTGGTCTGCCCCTGATGCAGCCACATAGGCGAAACGTGACAACATCGGGCACATCTTCCGTTCCTGGGAGTTTTCGAAATAAAGACTTTTATATTTAATAGAAACCTAGAAACATGATGGCAGATAAAGGCCAAATGGCCCGTCTAGTGTGCCCATCCGCAGTAACCATGATCTCTTTTTCTCTCCGAGAGATCCCACGTGCCTATCCCAGGCCCTTTTGAATTCAGACACAGTCTCTGTCTCTACCTTCTCTTCCGGGAGACTCTTCCACGCATCTACCACCCCTTCGGTAAAAAAGTATTTCCTCAGATTACTCCTGAGCCTGTTAACTTCATCCTATGCCCTGTCATTCCAGAACTTCCTTTCAAATTAAAGAGACTCGACTCATGCGCATTTACATCACGTAGGTATTTAAACATCTCTATCATATCTCCCCTCTCCCACCTACAGCCTTCTACCCTAATGTTGCTGGTTCGAATCCCAGTCATTCTGTCCCAGTATTACAATTATAATGAAAAACAGCATAAAATCACCATTCTAATAATAAAATATAATAATAATAATTTTATTTTTTATATACCACCTAACCAGGAATGGTTCTAGGCGGTTCACAACAAATAAAAACTGATGATACAGCGAAGAATACAATTTAAAATGGAAATACATCTGATAAAAAAAACATTAAAACCATTGTTTGGATGTCTAAATCTCACCTATAACCTGATTCTCTAAATCTGTGTCCTTCAACCGCCGGTCTGCAGAAATTTTCTACCGGTCCACAGGGCCAGCATGTCCATCGGGCAGAAGACACTGTTCTTCAGTCGTGATCAACGCGGTGTCTTCGGGCCGGCTCCCTGAGTGCTGCAGTGCACAAAGCCGTGGGAAAAGGCTCCTACACACGTCCTGCGCTTGAACCCTTCTCTCTGACTTCGCAACGTTAGAGGGAAGGCTTCCAGATGAGGCGCGAGGAGCCGCTGCCCACAGCTTTGTGCAATGCAGCACTCAGGGAGCTGGCCTAAAGATGCCGCGTTGATCGCACCATGGACCGGCCCGAAGATAACACCGGGGGGGGGCAGGCCAGAAGGCAAGGCACATGGAGGGAGAAAGACAACAGCGGTAGGGGAAATGCTTTTATTTTTTCATCTAGTGATTGATTTGTCTGTTCAGGAAGAAATGCATCTATTTCTTTTCCTCTGGGGTTGTCCTGCTTGCAGAGTCTTGCATCTTAGGGTTTGTTTGTATATATCAGTACTTTTAGTTTTTGGTCCCGTATTTGCATGGGGTTATCTGTGTTCTGATAGGAATGAATGTTGAAAAGCATACAGTGTGCTTTGTGTAGTTTAATTTTGTGTTTAACCATTATGTGTTAATACGATTATATTGTGTGTGTGTATATATGAAAAATGGTGTTACAATTAGTACTATTATGGGGTCTGGGTCTGGGGCGGAGAACGAGTGGAGATGGGCGGGGTCTGGCCCACGACTTAGCCCAGTGTTCTTCAACCGCCGGTCCACAAAATTATTATTTTATTTCCGCCGGTCCATAGGTGTCAAAAGGTTGATGAACACTGCTCTAAAGGACACCTAAAAAGTCAGGCTCCTAAACCTTGCTGAACTCCGATGAGCGCGATTCTACAAGGGACCACCCCCCCTGCCCCCTCTTACGACGTTACTGAGTGACAGTCAGAAATGACACCCGACCCTTTGTGGTTTGAAGCCAGATCGACTCATCAAGTAAAGCTTTTGCTCGGCTGCGGGTTATTAAGAAACCATTTGGAGGTGTTTGTTGCTAACGTGGGATGAGGAAAGTGAAGTTTCCGCACGGAGGAGCTCGCTGCGGGCGCGTTTCCAGCGTCATAGCAACGGGCCTGGTTACTATAGAGTCAGTTCCTTTGTGTTTGTGCTGTCTTAAATTACAGCTCAGCAGAAGTCTTGGAGAACAGCTTTAAAAAGTCAAGAAGGTATGGGCATTGTAATTAGGGGAGGGGGGGGGGGCTGACAAAAGAGCCAGTCCTGAATTTCTGCAAACCCTGCTTTGGAGATTTTCCTGTTGATAAAGAGAAAATCGCCATGGTGTCACTGTTTTTAAAACAAACACCTTCTAACCACGCCATTAAAAAAAAATGCCTGTAAATGGATTACCTGTATTTTATCAAATACTTGTATATCCCACTTGCAAGCGATTAGCTGGCAGAAGGCAAAGGAACTGAATTCTGAATGTTAGTTTTCTGTATAATTCTATATTTCTTTAAAACAAAAAACAAAAATCCTCCAAAAAACAAATCCAGTCCTTGAACGCAGAGCTTCTGACTGGTAACCAGTCACTGAAAAAAAATTTCATTCCAGTTGTAAAGGAGAATATCATAATACAGACTGGATTAGGGGGGGGGAAGGTTGTCGGAGAATCATTGAGTCCAGCCTTCTTTTGCCCAAAGTGATTGCATTCCAAGTTTATTTAAAATTTGATTGAAAAAATCGCTTTTTCAGAATTTCCAAAGCGATGTACAATATAAACAGGGGAGACAAACAATTTATTAGGGGAACACTGACTTACTTCGGACGAGAGGCAAGTCAATATAGGAAAGAGAATGAAGAAGAGGTGAGACAGAGGGGAATTACATTTCTAGACCGCAAAACCTCTCGAATCAATGTGGTTTACAAAAAAAAACCCAAGAAACTGGACAGCCCCGGTGACTTACAAAATGAACATACACCCTTTTTTAAAATTCTCTAAAAATCTTACAAATAGGGTCGATTTTAACAACGTTCTGAAATGTATGTAAGACCCTGTCCCAATTTTCTGCCTGATAAGCGAGCAAACGCTGATAGAACTTCCGATGAGTGCAACCTCGAACAGGTGGAAAGACAAATAAGGATGTGGTGCGTAAAGGACGATTTACTTTGGACAAAGCAAACAGTTCTGATAAATATTCAGGTGCTTGGCCTTATCGTACCTTTGACTTCTTTCTTCATATCGTCTGTTCAAGATTTGAATAACTAGTTCCACATTTGCATATCCAATCAATACTTCCTCGTTGGACCCCTGAGGAAGGCTTGTTTGCCGAAACACGGCCCATGTCGGGTCCGTTGAATGTCAGTGCAATCAATGTGGATCAATTTTTAACATTGTTTGACGATTTTTGCAAGACATAAAAGGAACGTCAAGAACACTGTAGTTTCTACAGTGTGTTTGTGTTTGGACTGCTCCAGATTTGAACAGAACACAGGCCTCAAATGGAAGCCAGTAGAGTTCTCTCTAATAGGATGTGATATGATCCGATTTCTGCAGATCAAAAATCAGACGCACTGTTACATTCTGGATTTCATGTAATCTATTTAGGTTTGTGCAATGCCCAACAAGGTGTACTGAATTACAGTAATTGCGAGTACTAAGGCCCAGATTCACTAAGGGCACGGATTGGATCCGATCTGTGAGCAATGCGATCCGTGTCCGGGGGGCTGATTCACGAATCGCCCTCATAAAAATTAGGGCGATCGGAATCATGCCCCCAATCGACCACCCGGATCACTCTATAACGATCCCCATGCATGCGACCTATTTTTTAAAAAACTTTACTTTTATTTTTAGCGAGCCCGTAGTTTTAACTCGCTTTAAACCTGCGGGTTAAAACCACGGGCTCACATTGCGGGGGAAGGCTGGGGCAGAAGCAGGGCAGCGCTCGGGGGCCGGGGCAGAGAGCAGGAGAGTCGGGGACAGAGAGAGCTGGAAAGTTGGGGCAGAGAGCAGGAGATGCAGTCAGAAAGCAGTGGGCGACTGGTCCCCAGCAGTCGCTTGTTTGTGATCGGCCAGCACAGTCGGTGTTGCAGTTTTTGGTTAGTGAATCGCTGCCTGCCTACATTTGAATGCCGTTCCCCCTCATTTGCATGCATGGATTGGAGGATGATCGGGACAGAGGATAGTGAATCGGGTCAGAGGGAAATTGGGTTGCAAACCGATCGATACATGATCGGTTTGCTTAGTGAATCTAGCCCTAAGAATCAAAGATTGCAGTAAGATCCTGAATGCCTCTGGGTCAAAATATGATTTAATAGTACGCAACTTCCACAGAATGAAGAAACATTTTTTAACCAGTGCTTGGGTAAATGCCATGTCAAAAGGCCTAATCAGAGAAGTCCAGGCAGTGACATAGTAGGGGAGGGGGCGGTCCTCCCTGGGAGCCATCTTGGTAGAGACGCCAACACCTCTCTTCTCTGCCCCCCCCTCCCCCCGCTGTGCCCACGCCTTCACTTCCCCCCACCGTACCTCCAGCTCTTCGCTGGCGCGAACACCAACCCCAGCCGGGTCCATGCCTAAGAAGTGATGTCAGAGGGAGAGCCGACGCTGACACGGGCAGCGAGTTGGTGATGCGGCTTGCGCCAGGACAGTTAAAGAGGTACGGGGAAGGGAGGGGGGACTGGGAAGGAGCGGAGGGTGGAGAAGAGGTCGAGGGAGGGGCACCATTGAACCGGGCACCCCTCTCCCTGCCACCGAGTCTGGGTTTTGTTCCCTTTGCATCTACGGAGATCAGATCCCAAATATATTTAAGAGAGACCTAGGTGGAAATCCACTTCCTATTTATGCAATAACATAACAATTCATGTCTAGACCGCATCACCTTCAAGTTCTATACACAAGATTAGTTAAAAATACACAATAACTGAAAATAAGAAACTAAAGACCCAAGAACTTAGAAAAGAAGCAAGTTATTTCCTAAAGTGTAGATAAGATAGAGACGTCAATAGTAGAGATTTCAACTCCCTATCCCACAAGGCAGCCTTATATGAAAGCATCCGGCCATGATGTCTTTCACTGATGGAAAAATCAGAAGGGCCTTAGCACTTCGAGAGAATTTTAGGGATGTAAAACAGAATAATTCTGTCAGATAGGAAGGAGCATCCCCAGCTAAGACTTGATAATACAGACAACCCAACTTGAAAATGATCCGCGCCGCCACCGGTAACCAAGGCAATTCCTTGGAGAATTGAGAAACAGAATCATATTTTTTTCAGACCGTAAATCAATCTCAATGCAGAATTTTCAGCCTTAACAATTTTTTCTTAGTCCCAGCCAGGTAGACAATATTACGATAGTCTAGGTGGATGAGCACCAATGACCGTACCAGCAAGTTAAAAGCTGAGAAATCAAAATAAGCCCTCAAAGTGCGCAATTTCCAAACAGTATGAAATCCCTTCCAAACAACCTGAGATATTTGGTTTCCCATAGTCAGATTTTGATCAATAATGACCCCCCATAATCTTAATGGTGGAATGAATTGGATATTGGATCGTCTTTAACCCAATTGAAGTTTCAGAAATATCTTGGCGAGAAGTGGCAAAGAAGAATTTAGACTTAAGCTTAATTCAGAAAAAACTAACAGCCATCCCTCCATCAGATCAAGGACTTCCTCAATTACTTGTTTGATGTTAGCGACTGTAGAAGGGCTAGGTATTATGATGGTAATGTCATCCACGTAAGTAAATAGCTTGAAACCAATAACAACTGGAACCAAGATCACAATGAAGGAAGCTATTCTCACTTTTCACGTCTGTATCAGGAGTCATAACGTCTGGAGGGTCCCCAAGACAAACTTAGGATGCCACCATAATAGCCTCAATTAGGATACAGATTTCTCACACCGCTATCCGTTACAACGGTGCCTCTCAAACCTTTTTAGCTCACGGGGCAAATGCTTTTCAGGGCACATTATACTTGAAATGATAAAACTGCAAATGCAACAAAAAATTAAATTTGAGAGTTATTTACTTAAAAGTTCTTTAAGCCAGTGATTCCCAACCCTGTCCTGGAGGAACACCAGGCCAATTGGGTTTTCAGGCTAGCCCTAATGAATATGCATGAGAGAGATTTGCATATGATGGAAGTGATAGGCATGCAAATTTGCTTCATGCATATTCATTAGGGCTAGCCTGAAAACCCGATTGGCCTGGTGTTCCTCCAGGACAGGGTTGGGAACCACTGCTTTAAGCTATGCATGGATAATTGTAAGAACGGTGAACGTCATTGGTAGACGACTACACCAAAGCGTACGTGTTTAGCCATTAGCGAATTATGCAAACCCCGTGCTACACGCCTAGAATTAACGCATTAGCGTCTAACGCATACGGCAATTTAGCACACGCTAAAACTGCTATCGTAGCTTAGTAAAAGGAGCCCAAAATGTCTTTTTATCAATGTATCATTGCTAAGTGTGAAAACATAAGTTAAAGCTGTAATGCCATGAAATTTGCTCCATTAAGCAAAAAACAACAGCAAATTTTAAGAAAAATGGAGCTTTATGTAATCAGTTGCTTTGAGGGACCCCCAGGATGTGCTTGAAAACATTTAAAAAATGATTTTCTGATCAAGCACAATCAAGTTCACGGGAAAAATTTCAATTCGCACAGTTTTTCCGACTTTATCCCCCCTTTTACAAAACCCTGTGTGTTTTTTGAGCACCGGCTGTAGCGGTAAACAGCTCCGACGCTCAAAGTATGAGCGTCGGGACTGTTACCGCCACAGCCGACGCCAAAAACCATGCTACGGTTTTGTAAAAGGGGGGGAGGGGGGGTTTAGTTTTTTCTGGAAAATCCTACCAATAGGTCCATTTGTAATTTTTTCATCGTTAAAGATGGTTACCCACACGTGGCAATCTGGCTTTTAGCTTTCGCCAGATTGCTGCCGACTAGCTTCTAAGTTATAATTGAGGAACAATTAATAGTTACTATGGCAACCTTGTAGGAACATACAGTACACACATCTGATGCACACACTTTCAGCATGAAACATACCACAAAAGTATGATTAAGCTAAATTAGGATTTTGTGCTTTGCTTTTCAACAGTAATGCTTGCTGCATCTTGGAATTCAGGGCGTGTCGGAAACCTGGAGGATCGTAGCACCATAAATAAGAAAAACTGGACGTCAGATACTAATATTCCTCCCCGTGACCTGAAGAACTTTTCAGAAATTAGGAAATAATATAGAAGCAAAAAAAAAATAAAAAAAAGCATTTTCAACACAGAGAACTTGTATAAAATAGTGTACAAGAAATCTCACATTCAGAATATCTTGGATTATGGATCTTGACACAAGCAACTTTTGACAAGTCAAATAAGACCATAAGAATAGCCTTACTGGAACAGACCAATGGTCCATCAAGCCCAGTAGCCCATTCTCATCGTGGCCAATTCAGGTCACTAGTACCTGGCCAAAATCCAAGGAGTAGCAACATTCCATACAGAATCCCAAGGAGTAGCAAGATTCCGGAATCCCAGAGAGTAACAAGATTCTAGAACCCCAAAGAGTAGCAACATTCCATACAGAATCCCAAGGAGTAGCAAGATTCCGGAATCTCAGAGAGTAACAAGATTCTAGAACCCCAAAGAGTAGCAACATTCCATACAGAATCCCAAGGAATAGCAAGATTCCGGAATCTCAGAGAGTAAGAAGATTCTAGAACACTCTCATTCATTCTCTGGTAATTTCTAAAATTGACTATTGCAACGCCCTATTTAAGGGAATTGCTCAAAATGAAATCAAAAATATACAGATTATTCAGAATGCTTCTATCAAGCTCATATCTAAAGCCAAGAAGTTTGATCACGTAACACCTCTCCTCAAGAAGGCACATTGGCTTCCGGTAGCTCACCGGATAACATATAAATTATGTTTGCTCACATTCAAAGCTTTACTTTATCAAACTCCTGCCTTCATTTATAAATGATTGATTCCTTACACTTCTACTAGAACGTTGCGATCTAATGAACAGTACTTGCTGACGATCCCCTCTCTCAAAATTATCAATACAAGACGGCAATTTATTTTTTCTGTCCCAGCCCCTCAGATATGGAATTCGCTTCCTATCTACTTGAGGGAAGAACACAACTTGGAAATATTCAAGAGTAAACTAAAGAGCTTTCTTTTTAACGACGCCTTTGATAATTAGCTAGCTAGATTGCTAGCCAATTATAACCTCACCATATAATTTTACTGAAGTACTTTAAATACCCCTCTCCTCATGTGCCCCCCTTAAATGTTTTCTTTACTTTCAAATAATTTGTAGTTCTTTTCCCTTCCTTCCTTGTGTTTTTAGTTTTGTCATTTCTGTCAATAGTCCTGTGGGACTCAGCTTCTGTTAAGCATTGTATTGTTCCCCAAATTTTGTAATTTTACTATTGTATACATCGCTTAGAATTTATGATTAAGCGATTAATCAAAACCTCATTAAATTTGAAACTTGAACCCCAAAGAGTAGCAACATTCCATGCTACCGATCCAGGGCAAGCAGTGGCTTCCCCCCATGTCTTTCTCAATAACAGACTATGGACTTATCCTCCTTGAACTTGTCAAAACCTACATTAACTGCTCTTACCATATCCTCTGGCCAGGCGTTCCAGAGCTTAACTATTCTCTGAGTGAAAAAATATTTCCTCCTATTGGTTTTAAAAGTATTTCCCTGTAACTTCATCAAGTGTCCCCTAGTCTTTGTCGTTTTTGACAGAGTGAAAAATCGATCCACTTGTACCCCTTCTACTCCACTCAGGATTTTGTAGACTTCGATCATATCTCCCCTCAGCTGTCTCTTTTCCAAGCGGACGAGCCCTAACCGTTTTAGTCTTTCCTCATACCAGAGGAGTTCCAGCCCCTCATAGGTAGAGTTTGTTTATTTATTGAGATTTATTAACTGCCTTTCTGAAGAGATTCATCCAAGGCAGTGGCTTAGTGAGGGTGAGAGGCGCCCCTACCCCGCTTCTTCTCTGCCCACCACTTCCACATGCTTCTTCTCCGCCCCCTCCTGCCTTGTGCGCGCTGCTTCCCTTTCCCCGTACCTCTGTAACATTCCTGGCGCAAGTAGCAACCCCCAAGCTGCTGTTGCGCCAGTGTTGGCTCTTCCTCTGATGTCATTTCCTAGGCGCACGTCCAGGAAGTGATGTCAGAGGAAGAGCCGGAAAGCTTTAAAACCTGGCTGTTTACATTATATTTGGAAGGTCTACCTGCTGAAGTACCGTCGCAACAACTTATCCTAATCTTTTTACTCTTTTAAATTCTAAACTAATTTTATATTTTAACATTAATTTCCGTGTTGTCCTTGAACTGATAATTCATTCTACTTTTAGGTTTCTACTTCATAGGCTTCCTCTTATGTTATTCTAATTTAATCAACTGTAAACCGAGTCGAGCTCCTCCGGGACATGACCCGGTATATAAACTGAAGATTAGATTAGATAAATTCTTCCAGCAGTGCAAGATGTTTTGGATAGCCAGACCTTAGAATAATCTGTTCTAACAGTTTGTAGACCTCAGTGGTGTATCTGTGTGAACAGTAAGTTTCTACACACACGGTTATTTATATACACCAAAATCGTCATTGGTCCAAGTTTTTAGTAAAGTGCTTAATAAGTGCAATCTCTATAAATATGTTAGATATCGAGTAGTACTCATCTTTGTGCAAAGAAACGCGACTCGGGGGAGTAACTCCGACATAGAGCTATGTTTCGCCAAATGGCTGTTTATGCATAAACTGTGAAATGCGGGAGACATCGCTCTGATGGACTTAATGGGGGATTCCTTGATACAGCTGTTTGGCGAAATATAGCTTTATGTCGGAGTTACTCCCCTGAGTCACGATTCTTTGCGCAAAGATGAGTACTACTCGATATCTACCATATTTATAGAGATTGCACTTATTAAGCACTTTACTAAAAACTTGGACCAATGACGATTTTGGTGTATATAAATAACCGTGTGTGTTGAAACTTACTGTTCACACGGATACACCACTGAGGTCTACAAACTGTTAGAACAGATTTTTCTAAGGTCTTACTGATATACCGTATTGAATGACCTTAGTAGAGACTGTATTAGCCTTTTGATTTTTGGATAGCAAGAAACAGTAGAAAATTTAGCAAGGGAGCGTTGGCCTCCATTAGGGATTGTGTGAGACCTTGTTGTCCTAGTACAATAATTTTGAAATCTAATGGTTCATGGATCTTTAGTATGGAGGAAATGGCGCTCCAAACTCTCTGCCAATATATCGTAAGCAGAGAACATTGAAAAATCATCTCACAGGACCAACATAGATTAGAGGCTTTGTGTGAAAATTTATCAATCTTTCGCGGAGTCCAGTGAGCCCGATACAAAACAAAGTATGTCGACTGAAGGACTGAGGCCGATCTAATCAACTTAAATGTTCTAATCCAGTGGTCACGGCCTGGGGGGGCAACATGCGGCCCGCCAGGTACTATTTTGAGGCCCTTGGTATGTTTATCATAATCACAAAAGTAAAATAAAACAGTTTCTTGATCATACGTTTCTTTAGCTATAAAATAACAATATTATTATTAAGATTTAGCCAAACGGAAAGAGTTTTACCTCATGCAAAATTGTCAATATAATATAAAATAAAATAAAAAATATTTTGGCGAACTACTCATAAAACTCATTAAAAACTAGGATTTAGTACTTATAGATAATGTTTTCTATGCTTCGAAAGCGTCCTTGTACAAAAAGCTTTTAAGGGAGCGCTTGAATTTTTCTAAAGAAGGTTCAGTATGTAAATATAGTGGTAAATTGTTCCAGAGTTGGGGTGCTATGACTGAAAAGATAGTGGATCTCCTGGTCCCTATTATTTTTAAAGAAGGAATAGTTAGTAGATATTTTGAGGTATGGGATCGAGACCAGCAGAGCCTGCAGTGACTTGGCAAGAGGGAAGCCACCCCCCCCTGGCCTCTGGCTTCTTTATTGCCAGCCGGTTTAGCGGGACTGGGTCCAAAGGTAGGGCTCATCGCAATCCAGATGTGTCGCTGACTTCTCACTCCCCCCTCCTTCTGGCAGCCGGCAAACAGCATGGATGACCGCCGTGGCCGCTGGCGGGAGGAATCAGCTGCCTGCCTCGCATTTTGGGCCTGCCCCCGGACCCGCAACTACATTCCCCACAGCCTGAACCCCGGGTAAATAGTGCTGGAAGTGACAAAGGGTGATGGGGAGAGATCTTGGATGGAGGTGGAGGGAGAGAAATGAGGTGTTGGTGGAAAGAGGCGAGAGGATATGCTGGATGGAGGGGGCAAGAGTAGATATTGGTCAAAAGAGTGAAAATAAAGGGGGAAAGAGAGAGAAAGATGCTGGAAGGGGGGAGAGAGGGAAGAGTTAGCAGAAAAAACAACAAAAAACTGGAGAATAATAGGGTGAGGGAGATGGAAAGCTGTAAATAGAAGCAGATAGAGATGCAGAAAAATAAATGGAGGAAAATTGAACGGAAAAGGTTAAAGTCAGAGATGGATGCAGGGGAGGAAGTGAAGACAGGAAGGAGAGAAGAGGCAGATAGACTGCAGACCCTGGAAAGAAAATTAAGAAAAGACAGATGAAAGTAGAACTGTGATAAACATAAGTAAAATGGCCAGACAACAAAGGCATTTTTAATTTCGGGAACAGAAAATGCAGTTTTACAATAACTTTGCACGGTTTTCTTTTCCAAAGTGTAGAGTGCTCTTTCTCTTCTTGAGGTTTAAGTTTGAATTTTCTCTACACTTATTTAAGTTTGTGGTTGCTTTAAGTTGCGTTTTCCTAGGTAGGGGCATCACAGATATTTGTATTACGTTTAGTGACTTAGGAAATAGCTGACGGGGAGGGAGGGTGAGCAGTCTTTATAGATTGGTGGTGGATAAAACGATGAAGCCAGCGGCGCAATGTGCAGCAGCCTCAAAGAAAGCGAACAGAATGTTGGGCATAATCAAAAAGGGTATCACTACTAGAACGAAGGAGGTTATTCTACCATTGTATCGAGCAATGGTTCGCCCACATCTGGAGTACTGTGTCCAGTACTGGTTGCCGTACCTTAAGAAGGATATGGCGATACTCGAGAGGGTCCAGAGAAGAGCGACAAGGATGATAAAGGGCATGGAAAACCTTTCGTATGCTGAAAGGTTGGAGAAGCTGGGGTTCTTTACCCTGGAGAAGCGGCGACTTAGAGGGGACATGATAGAGACTTATAAAATCATGAAAGGCATAGAGAAGGTGGAGAAGAACAGATTCTTCATACTAACCGGGCCAACAAAAACAAGAGGGCATTCAGAAAAATTGAAAGGAGATAGATTCAAAACGAACGCTAGGAAGTTCTTCTTCACTCAGAGGGTGGTGGACACCTGGAATGCGCTCCCAGAGGAGGTGATAGGGCAGAGTACAATATTGGGCTTCAAAAAGGGATTGGATGACTTCCTGAAGGATAATAATAATAATAATAATAATTTTATTTCTTATATACCGCTATACCATAAGTTCGAAGCGGTTTACAAAGAAGGTCGTGCAGTGTTTAACAGCAGGAGACATATGTTTACAACAAGATACATATGTTTGGAACAGGAAATAAGCTAGGAATTGGCACCAGGGATTTGAGATACATAAGCTATGTGGAAGAGTGTGCATAATAAGTCGGAATTACAATGAATAATATACAGGGAATTACAATGTGGAAGAGATAATGGGGGAAGTTTACAGTGAGGAGAGGATATTGCAAAGAGAGCAGGAACAGGAGATGATTACAATGCGATACAGGTTAATACAAATTGAACAGGATATTACAAAGTGAACAGGAACAGGAGAAGTTTACAATACGATACAGGTTAATACAAAGTGAGCAGGTACCGGGGAGGTTTACCATAGGATAAAGTAAATTACAGAGTGGACCGGTACAGGATGTTTACAGTAAGATACAGGATATTACAATTTGAACAGGATACAAGAGTTAAACGCTGAATTACGGGAGGAAATAAACAATGTGAGTAAGAGAGGAACCCAGCCATAAGCGTTGGAGGGGGAAGGAAGGGTGGGGTGGGCATTTGGAGGGGATATAGCTGGATGAGGGGGAGAAACTTAGGTGGTGTTGAAGAGACGGGTCTTCAGAGACTTTCTGAAGTCAGTGTATGATGTGGCCTCGAGTATTGGTTTTGCTAGCCATGTGTTCAGTTTGGCTGCTTGGAATGAAAGCATTCTGTCTAGGTACTTCATGTAGGGACATGATTTCAGGGATGGGTAAGTGAAGAGGTTAGTTCTGCGGGAGATCTTTTGTGGGCAGTTGGTGAGGATTTGGGAAGCTAGGTAAGTTGGAAGCATTCCGAAGATGGCTTTGAAACTGATGCAGGCGAACTTGAAAAGTATTCTGGATTCTACTGGCAGCCAGTGAAGAATTTGGAGATATGGGGAGATATGTTCCCATTTTTTTAGCCTGAAGATGAGGCGGACTGCTGTGTTCTGGATTAGTCTTAGTTTGTGGAGTGACTTTTTGTAAGCTCCCAAAAATATGATGTTGCAGTAGTCCAGAGTACTCAGGATGGAGGCTTGTACTAGTAGACGAAAGGATGACTCGTCAAATAATTTTTTGATAGTGCGAAGTTTCCAAAGAGTAGAGATGCATTTTTTGAACATTAGATCAGTGTGTTTTTCTAGTGTTAGATGTCTGTCAAGGGTAATCCCTAGTATTTTAATAGATTGGGCAATTTCGTAATTTTTGCCGTTCACTTGGATCATGTTGTCTTTAATCTGCTCGTTGGGAGAGGCTAGGAAGAATTTGGTTTTTTCTGTGTTCAGTTTGAGTTTGAAGGCCTTCATCCAAAGTTCTATTTGGTTTAGGATATTGGCTAGGTGAATGATGAAATTTGGCGAGATATCGGATAGTGGGAGAACGACGGTGATGTCGTCAGCGTAAATGTGGAAGGTGAGATTTAAGCTCTGTAGTAGGTGACCCAGTGAGATGAGGTAGATGTCGAAGAGGGTCGGTGATAGCGGGGAGCCTTGGGGAAGTCCGCAGTTGTTGTTCCAGCTGAAGGAGAGTTTGTCTTCTTTGAGTACTTGATAGGATCTGAATTCAAGGAATCCTCGGAACCAGGTAAGGGTGTTTCCTGAGATGCCTATTGATTCCAGACAGTTCAGCATGATGGGGTGGTCAACTAGGTCAAAGGCACTACTTAGATCCAGTTGAAGGGTATAGGTACAGGTATTAAATGAATAGGGGATGAAAGACTTAGGTAAGGCCCAATGACAGTCACGGACCTGGGGGGCTGCCGTGGGTGTGGACTGCTGGACACGATGGACCCCCTGGTCTGACCTGGCAGAGGCAATGCTTATATATGGCTCACCGTGATAAACCCAAATTTCTAACCTCTGGTTTATATTCAAGTCAACCTCCCCCCCCCCCTTTTTGGAGGGGGTAAAAGGATACGTTTAATATTCAGTCACCCAGAATCTTCTCCTGCTGGGCTTAGTGGGCAATCCTTATTGTTTTGTCGTGTATGTTTTTTTTTGTTAAAGTTATGTTCATTTGTATTATCTGTTTTTTACCCTATTTAAAAATGTATAACCACCTTGAAATAAATTGATAAGGTGGTATAAATTTGAAACTTGACTGCATATTGGGGGAAGGGGCCTTCCATTTCATCTGCCGCATTTCCCTTATCAAGGAGCTGATATAATAAAGTGCGATCAGGCTTTGCACGGGGATAGCGCGGTGGGCGCATGATGCAGAAAGAGGTTTGATGTGGAAGCTAACCCTGCACAAATCCTTGAGGTCGCAGCATATTTAAACTAATGGTAATGAGGTTAATTCACTGCTCAAAGTACATGCAGAAAAGTGAACCAAAGAGTTAAAAGCTAAGCTTCGTGCCGAGTCCCTTTAACCACCAGACGTCTGAAAGAAGCCAAGAACATTTCATGCGCTGAAACCTCCTTAGAAAAATTTAAAAGTAATCTAAAAAGCTATCTTTATAAAGATGCTTATGAATCTTAGATCAGACCATCCTTTTGATTCTCCTATTTACTTTAGATCAGGTCTCACCTTAACAATTAGTCTTAGACTAAGTCTTCATAAAAATTGTTCTTCCCTGGTTAGACAGCTACATAAAAGGAGCAAGAGTGACATATAATGCCTTTAGAAAAGCCATAAAAACTGCCTTATTCAACAGAATTATCACCTAAAAAAGTATCTACACCTAACATTACATATGTCCACTCCTACTTTTAAGTCTGAAATGTCTAACATTATATTTTGCTGCCTTTTTAAGATTCTGTTTGCTGTAACTCTCTGCCTTTTTGTAAGACTCTATATGCTCTTTGTAAGATTCTATACGCTGTATCCCGGACTTTTTGTAACATTCTATATGCTGTATCCCGGACTTTTTGTAAGACTCTATATGCTCTTTGTAAGATTCTATATGCTATATCCCGGACTTTTTGTAAGACTCTATATGCTCTTTGTAAGATTCTATATGCTGTATCCCGGACTTTTTGTAAGACTCTATATGCTCTTTGTAATATTCTATACGCTGTATCCCGGACTTTTTGTAAGATTCTATACGCTGTATCCCGGACTTTTTGTAAGACTCTATATGCTCTTTGTAAGATTCTATACGCTGTATCCCGGACTTTTTGTAAGACTCTATACGCTGTATCCCGGACTTTTTGTAAGACTCTATATGCTCTTTGTAAGATTCTATACGCTGTATCCCGGACTTTTTGTAAGACTCTATATGCTCTTTGTAAGATTCTATACGCTGTATCCCGGACTTTTTGTAAGATTCTATACGCTGTATCCCGGACTTTTTGTAAGACTCTATATGCTCTTTGTAAGATTCTATACGCTGTAACCCGGACTTTTTGTAAGACTCTATATGCTCTTTGTAAGATTCTATACGCTGTATCCCGGACTTTTTGTAAGACTCTATACGCTGTATCCCGGACTTTTTGTAAGACTCTATATGCTCTTTGTAAGATTCTATACGCTGTATCCCGGACTTTTTGTAAGACTCTATATGCTCTTTGTAAGATTCTATACGCTGTATCCCGGACTTTTTGTAAGATTCTATACGCTGTATCCCGGACTTTTTGTAAGACTCTATATGCTCTTTGTAAGATTCTATACGCTGTAACCCGGACTTTTTGTAAGACTCTATATGCTCTTTGTAAGATTCTATACGCTGTATCCCGGACTTTTTGTAAGATTCTATACACTGTATCCCGGACTTTTTGTAAGACTCTATATGCTCTTTGTAATATTCT
This sequence comes from Geotrypetes seraphini, assembly GCF_902459505.1. Taxonomy (NCBI): domain Eukaryota; kingdom Metazoa; phylum Chordata; class Amphibia; order Gymnophiona; family Dermophiidae; genus Geotrypetes; species Geotrypetes seraphini. The sequence continues at coordinate 12,855,935 of NC_047090.1, read as the reverse complement.
ATACGCTGTATCCCGGACTTTTTGTAAGATTCTATATGCTTTTTGTAAGATTCTATACGCTGTATCCCGGACTTTTTGTAAGACTCTATATGCTCTTTGTAAGATTCTATACGCTGTATCCTGGACTTTTTGTAAGATTCTATACGCTGTATCCCGGACTTTTTGTAAGACTCTATATGCTCTTTGTAAGATTCTATACGCTGTATCCCGGACTTTTTGTAAGATTCTATACGCTGTATCCCGGACTTTTTGTAAGACTCTATATGCTCTTTGTAAGATTCTATACGCTGTATCCCGGACTTTTTGTAAGATTCTATATGCTGTATCCCGGACTTTTTGTAAGACTCTATATGCTCTTTGTAAGATTCTATACGCTGTATCCTGGACTTTTTGTAAGATTCTATACGCTGTATCCCGGACTTTTTGTAAGACTCTATATGCTCTTTGTAATATTCTATACGCTGTATCCCGGACTTTTTGTAAGATTCTATATGCTTTTTGTAAGATTCTATATGCTGTATCCCGGACTTTTTGTAAGACTCTATATGCTCTTTGTAAGATTCTATACGCTGTATCCTGGACTTTTTGTAAGATTCTATACGCTGTATCCCAGACTTTTTGTAAGACTCTATATGCTCTTTGTAAGATTCTATACGCTGTATCCCGGACTTTTTGTAAGATTCTATATGCTTTTTGTAAGTTTCTATATACTGTATCCCGGACTTCAACATATTGTAACTCGCTGACTGTCCAGCTCTCTTCAGTGTGAACCACCTAGAAGTCTCACGACCATGGCGGTATAGAAGAATAAAGTTATTATTATTATTCTATTTTAATTGTTTATTTTAAATCAAATGTAATTTAACCTCTCATTCTTTACGTGTCTTTAATGTAACTATGGATAAAACTGTATGTTTATGGTTTTAAACTGTTTTGTCTCCCAAATTATTATTGTTATATGCATTGAAAATTGCGTTTAAATCAAAATCTCAATACACTTGAAACTTGATATTGCTGGGCTTGTGCCAGAGCCCACGTGTGGATTGTCACGGAGGTATCTAGGGAGAAATTTAATTGACTGGTGAAGGCCTGGGATGCCCGAGGCCAGGAACGCACCTACAGTTGTAAGACATTCTCCGTGTCTCTGGCTACGGAAAACATGGACTTGTTACGAAGAAAACCAGAAAATAGGCTTGATTCCCGGCAACACATGTTTCAGGAGACCTGGGTTCAAAACCTGTCCATGCACCGTGCAGTGCTGTAAGTCCTGTCTTTTGCAAGACACATCAACACTGAGCTCCTGGGAGCCTCACAGTGGTGCAACGACTGACCTGCGACAGTCAAGCTTGCGCTTTCGGATAGGGTTACAAGATGTCCAGGTTTCCCAGGACATATCTGCCTTTTCAGGACACGTTCGGGGGTCCATCCGGGTTTCGAAAAGCTTCCCGACATAATCGCTACGGGAAGGGGCACCTGCGCATGTGCACTTGCGCATGTGACGTCACGCGCATGTGCACTTGCGAGCGATGTCACTGCATCATGTCCGCGCATATGCAGATGCCATTTGGTGGTGGAACAGAGGCAGAACTGGGCGGTCCTGGGGGGGCGTGGCCATGGGTCCAGATTTTCCCAAAGGAAAATCGGGTAACCCTACTCACACACCGTCTTCTTTTTAGAGGACTGTCCAGGTGTCCAGCCGGATTTTGAAAACACAGCTGTTTGTCCAGTTTTTGGCAGGCTCTGAGCTCAGGGAGGGAGAGGAGACGAGGTGGGGCTTGAGCAGGGGCAGAATGAGGCGAGGAGGCAGGGCTGTGGTGGAATGGGGCGTGGATGGGATGGGGCCACGGGTCCTCTTTTTTATTTCTACAAATATGGTAGCCCTGCTTTTAGGGTCAGTTGGTGATACACACCCTTTTTGCAAAACCGCAAAAGCGGTTTTTAGCGCCGGACGGGGTGCTGAATGGTCTGCGCTGCTCCCAACGCTCCTAGGAAGTCTACGAGTGTCGGGAGCAGCGCAGAGCATTCAGCACACTGGGCTGCGCTAAAAGTCTCTTCCACGGTTTTGTAAAAGTGAGGGGGAAGTAAGTACAGTGCTCCCCCGCAAATTCACGGTTCACCAATCGCGGACTCACTCCTTCGCGGTCTGCTCCGACCGCCTCTTCTCGTAGTAAAGTCGGGCTACGCCAATCGGGAGCTGCGTGTCAAAGCAGCTCCCGATTGACGGAGCCCGACTTTACTACAGGAAGAGGCGGTCGGAGCAGAGTGCGAGTGATTTTCTTCACCCGCCGGCGCTCCAGCTGCCCTCTCCTGCCTCTTGATAGGTGAAAAACCGCATTTGCAGTTTTTCAAAATTTGCGGGGGTTCCTAGAACAGAACCCACGCGAATTTCAGGGAGAGTACTGTATATGAACAGTAAACAGTCATTTAAACGAGCAATTTTCACGGTTGCTGCTATAAAGGGGAACAAGGAGGGAATTGGGGCTGTATAGATATGGAAAATAAACTGCTTCCTATCGAGGTGAAACTGTTACGGATACAATGGTGCGTGAGAATGTAGCACAGTGGTTAAAGTTAGCCTCAGCACCCTGGGGTTGTGGGTTCAAACCCACACTGCTCCTTGTGACCCTGGGCAAGTCACTTAATCCCCCCATTGCCCCAGGTGCGTTAAATAGATTGTGAGCCCACCAGGACAGACAGGGAAAAATGCTTGCGGACCTGAATAAATTCATGTAAACTGTTCTGAGCTCCCCTGCGAGAACAGTAGAGAAAACTGAATAAATAAATAGTGTGAACAGCTTCAGCCTCTGATAGCCAGAGTTGGTATTGTGACATCATAATGCCTCATTCCACCAATAAGAGCCAACCTCATCAGTGATGTCACAATGGCTTGATTGTCCTATACGTGACTCACTTTTACTACATTTTCATTTCTAGAGTGGTGCAGTGGTTAAAGCCACAGCCTCAGCACCCTCAGGTTGTGGGTTCAAACCCACGCTGCTCCCTGTGACCCTAGGCAAGTCACTTAATCCCCCATTGTCTCAGGTACATTAGATAGACAGGGGAAAATGCTGGAGTACCTGAATAAATTCAGGTAAACCGTTCTGAGCTCTCCTGGGAGAACGGTATAGAAAAATTGAATAAATAAAAAAAATAAAATAAATGTCAAGATGTATCTGAATTTATGATCAATAACGTGATTTCAACTAAAACATTCTCATTAAAAATCAGAGGCTTGCTAGATCGGCAGCACACTGAGCTAGACAGAAATGCAGTAAAGAGTACGATTTCCAAAAATAACGCAGTTGACGCAGACGTTAGAAATCCAAGCAGGTGTAGTTTTAACAGAAACCTTTCAATTAAGTTTTATGTTAAACTGTTGCTGCTGTGTGTGCACTCTTTTGGGTGAATCACTTCATAAAGGCAGCGAATAAACCCCAAGAAATGAATAAATGAGACAGGGCCTTGCTAATGGCCTAAGGCTGAGAATCTATCCAACGCTACAGAGGTTCAAAGAAGCTTTGGATAGGTACTTGGAAGACAAAGGGATTGAGGGATACAGATAAGAGTAGAGGTAGATTATAGGGATGGGATTAGAGGTAGGTTACAAAATTAATCAGGGACCACTGTTCAGGCACCAGGCCTGATGGGCCGCCGCGAGAGCGGACCGCTGAGCAAGATGGACTCTCATCTGGAGTAGTGTGTGCAATTCTGGAGGCCACATTACCGTAAAGATGTGCGCAGAATTGAATCGGTTCAGCGGACGGCCACCAGGATGATCTCGGGGCTCAAGGGTCTCTCGTACGAAGAGAGACTGAACAAATTGCAGCTCTACACTCTCGAGGAACGTAGGGAGAGGGGAGACATGATCGAAACATTTAAATACCTCACGGGACGTGTCGAAGTGGAAGATGATATTTTCTTTCTCAAGGGACCCTCGGCCACCCGCTCAAACTCAGGGGCGGAAAATTTCATGGCGACACCAGAAAGTATTTCTTCACAGAGAGAGTGGTTGATCATTGGAACAAGCTTCCAGTGCAGGTGATCGAGGCAGACAGCGTGCCAGACTTTAAGAATAAATGGGATACCCATGTGGGATCCCTACGAGGGTCAAGAAAATTGGGTCATTAGGGCATAGACAGGGGGTGGGTAAGCAGAGTGGGCAGACTTGATGGGCTGTAGCCCTTTTCTGCCGTCATCTTCTATGTTTCTATGTTTCTATGGTCTGACTCAGCGGGGGCAACTTCTTATGTTCTTAAAATATTAATACACAATTAGAAGAAAAACGCAAACCGTCACTTAAAAATCTGTATTGAGATTACAGGCCCCTTTCAGGATCTGCGGTCCCCCGATACTATCATCTACTCCCTCTTATGCTAAGCCACGGTCGAGGTTTCTACCATGGCTTAGAACGCTAAATGCTCCGACGCTGATAGAATGCCTAGCATTGGAACATTTAGCAGACCAGGCCGCGGGCGAAACCTTTAGCAAGGCTTAGAGCTCCTTTTACTACGCTGCGGTAGCGTTTTTAAACGCACGCAGAATGTTAGCGCTCGCTAATACGCGGCTAGAACTAACGCCAGCTCAATGGTGGCGTTTGCGTCTAGCGCGCGCGCGCAAAACGCTACCGCAGCTTAGTAAAAGGAAGCCTAAGTAAACCAGGGACAATGCTCTCTCTTTTTTTTTTTTTTTTGCTTGGGAACAAGCGTGGTTTATTGATATCAATTTGCTTATTCGCACGAGTGACCGAGGCAATGTTTTGTTCCGAGACGCCACGCCGCAAGATACCCCGGGGGATACATCGTCTTCATGTCTATTCCGCAGGGAACAGTTCTTCAGCAGGTAACAAGCAGAATACGAGAGCATAAACAAGGCAACTCCAGGTCAGAAGTGACACTAAACTAAACTAAACTAAACCTTAGGTTTATATACCGCATCATCTCCACAATCGTAGAGCTCGGCACGGTTTACAAGAGTTGAGAGAGAAAGGAAACTTCAAGGAGGTTAGAGGGAATAGTGAGACGGATATTTGGGGGGGCATAGAAGGCCAAGGAGGGGTAAATGTTACATTTTTGAAAAGAGCCAGGTTTTCAGATGTTTGCGGAAGAGTTGGAGGGAGCTCAGGATCCGGAGGGGGGGGGGAGTTAAGGTTGTTCCAGAGCTCAGTGAATCTGAAGGGGAGGGAGGTCCCTAGTTTTCCTGCACGGGAAATGCCTTTTAATGAAGGAAAGGATAATTTAAGTTTGTGAGTGGGTCTGGTGGTATTAAGATTTAAGGAGTTCCAGGAGTCAGTCCTGGCTTTTAATCCCCCTCCTAAGCGCTGACATTCTGTAAACCAGCTGAAGTCAGAGGATGCCTAGGGGAGAGCGAAAAAACTGGAAGCAACGGGCGGAGATAAGAATCCAGGCACAACCAGGACCAGCAGTGTATCATCACCGGCCAAGACTCCCCTTTAGCAGGGTGAAGAGGGGATATGGATTGCAATCCGTATTTTCAGGAGTAGTTTAGTGAGTTACATACTTTGTCTCCCCTGCATAGCCACCATGATAAAACAACTACGAACAATGCAAAAACACAGCCCTAAGACTGGTCTACTCACGGAAGAAATCCGACCACCTCACAGAGGCATCCCACGATTCACACTGGCTCCCAATACAAGCGAGAATACACTTCAAATTTTACTGCCTACTATTCAAAGCAATAAACGGAGACAGCCCAGCCTATTGGAACAATCGACTAGTTCAATCCACCTCAACCAGACAAGAAACTGTTTCTCTAACGGACTATCTCAGACAGGATTCTCATTTCCTACTGTCCTATCCCTAACTGTCTTGCTGTCCTATTAAACTAAACTGAACCTTAGGTTTGTATACCGCGCCATCTCCTCAAGCGCAGAGCTCGGCACGGTTTACAGAGTTAAGAGGAAAGGAACTACAATGAAAGGATATAGGAGAGGGACTGAGACGATAGAGAGGGACAGGATACTAGAGAATGATTTAATGGAGTTCTCCCCCTATCCCCTACGCCAGTTGTATGTCCAACTGATTACAATTGTATATATGACCCTATTTTTATGAAGTCTACACCGCTTAGAACTATGATAAGCATATATCAAATTTTAAATAAACTTGGAAAACTTGACACTCTTCGATAAAATTGACATGCAACTTACATAGCGTGTAACCAAAAGTGGGCCAAACCTATGGGCGGAGCATGGATGTATCATAGGCGTGCTGCCATGTGATGCATGAAACTTATAGAATACGGTTAGTTACACAGCCTACATGGAGCACTTAAGCATGGCACCTGGCATGAGTGGTTGAACCTAAGTTTTGACCCACCCAACCCTCTTTGCATTTGTCTTCTAAGGTAGTATAAAGAAATAAAACAAAAAAACACAGGAAATAAGGTAATACTTTTTTATTGGACTAACTTAATGCATTTTATGATGAGCTTTCAAAGGTAACAAATGTCAGTATATATATAAGGAAAACATGAAAGCATTTTAGGGACAGGGAGAAGTGGGTAGGTGGGCAGGAGAAAGAGAGGTGGCAGAGCAGTTTTGAATGTCTTTGTAGTGGGAAGGGAAGCCCAGATCCCTGTTAAGTCCTGTCTGGTAGGTGTCAAAATATAGTTTATAATTTTGTATTCTCTAATGGGTTTGGTGTGCCTCAACACGCCCCATTCATAAGAACATAAGAGTTGCCATATTGGGACAGTCTGATCCTGTCTAAAAGTTACAGAGAAATACTTTTAAAATCAATAGGAGGACATTTTTTTTTCACTCAGAGAATAGTTAAGCTCAGGAACGCGTGGTAAGAGCGGATAGCATAGCTAGTTTTAAGAAAAGTTTAGACAAGTTCCTGGAAGAAAAGTCCATAGGCTGTTATTGAGAAAGACAAGGGGGAAGCCACTGCTTGCCCTGGATCGGTAGCATGGAATGTTGCTACTCTTTGGGATTCTAGAATCTTGTTACTCTTTGGGATTCCGGAATCTTGCTATTCCTTGGGATTTTGTATGGCATGTTGCTACTCTTTGGGATTCTGGAATCTTGTTACTCTTTGGGATTCCGGAATCTTGCTATTCCTTGGGATTTTGTATGGCATGTTGCTACTCTTTGGGATTCCGGAATCTTGCTATTCCTTGGGATTCTGTATGGAATGTTGCTACTCTCTGGGGATTCTAGAATCTTGTTACTCTTTGGGATTCCGGAATCTTGCTATTCCTTGGGATTCTGAATGGAATGTTGCCACTCATTGGGGTTCTAGAATCTTGTTACTCTTTGGGATTCCGAAATCTTGCTATTCCTTGGGATTCTGTATAGAATGTTGCTACTTTTTGGGATTCTAGAATCTTGTTACTCTCTGGGATTCCGAAATCTTGCTATTCCTTGGGATTCTGTATGGAATGTTGCTACTCTCTGGGGATTCTAGAATCTCGTTACTCTTTGGGATTCCGGAATCTTGCTATTCCTTGGGATTGTGTATGGAATATTGCTACTCCTTGGATTTTGGCCAGGTACTAGTGACCTGGATTGGCCACTGTGAGAACAGGCTACTGGGCTTGATGGACCATTGGTCTGACCCAATAAGGCTATTCTTAGGTTCTTATTCAACAACGGATGCATCTTAAATTCAAAACTTTGCGCTGCAGCCTTTTCAGCATCTCCTGGAAATGTGTGTGTGGCTTGAAGTTGTCCGACAGCTGATCTGTGACAATATGTAACTCAGTAACTGATACTCTGGTTCCAAGAGCACCAGATGGCCTTGTGTGTTTGTGCCCCTCCCAGAACGCAGGGCTAGGGAACGTTCTTATTTATGATCAGGTCACTCTGAATTTGATTCAACTTGAAGGACTTTCAAAAGGAAGCCGTCATTCAATTACCGTTCCTTGGGCTGCTTACTTTTCCCATTAAATGGCTTTCCCCTTGTTCCCAGGCGCTGAGGCAGCTTCTGCCCTGATGCTCAAAATCATTAAATATTCTCATCCATTCTTTAGTGATAGCCAAACTTGATTACTGTAATGCTCTCTTTAAAGGTATAACACTAACTGAACTTAAACGTTTGCAAATTATCCAGAATGTCTCCATAAAACTCATAACTAAATCTAAAAAATTCGATCACGTTACCCCTCTGCTAAAAAACGCTCATTGGCTTCCTGTCATCCATCGAATATCGTATAAACTTTGTCTACTTACATTCAAGACATTACTATATAAGACACCTGCTTTCATTTATAAATTACTAATACCGTACCAACCAATTAGAACATTAAGATCTATTGATCAAAATTTACTGACGGTTCCCTCATTAAAATTTATAAACACCAGACGACAATTTATATTTTCTGTAACAGCCCCACAAACCTGGAATGCTCTTCCAATTTTTTTACGTAATGAACAAGACTTGGTAAAATTTAAAATACAATTAAAAACATTTTTATTTAATGATGCTTTTAATACTTAATTTAATAATATTTAGACCAATAATTCCAATATTTTTGTACCATTCGTTTTAATGTTTCCCCTTTTGTGTTTTTCCTATGTATCTCTTTTATTCGACAAATGTATTTCATAAACCCTTCTTACCCAATGTAATGTAGTTTTTATTATTCATTGTAAGTATTTAAAGTTTGTATTGTATGTTTTCTTTTAATTATATTTTACTATGTACATCGCTTTGAATTAGATAAAGCGATTAATCAAGAAAAATAATAAACTTTGAAACTTTGAAGAGACTACTAGCCCCCCAAAAAGAGAGCTCATATTGTTCTCTTTTTTGACTTTTCTTTTCTGCTACTGCCACTTATTTCTATAATGCTACGAGACGAATACAGCCCTGTACATTAAACATGTGTGAGACAGTCTATGTAAGACCAAGAGGACATATGAGGGATATTAGAGAATGACTTATGGTGGGAGGGATTCAAACAGACATTCTCTCTCCTTTGACTGGACTAACAGAGCATTCACGCCACTTCATCTAGACCAGCGGTCTCAAACTCGCGGCCCACGGCGGCCCGCCAGGTACTATTTCGAGGCCATCATTGTCCACTCCACAAGTGTCCGGCGGTCGCTGTAACCTCACGCAAGCGCTTTCCTGCGTCTGCACACGATTGTGAGGCGGAGGAAAGCGCTCGTGTGAGGTTACAGCAGCGAAGCTTGGAGCAACGGCTGGCGGCGGCGCAGCTTGTGCGCACGTCTGGTGCTGGAGGAGGTGAGAGCTGTGGACACTTTTTCACTTTCTGATAATCCACATTTTGGATTTGTAGGCACTTGGAGGGCCGCAGAAAAAAATAGTTAGGGGTCCTTTTACTAAGGCGCAGTGGCCGACCATAGAATCTAGCTAGCACGCCTTAGTAAAAGGACCCCTAACTATTTTTTCTGCGGCCCTCCAAGTACCTTCAAATCCAAAATGTAGCCCTGCAAAGGATTTGAGTTTGAGACCGCTGGCGTAGTATGTGGGGGGCAGGGGTCAGTCCTCCTCTATGCCCCGCCTCTTCCCACCGCCTTTCCCTTCCCCCCTATTTCTAGTTGTTCACCGCCACAATCAACAACTTCAATGTACTCCTCGTGACCGCGTCGGCTCCTGCTGACGTCACTTCCAGGTGCTGCGCATAGGGAATGACCGAGGGACAGCCGACGCGGTGTAGGGTCTACTTGGACGAGGGGAAAGAGAGAGGGTGTTTTTCCACACATATCTTTGTTGGGCTTGAGGCTGGGGCAATAATGGACACGGACAGAAATGTATTCTTTGATTGTGCAAGCCTGGCAAGTTTATTCTTCAACTGCGTACAGGAACGGACGGCAGGTCAAGCAGTGTGAGTTTCTTTAAGCATTTGAGTTGGAAAACCTCTGAAAATGATTAATCTCACATCAATGCACAATAGATCATGTGACCCGGCTGCAGTGTTTACATATAACACTAGAAGATACAGTCTTGGCTGTCTGAAATGGCCCATATATCGGATCGTTTGTGCTGCATAGTTGCACGTCAGTGCAAAATAGATCATGTGACTTGGCACAGCGTTTGCACGTAACAGTCTGATCATTTTTTATAGCGCTTCTAGATATATGCAACACTGTACAAATTATACGCAGGGACTTTCTCTGCCCCTATGGGCTTGCAATCTAAGGGGGTTTTTTTGTACCTGGTGCGCAGGAGGGTTAAGTAACTTGCCCAAGGTCACAAGGAGCTGTGGAGGGAGCTGAACCTGGTTTTTCCAGGATCTCAGTCCACTACAGTAGGGCTCCTCCTCGTTTATACTGGACTGTCTGAGATAAAGACGTGCCAGGCACCATATACAGAATTGAAATATGTCAGTAGGCGCATCCGTGTTAATTTTCTTTCTATGCAAACTCATCGATAGAAAGGTTTATCTACACATACAGTCGTTGCTGGTAAAAAATAATAAATTAAAAAAACAAAACTTGGGAAAATGAAATTAACACCACGTGGGTGATACGTGGGAAACAATCAAACAGCAAAAAAGCACCCACAAGTCCAATTTATAACGGAACTTTTCTCCGCACCGTGCAAAAGTGCTCAGGACCAATAATAGGTAGAAAGATCAGCAGTGGGGTTATGGAATAAATGCCTAACCACCTTCATCTCAAATGCACCCACCTACTAAACCTTCAGGAAATCAATTAAAACCTATCTCTGATCAATTTCTCTGACTCCTTTCCTGCCCTGCTGTATCTTTGAAATGCTTCCGGATAAATCTTGACTACTCTTGGCATGCTAATATAATTTGAATGTCCTTTTCTGTAACATCGCTGTCTGTATACAGTCTCTTCCTCTGTAACCCGCTCTGAACTGCTTGTGGTATTGCGGTATACAAAAATAAATTTATTATTATTATTCGCTGTGCCTTCCACATTCAATCACAGCACTTATAAGGTCAAAAATTGATCCCAAAATTGCAAAATTCAACAATAAGTTTTACTCATCTTAAAGCAGGTGTCCAATTCCTCCGGGTTCTGATGCGTTTCGCCAGACCAAGCTTCTTCAGAGATCCCACCGTGTACAGATTTAAATTCAGCGTCATCATATGTCCCTCACAATTCCACTGCTTGTGAAGGACATACGATGACCTGCTCTGAGTAAAACTTATTGTTGAATTTTGGGCTCAGTTTTTGACCTTTTAAGTGCTGTGATTGAATGTGAAAGGCACAGCGAATGGGGTCATAACCCCACCGGTGATCTTTCTACCTATTATTGGTCCTGAGCACTTTTGCACGGTGTGGAGAAAAGTTACGTTATAAATTTGAGTAGTGGGTGGTTTTTTTTATTTTTGAAAAACAATTAATTGACAGAATTTTAAGGCACAGGTTTTGCCCGTGATTCTTCCTGCATAAATGTCTGCTTACATGAATTAAATGATTGTGAAGCTTTTATGTGTTATATATTCTGGCTTGGCTTCTACAGAAAAAAAAAAAAAGAGAAAACTCAGCCATGCTTGGCTTTTTGCAGTATGTTTAAAATTGCAGAGGTTCAAGACCCTTCCAGGAAAAGTCTATTTCTAGCTGGAAGAAACTCTAACCTCCTGCTGGATTTCTGGGCTGTGTGTGTTGGCAGGCTTCACATTGTACGAGCCAGATGCTCTGCTGTTCTCTCTGAATGCAGGGGCGATTTCGAAAAAGCTGTTACTTTGGTCGCTAATTTTCCAAAGGAAGTCATTGCATTACATTAGCTTCTTTCATTCCGCCAATACCTTGCATCTCTAAGCGGATTACAAAAGGACGAGATTCTGGTCATATCCAGATTAGACAATGACACGGTGACAAAATTCATCACCGTTACCGTCCCGGAAACCATCTTCATGTCATTCTTTAAGGAAAGAGGGAAGAATTAGAGTATGAATGGCCACAACCACTGACCCGCAAGCTTTGCTCTGAAGAATGCTGGTGTAGAAGGACTGAGGTTGAAACAGACACTACAGAATGACAGTCTCTGGTATCCAGAGCAGATATTGTGATGTCATAATGCCTCATTCCACCAGTGCCTAAGAGCCAATCACATCAGTGATGTCACAATGGCTTCATTATCCTTGGCTCACATAAGAATCAGAGTATGAATGGCCACAACCACTGACCCGCAAGCTTTGCTTTGAAGAATGCTGGTGTAGAAGGACTGAGGTTGAAACAGACACTACAGAATGACAGTCTCTGGTATCCAGAGCAGATCTTGTGATGTCATAATGCCTCATGCCACCAGTGCCTAAGAGCCAATCACATCAGTGATGTCACAATGGCTTCATTATCCTTGGCTCACATAAGAATCAGAGTATGAATGGCCACAACCACTGACCCGCAAGCTTTGCTTTGAAGAATGCTGGTATAGAAGGACTGAGGTTGAAACAGACACTAAAGAATGACAGTCTCTGGTATCCAGAGCAGATAATGTGATGTCATAATGCCTCATTCCACCAGTGCCTAAGAGCCAATCACATCAGTGATGTCACAATGGCTTCATTATCCTTGGCTCACATAAGAATCAGAGTATGAATGGCCACAACCACTGACCCGCAAGCTTTGCTTTGAAGAATGCTGGTGTAGAAGGACAGAGGATGAAATAGACAATAGAAAATGACATGGGTTTATTTCCCGCGGTTATCCGCGGGGACAGGAACAGTGATGAATTTTGTCACCGTGTCATTCTCTAATCCAGATTACAGGAAAGTTATTGGTTGGAACATTTAGGGCCTTTATTACAAAGCTGTGCGGCAACAGCCACGAAGCCCTTTAAATCTCTTTGGGCTTCGGGGCCATTACCACGCTGCATCCGCTAGCGTGGCTTTATAAAACAGGCCCTTAGAGTCTGGTGATGGGGAGAGGTTATTGGTTGTATCAGGAGTTTGTCTTGACATAGTTCTTGAATAACCCCCCTTTTTTTTTTTTTCCTTCCTGAAGGTTTTGTAATTTGGCGCCGAGGTCAGTAAATTGGAGGTGTGGCTTGCATGGCGAGTAGCCCGTCGTGTATTTTTTTTACGCGGAATGCCTTTGATAGACGGTATATCAAAAATAAAGAAACTTGAAGGGTGTCTGAGTCGGTTTCCCCCTTTTGAATGCTGCTTCCAAGATTTGGGGCTACGACGTGCACAGGGGCTTGGCACCTGCTTTTCCGTGAGCAGCTGTAGCCTTGGAAACAACAGGCCCCGCCCAGTATTCAAATGCAGTTACCCAGAAAGCAATCCTTGCTATCCAGATAAGCTTTGTCCAGACTGGTCCATCTATTTTCAGCAGCACTTTTCAGACAGACCCCCCTGAAAATCACTCAGGCTGCCGGTACGGAGTGGGAAGTACAGTGAAGGCAGTGCTAGGTTTTCTGGTTAGCAGAGAGTGTCCACTAAGAGGATAGTGATAAAAACTGTCCTAACTTTCTCCGGTTAAGTAGTAGATTCATTATTGCTGCTAGCTGGAGAGTGGCTGGATATTCAGGGTTTGCCGCTCTCTGGATGCCGGTGCTGAAAATCTGGATTGCTTTTTTTTTTTAAATAATTGTTGAAGTCAGATGGTTTGCATATTGACCTAAGTAAGTGTATGTTGATTTGAAAATCAAAACAATGTCCAAAAGACAGAAGAAACCAGTATGGTACATAAAGAAACTTTGATTGGAAAGGCCCAACCAGGCCATGTTTTGGCGAATGCTTGCATCGGGTACAATGAGACTACAGTTCATCAAGTGACTGGGTGCGAAACTTCCATCTGCACCTGAGTTTTGCAGCTTTAAAATTACAGATTGGAGGAGGTTGTGACAGAGACTACTGTTTGGGGTTTTAAGCGCAAGTTGGATGCACACCTCCTTGCAAATCATATCGAGGGATACGGGAAATCCGAGTCTCCAACAGGGAGCACCTAACTGGGCCTCCGCGTGTGCGGAGATGGAACAAGGTCTGATCCAGTGAAGGCGTTTCTTATGTTCTTAATATAGTCTCATCTAATCTTGGATATTATACTCCCGATAGAGACATTCGCTGAAGCGTGGCCCTGTTGGATCTTTCCAATCAAAGCCTGCATTTTGCACCGTACTGGTTTCCTCTATCTTTTATGACATTGCTTTGCTCTTCCTGGCTTCCTAGACCAGGCTTTTGTCCAACCACCACTATGTGCTTTCGGTATTATTATTTTTGACCTTTTGAAAATCAAATCTACCAGTGTTGTTTTTGAGCTTCATCCCACCCCATCATGGTGAACTCTCTTGTAGATGCAACTCTAAGTAAAGACATTGAGACGGACAATTTTCAAAAAAGGGCAATTTGCCACATAAAACCTTTGACAATGTTCTTCATAATGGGTCTTATTTTAAGTAGAAATTCATAAATATGAAGTAGAAACTAATAAATTGATGGCAACTGTTAAATTATGCGACAATCGGAACAGAGCTAGCGAAATGCAACATATGTACTCGTACATTGCTTGTTGGATGGTTCATCTACGCACAGTGCAGTGCTCGGCCTTTAGTCACGTGGCTGCCACGAAGTCAGAAACATGGACGTTCCATTGCAAGATTGCACCATCGAAGAACAACGTGCAGTAGTGCACTTTTGGGCAGAGGGCGTGAAACCTGTGGAAATTCACTGTCGGATATCGACTCAGTGTGGACATAGCACCATGAATCAACTAAAGGTTTCTGGGTGGGTAAAAAGGTTGAAAGCAGGAAGAAGGGGGGTGACCAACAAAGGTCGTTCTGGTTACCCATCAACACCATGCACACAAGAGCATATTGACAGGGTGGATACCTTGATTAGAGACCGATGGATAACAGTGTCTCAATTGGCTGCAAATGTGGATATCAGCTATGGATCTGCATTTGCCATGACGCACGATGACTTGAGAAACAGGAACTTCTGCGTACGATGGGTTCCCACACAGCTCGCAAGAGCGGGCGGCGGTTGCGACCCAATTCCTGAGACGGTATGAAGACGATCTGCGTACTCTGGAGAGAATTGTCACTGGCAACGAGACATGGGTGCGTCCCTCTGACCCAGAGAGCAAAAGACAAAGCCTGATGAAGTAAAGGAAGCGGTGCTCGCCTGGCTTCGGGAGCAGCCAAAAAACTTCTCTGCAGGAATGCAGCAGCTAGCTGAACGATACAACAAATGCATGGAGACTATGTGGAAAAGTGATATGTTCAATTGCTCACAGTTGCTTCTATAAAAGCTGTTAAATGTATTTTGCCTTTACTTTTTGATTTTGCCCTTGTAATACTTTGTATCCAGTATTGGAGCACTGTTCAAACACAACAGGATGAGTTGTGATGGATTCAGAGCCCTCCCGTGCCCTCTTCTCGGTCGGTGATTGCTAACGTACATAGCTTATTATTTAGGGCTGTTCCACCTTAAACTGCTTTATCGCACAGATTGATTTATTTAGCCCCCCCCCCCCTTTTTATAAAACCACGCAAGAGGTTTTTAGCGCCAACCGTCGTGCAGAATGCTCTGCGCTGCTCCGATGGTCATAGAGTTCCTTTGAGCATCGGGAGCAGCACAGAGCGTTAAAAACTCTTGCGTGTTGGGGGTAGTTATTGGGATTTATTAAGTGCCTGTATGAAGAAATTCACCTAAGGCAGTGAGCGTAACATGAAACGTACAGTTCTATTAACAGCATAAAAACGGTAAAATGCCCAAATGGAAACAAACATACAATCAATGAGGTGTCAGAATATTATGTAAAACTATATTGGCTGAAATTGGAGTACCGGATACGTTACAAACTCTCTCCAATTCTTTCATTTAATATTATATGCAGTACATTTAAAAAAAACCCAAAAAAAACCTTTTCACATTTTTTCAAAAATTCACTAAGGGGTCCTTTTTAGAGAGTTGCACGGGGACAGAAATTCCACCCATCCCCACCCGTCCCCACCAGGATCCTCTCCATCCCCACCCGTCTCCGCCAGGATCCTCTCCGTCCTCACCCGTCCCCACCAGGATCCTCTCCATCCCAACCCATCCCCGTCAGGATCCTCTCTGTCCCCACCCGTCCCCACAAGGATCCTTTCTGTCCCCACCCGTCCCCATCAGGATCCTCTCCGTCCCCACCCATCCCTGCCAGGATCCTCTCCGTCCTCGTCATGATCCTCTCTGTCCCCACCCGTCCCCGCCAGGATCCTCTCCATCCCCACCCGTCCCCGCCAGGATCCTCTCCATCCCCACCCGTCGCCGCCAGGATCCTCTCCATCCCCACCCGTCCCCGCCAGGATCGTCTCCGTCCCCACCCATCCCCGCCAGGATCCTCTCCATCCCCACCCATCCCCGCCAGGATCCTCTCCATCCCCACCTGTCCCCACCAGGATCCTCTTCATCCTCACCCATCCCTGTTAGGTGGTGAAGAGTAAAAGTGTGACTGAGTTCAAAGAAGCGTGGGATGAACACAGAAGATTTAGAATCAGAAAATAATATTAAATATTGAACTAGGCCAGTTACTGGGCAGACTTGCACGGTCTGTGTCTGTATATGGCCGTTTGGTGGAGGATGGGCAGGGGAGGGCTTCAATGGCTGGGAGGGTGTAGATGGGCTGGAGTAAGTCTTAACAGAGATTTTGGCAGTTGGAACCCAAGCACAGTACCGGGTAAAGCTTTGGATTCTTGCCCAGAAATAGCTAAGAAGAAAAATTAAAAAAATTTAAATTGAATCAGGTTGGGCAGACTGGATGGACCATTCGGGTCTTTATCTGCCGTCATCTACTATGTTACTATGTTACTATGTCCCCACCCATCCCCGCAAGGAATTACCTCCATCCCCGCCCGTTCCCATAAAAAGCAGCAATTACTTCTGACAGGATCATCAATTCCACAGTTTCTTTTGCTGTTTTCCTTGTGGAATCTCTTTGGTGGAATCCTTTTTTTGTTTTCTGTTCAGGTAATTAACTTATAAACCTCCTGTTTTACTAAGGCTGACGTGTCCATTATATTATATGGACGAACCCTGCTTCCAAAGCCTTCCATCCCCGTGGCAGTCCCATGGGACAGAGGGGGGTCCCCCTGGGAGTCCCATGGGTTAGGTGGGGATTCCCGCAGGACCCCCGCAGGACCCTCAGGATTCCCGCGATCCCCGTTCCCGTGCAGACCTCTAGTCCTTTTACAAAGGCGCAGTAGCGGTTTAACGTGCAGAATACCGCACGTTAAAACGCCTGCCGCGCTAGTACCTAACGCCTCCATTGAAGAGGGGATTAGCGCGTGATGAAATGTCCAACGCACCTTGATAAAAGGAAGCCCTAAATTCACACTTCTCTTAATAGATGCAGGCAGCCAGAAGAGAGAGGTTTTTCAAGGATCAATGACAGAAATGTGGAACTGGTGTCACTCTTGGCCAAGGTCTATGATCCAAGTAGCTTTCTGAGATCCTTTTCCTCTTTATCACGCTTTGTATGTCTACAGGTGGGATTATCAGTACTTTTTGAATGACTTTTCTTCATACTCCTTCTTAACTCAGCTCAACTAGGGATCACCACCTACCAGACTCTTTCAGAGTCCTTGTAAACATGGCTCTAAATCCGGCCACTGAGCCATTACTGTTGTGTGATGACTGGCAGAGAAGTGACATGCCCACTGTCCTCACAGCATCCCCCCCCAAACGCAACCAGTTGCACTCCCAATATCTTTCATTTAACCTCAACGTTGATAAATGTTCTACACCGGCGGTCTCAGTCTCGCGGCCCACAGACCACATGACGCCCGCCAGGTACTATTTTGAGGCCCTCGTTGTCCACTCCACAAGCGTCCGGCGGTCGCTGCAACCTCACGCAAGCACTTTCCTGCGTCTGTACCCCATTAGTGAGGCGGAGTCCAATTGCGTGCAGACGCAGGAAAGCGCTCGCTTGAGGTTGCAGCAGTGAGGCGGGCAATGTCCCAGAATGTGCGGCTTGGAGCAATGGTTGGAGGCAGCGCAGCTTGTGCGCCTGTCCGGTGCTGGAGGAGGTGAGAGCTGTTGACACTTTTCCACTTTCTGCATGTTGCACTGCTTGTAGCTGCGTGTAGCCGAAATTATCGGACGCAATTTAAATCGTTCCTTAATTGCTTCTGATGATCCACATTTTGGATTTGTAGGTACTTGGAGGGCTGCAGAAAAAATAGTTAGGGGTCCTATAAGTAAGGCGCGCTAACTGATTTAGCGCATGCGAAGGGCTCCTTTTATGAAGGCGCGTTAGCGGTTTAATGCGTCTAATACTGCGTGCTAAACCGCAGGACGCACTAGCTGCTACCGCCTCCTCTTGAGCAGGCGGTAGTTTTTCGGCCAGCGCGGGGGTTAGCGCATGATGAAAAGTCGCGCGCGGCTTTGTAAAAGGAGCCCTAAATGCTAACACGTCCATAGAATCTAATGGACGCGTTAGCATGTAGCGTGCGCCAAATCGGGTAGCATGCCTTAGGGCTCCTTTTACTAGGGTGCCCTAGTGTTTTTAGTGCCCGCTAACCAAAAGATACTAACGCAAGCTCTCACGCAAAAACCGCTAGGACGCCTAACTATTTTTTTCTCTGCAGCCCTCCAAGTACCTACAAATCCAAAATGCGTCCCTGCCAAGGGTTTGTGTTTGAGACCCCTGACCTACACGGACTGGGTCTCGTTGGCTGCTCTTGACAAGAATGGCGGGGATACAGATGTGGCCTCTGTCAGGCACCGATTATAAATCTCTCAATAAAGCAGCACATATTCCTGGAAGAGGCTTCCTTATTCAGCGACCTTGGCAGTAAATTATACCATGGGTGCGTAATTATTTTTAGTCCAGTATTTTAAAATCCCCCTATCTATATCTGCTAGGAAGATGAAAAGTGCAGATAAATCTAGTTCATCAGAGTTTTGCCTTACACGATAATTCTGGTGACCAGAGTCAGCTGTTCAGGATTAGTGGGGCTAACTGATTTCACCTGACACGAAGCGCGGCGCATGGGAACGAAAAGCATTTCGACTTAACTGAAAGGACCGGCTTCCCTGGAGAAACAGGTCCCACATTTAAAGTGGCTGAAATCGGTGACTGCGGGAAAAGGGCTCTGCGTCAGGTACGCCTTCCTGTTCCGCTGCTGGATGCCTGACCATTGCAAAGCAACCAGACCTGTTTAATAAGATCCATTTAAAGGCTTTTGGCAGCTGAAAAGGTGAAAGGTGAAAAGCATGTCCAAATATAACACAGGAAAAAAACAGTGCTGCAGGGCAATTAGGCAGAAGAAAGAAACGGTGCCATAAAATACAGGTCCGCAAAATTGAAAATCAGCTTGCTACAGTGCATATACAGGGGCTCATTTTCCGAAAAAGAAAAACGTCCAAACATAAGAACATAAGAAAGGCCATCTCCGGAACAGACCTTAGGTCCATCAAGTCCAGCAATCTGCACACGCGGAGGCCCATCCAGGTGTACCCTGGCATAGTTTTAGTCCTCATATCACTTTAAGCTTCTCGTAAAGAGAAGTGCATCTAGCCTACCCCTACCCATGTCACTTCATGCCACTCATAAGGAGATGCACATCTAACTTACCCTTAAATCCTAGAATGGTGGATTCCGCAATTACCTCTTCTGGGAGAGCATTCCAGGTGTCCACCACTCGTTGTATGAAGCAGAACTTCCTGATATTTGTCCTGAACTTGTCCCCCATTAACTTCTGTCCATGTCCTCTTTTCCGTGTCACATTAGACATTGTAAATCATTTTTTTTCCTGCTCTATTTTGTTGATTCCTTTCAGTATTTTGAAAGTCTCGATCATATCCCCTCGCAGTCTCCTCTTCTCGAGGGAGAACAATCCCAGTCTCTTGAGTCGTTCCTCGTATTCCAAGTTCTCCATGCCCTTTATTAGCTTCGTTGCTCGTCTCTGCACCCTCTCGAGCATTTTTATATCCTTCTTTAGGTATGGAGACCAATGTTGGACGCAGTACGACAAGTGTGGTCTGACCATTGTTTTATAAAGCGGCATTATTACTTTCTACGATCTACTCGTGATTCCCTTCTTTATCATGCCTATCATTCTGTTTGCGTTCTTCGCTGCCGCCGCGCATTGTGCCGACGGCTTCAGGGTCCTATCGATTAATACGCCCAGGTCCTTTTCCTGTTCGGTTCTTCCCAGAGTCGCACCTGACATACTATACTTGTGATCCTTATTTTTTCTGCCTAAGCGCAAAGAGTGGCGTAAAGGGGCAGAAGGAAGTTTTTCTCGCCAAACCCTTCCAATTTGCTATTTTCGAAACCCCATTTGTAGACAGATTTTTAAATCTCAAGGAGGCGTGTAGGAGGTGTGGTTTGGGCGGCACAAGGGAGGGCGTACAATTTGGACGCTTTTCTGCTGTAATCCAACATAGAAAATGTCCAGGATATAGTTTGGACGTTTGGGGCTAGACCTATATTAATAACGAATAAGTGCAAAAACATGGACATACTGTCCAGATAACCACTGGAGGGATGTAAGCGTGACCCTCCCCCCCACAATCCCCCCCCCCCCAGAGGTCAGCAAGCAGGATTTTGGAGTAGTGAACCATAGAGATGGGGATTCAGGCCCATACTCACTGGAACTATTGCACATGGTTAGGGTTACCAGATTTTGGGGAACAAAAATCGGGACCCATGGCTCGGCCCCATTCTGCCCGGCCATGCCGTATTTCGCCCAAGTCCTGACCCTCAACCTATTTGCTTGTCGGGACGGCATCTGCGCATGCACTGTGCAGATGCTGTCCTGACGTCGCTCGTTGCTAGAATCTTTTCAAAACCCAGATAAAGTGCCGGGTTTTGAAATGCTGTCCGGATCCCCCCCCCCCTCCATGCTTTTTTCAGTAAAAGAAAAGGAATCCCTTGCAGCTCCATTATGTATTTCCTCCATCCCAATACAATTAGTGTCGACTCCTAGGAGTGGTTTTAGACAACACACTATCTTTCCACTCACAAATAAGTCTGGTAGTTCAAAAGTGTTTCTTAAAACTCAAAATTATAAGATCTCTCTCCTCTCTTCTAGATTCAGAGTTGCTCAGTATTCTCATTCATTTTTTGGTAATTTCTACTTTAGACTACTGCAATTCTCTTTACCAGGACATTACTCATAAGGAGATTACAACTTATTCAAAACACTGCAATAAAAATTAACTTTAACGCCAAGAAATGTGATCATGTTACCCCACTTTTGAAGAAAGCACATTGGTTACCCATCACCCAAAAGAGTTCTATTCAAAATTATTTTCCTCACATTCACAGTCCAATCCAATCACACCCCTTTATGGTAGTTTTTGGAGCAGAGTCTCTCTGCTTTGTTTTCCCATGGGACAAATATCTCAAGCCTATCTTCTGCTTGTGCAATTCAGTAAATCTGTGGAAGAAAGGCCTGCTTGAAAGTTAAGTTATCTAATCTAATCCTTAGGTTTGTATACTGCATCATCTCCACATTCGTAGAGCTCGGCGCGGTTTACAGTAGATGAAATAGGATAGGACTACAACGGAGGGTTAGAGGTAGAAGTGTGAATAATATTAGAGGACTTGGGATGTGAGATATAAGAGTTTTCTTGATTCCTAAGTTGGAGAGAGGCTTACATTTTTTGAGAAAAGCCAGGTTTTCAGATGTTTGCGGAAAACTTGGAGAGAGCTCAAGTTCCGAAGAGGGGAGGTAAGGTTGTTCCAAAGCTCAGTGATTTTGAAGTGGAGGGAGGTCCCTAGCTTTCCTGTGCGGGAAATGCCTTTTAGCAAGGGGAAGGATAGTTTTAATTTGTGGGAGGATCTGATGGTATTAGGGTTTGAGGAATTCCAAGAAAGAGGGATAAAGGGAGGAAGGATACTGTGTAGGATTTTGAAAGCTAAACAGGCGCATTTATGGCTTTAACGTGTAGCTTCTGCTCAGTGGAAAATACGAATTAAGAATATTATCGTCTCTCTATGGCGCTCGGTTACAAAGCTGCAGCAAGCAGTTAACGCGGGATTACCCCAGAAAAAATGGCATGCTGTAGGGCCAGGGCGTGTGAGGCATCATACGGTAATTTGGGAATGAGCATCTGCTACGCGCGCTAAAAATTTAAATTTATTTTTTGGTGCAGGGGTTATGTCTGGGGCAGAGAGTGGGCATGCTCTATGCTAATTGTTCAATAGAGTTACGTTAGTGGCTTATTGCCTACATAATGGATGGCGTTAGGTACTCACACGCTAATGGCAAAATTAGCCTGTAGCCATTAATTTTTAAAAAAATAGAAAATTCAGCCATTGCACCCCAGTGGTATAAATGGCCTCAGCGCGCAAGAAAAACCCACGTAAGGGTGTGCTAAGGCCATGTTTTACTGATGTTTGGTGAAAGAATCCCTCGGTCTATAGAAGAGTCCTTTAGCCTTTCAGCCCAACAGAGGATTCCTCTACGATTTCATATTGTGGGGATCCGGGATTGCCAACCAAGTACGAATCTGGATAAATTAGCGACAGCGTGGGCTGAGGACTTGCATTGCCAGTTGACTGCTCAACAGTTACAACGGGTCCTGAAGAACATTCACCCAATATTACTCACTGGGAAATGCAATTGAAAATTGTTCTTAGACTTTACATTCCACCGGAACGTGCAGCCTGGATGGGGATTACTGCGTCGCATTCTTGCCCGAAATACAATCAGGCTCACGCATCTTTGAGTCACAAGTTTTGGGCCTGCCCCGCAATCCAACAGTTTTGGAGACATCTTGGCCTATATACCACATCGCTTTGGGGAAGGCGATGGCTTCCGCAACCGAGGGCGTTATTTGGATTTTATAATATAGCCTCGCCCAAACCCAGGGGAATGTCAGCATTTATCTCCAGAGCCCTTTTGATGGGGGAAAAAAGCCATCCTCACCAACTGGCTCTCCCGTGATCCCCCGTCATATGCACAATGGAGATCCCTAATGATAGTGCACGCAACACTGGAGAGACGCATGGTGGGAGACTTGACTCTTGGCCCGGGTCGCAAATTTTGTCAGATGTGGGAGCACTTCTGGCAGGACCTCACACCGTGTGCTCGCAGTTACAACGGGTCCTGAAGAACATTCACCCAATATTACTCACTGGGAAATGCAATTGAAAATTGTTCTTAGACTTTACATTCCACCGGAACGTGCAGCCTGGATGGGGATTACTGCGTCGCATTCTTGCCCGAAATACAATCAGGCTCACGCATCTTTGAGTCACAAGTTTTGGGCCTGCCCCGCAATCTAACAGTTTTGGAGACATCTTGGCCTATATACCACATCGCTTTGGGGAAGGCGATGGCTTCCGCAATCGAGGGCGTTATTTGGATTTTATAATATAGCCTCGCCCAAACCCAGGGGAATGTCAGCATTTATCTCCAGAGCCCTTTTGATGGGGAAAAAAAGCCATCCTCACCCACTGGCTCTCCCGTGATCCCCCGTCATATGCACAATGGAGATCCCTAATGATAGTGCACGCAACACTGGAGAGACGCATGGTGGAAGACTTGACTCTTGGCCCGGGTCGCAAATTTTGTCAGATGTGGGAGCACTTCTGGCAGGACCTCACACCGCGTGCTCGCAGTAGACTTTTGAATCTTTAAGATTTTATTCCCACTCTCAGCTGTTGGACTGGCCATGAACTCTTGGGAAGGGGAGGGGAGGGGAGGGGGGGAGGGGAGGGGAACTGATTATATTGTTGAAAATGTTATTTCCTGAATGGTACTACTGTTTGTATTTGCTTTTTACTGCTGGAATAATAAAAATCATTTAAACATAAAAGAGTCCTTTATGATCAACCGTTGCAGGGTGACTTGACTTGAAATACGAGACATTTCCTCTTGGCTCTTTTGCACCAAAGAATGTTTCCTTCAGCTCCCTTTTAATTTAATTTCAAGACTGATCATCTGCTTTTTCTTTCTCCGTACTGTCTTATGAAGTGATCTAGTAATGGGATGAGCAGATGCCCAGGGAATGAGGGGTTTTCTGTCATTTTGATGCAGTTCCAAGTACAGGTTTTAAAGTGCAGCGCTTGTAAACAGAATGTTAGGATCTGAGGGGCCAGAAGCTCCTGTTATCCACAGCATGTTATACGTCCCAAAGATCCACTTGAAAGATCATTATCAGTGCTAAATGTTCTGTCGTAAGTATCTGGGCATCTGCTTTGTAAACCGATAGGTCATCCCGTGTTTTCTGTGTTTTATGTCTGGCCAGGATAGAAACAAGTCTGAACTCTGCTCCTCACAATTTCGTCCAAATCCGTGCAGAGGGAAGGTGTGTCTTGCGTGGTCCCTTCCCCATATGAGTAAATAGTCAAAAAAGGCTCAAGTGCCTTTGGAATATTAGCTAATTTACCCCCCCCACCACCACCCTTTTTGCTAAACTGCGGTAGAGATTTCTACTGCGACCCAAATTCCTATGAGCGTTGGAGCAGTGGCGTACCTAGGGTATGTGGCACCCGGGGCCCATCATTTTTTGACACCCCCCCCCCCTCATGGAAAAATTTTTTTTTTTTTTTTTTTTGCAATAACCATGAAATGGAATAAATGGTCAGAATAGAAACAGGCAGTGAAAATTTTCTTTTATTGAACCTCATTTATGTAACCATTATTCCAAACATAACATAACATAAATTATGTCGGAATTGTCATGACATCAGAAGTACATATGGAGTAGTTGCAGGTGATGCTTGGGACAGTTCTGATTATGTTAGTTTGGTTTTATGTGTTTTTTGAATAGAAGGGTTTTTATTTCTTTTTTTAAGGTTTTGTAGTTTGTGGTCGAGGTCAATAGGTTGTAGAGTTGGGGGTCAAGTGTTGCAGCTCGAATGGCTAGGAGGTTGTCGAACAGTTTTTTTCTTTTGACGTTTTTGGTTGGAGGGTGTGTGAATGGTGCGTGAGTTCTCCTATGTCTGTTTGAAGTGGATTGAATTATTTAGCTGAAGAAATTAGTTACCCCCCCATTCCACACACATTAATTCTCTTCCATTTTTGTTCCCATTATAAAAAAACACTGATAAGTTCCCAGGAAAAAAATACATTAAAATAAGAAGTGAAAACAAAGGCCCCTACAGATGAGAACATAACATAAGAATAGCCTAACTGGGTCACACCAATGGTCCATCATGCCCAGTAGCCCATTCTCATGGTAGCCAATAGTGCTGCCCGATTCAGAGAAAAATATTTCATTCGATTCGATTCACCCTGTTGAATCGATTTTTCGATTAGATTCACTGTTAATGACACCGCTTTATAAGTTTAAACAAAGTATAACAATAAATTTCACAACAACAATAAATTTCACAAAGTACTTAAAAAAAAAAATCACATTTTTCCATTAAAGCAGTTCTGGAGACATTTGCTTGAACAGTCTTTTTTCCCAGTCCATAAGCAAGCAATATGAAAAAGATTTCCTTAATTATCTACTCAAACATTTTTGCTATTTACTTTCATTGTACCTAGACTATTATTCAGTAGAAAAAATTTAGTTTGTTCAATCAAGCAGAACATTCACTCATAGAAGTCCAATGTCCACACAGGATTTGATTGAACAAACCATATTTTTTCTACTGAATAATAGTTTAGGTATACTGAATAGCAAAAATGTTAAAGCCACACAGAAAAGCAGTAAAAGTCAATAGGTTCTCCAAGTGGGAACAACCTGATGTCTCAGCACTTGAGGAAAAGACCACGTAATAATGTTTATAAGATAAATCATATAAATGATTATACTGAAGCAGGGTGTCCTCAGCGTGAGAGGTAAGCGAGAGGAGAGAATTCTCCAGTGCTTTACACAATAAGGCTCCTCTGCCTGCAGTGCACACCATCATAGGACACCTCAGGTGTGCTCAAATTAATCAATGTGATAAATTAAACAGTGATAAACAATTGGTCAATCACAAGAGTGCAAGATCAAACAGGTTGTTCCCACTCAGAGAACCTATTGACTTTTACTGCTTTTCTGTGTGAGTAGATAATTAAGCAAATTTCTGATAGCCTACAGAACTGATTCTCACCTTCCATCCCCAGCCCCCAAGACTTACCAGACCCCCCCTGCCGATGCATTTACTTACTGCCTGAACTGGATATTAAATCGTGGGGAAGAGAGGAGAAATGCGGGGAAAGAGCCAGCCAAAACTAGTATTTGTTGCTGCTGAGTGCACCAATCCAGGGCAAGCAGACGCTTCCCCCATGTCTTAATAACAGACAATGGACTTTTCCTCCAGGAATTTGTCCAAACCTTTCTTAAAACCAGCTACGCTATCTACTTTTAACATAACTTCTGGCCACTTCATTTTTAAGCTTAGATCTTTCCTTCCAAACAGAGACCTTGCTAGATGTCAAATACAGCACAAGGTAACTTCACATGGACTTAACTGTGCAGGAAATGAATCTCCTCATACACCCACCATATAGTGCAAAAATGTGCAAAGGTCTGTTTTTTTCTTTCGATCACTACATAGCCTAATGCCACACAAGCAGCGCTGTTACAAACATATTCTGAAGGTCAATGCTAAGGTTGACAAAGTTTCCTTCCTTGGACCAGAAGGAGATACTGACAAACCACTGGAAGAGATTCTAAAACAACTACCCAGAAATAACACCCAAAGACCCACTCAGTGTGTGAACCAGTTGAGTGGAGTGGACTAACTGGGGGTGGAAATGGGCCCAGAGTTTGCTCAGCAGAATTTCCCAGACTACCTCTTCCTCTCAACACACTGACATGCTACCACCACCACCAACACTAGGAACACCTCACCGAGTATGCCAGCAATGCTTATAAACTTTATAAAACACATTATTATATTTTCTTATAAAGCATATATTTTAACTGAACTCAGCCTTGCCATTCACAAAAATAGAAAAGTTCCCATTTCAAGCTGTCTCATGTACACTTTTCAAATCTAACATATTGTAATCACAAAACAGAAAATAAAATTATTTTTTCTACCTTTTGTTCTCTGATCAATATTCAAATCTTGTTGGTCCCAGGCTCTTGTTGTCTTGCTTGCCAGGGTCTCCTTTCTCCGTGCTAACCATCCGTCTGCCATCTCTGTTCTCCCCTTCCGTTTCCCTTCCCTCTCCCGGAGATCTGGCATCTTTCCTTTTTTTTGTCTCCATCCACAGATTCACCTTTTCTCAACTCCCCACCACCCCAGGATCCACCATCTCTCCCTTTCTGTTCCCAACTATCCTCCTATCCAGTATCTCTATCCCCCCTCCACACCATCCCCTGTTTCCAAGTTCTCTCCCTTTCTGTTCCTTCCCTCCCTAAATCCCATTATGCACCATCTCTCTCCCACTCCTCTGTTTTTAGACCCATTATTTCTAACCCCCAAAGTCTGGCATATGCACGTATCTTTGAACCCCCCCTTCCCTCTCTCCCTCTGTGTACTTTTACACCAGGACCCCCCTCCCCCGAAGGTCTGTCCCCCCTCAGAAGGGCTACACCCCACCCCTGAAGACCTGCACCCCCCGAAGGACTTTACCTCCCACCCGAAGGTCTGTCCCCCTCTGAACGCCTAAACCCCACCCCTGAAGGCCTGCACCCTCCCCGAAGGATTGTACCCCCCACCCGAAGGTCTGTCCCCCCCTGAAGGCCTGCACCCATCCCGAAGGCCTGCACCCACCCCGAATGCCTGCACCCACCCCGAAGGCCTGCACCCACCCCGAAGGCCTGCACCCCCGAAGGCCTGTCCCCCCCCCTTGAAGGCCTGACCCCCCCTTGAAGGCCTGCCTGCTTGTCCCCCCTTGAAGGCCTATCCCCCCTTAAAGGTCTGCCTGTCCCACCCCCTTGTAGGCCTGTCCCCCCTTAAAGGTCTGCCTGTCCCACCCCCTTGTAGGCCTGTCCCCCCCTTGAAGGCCTGACCCCCCCTTGAAGGCCTGCCTGCTTGTCCCCCCTTGAAGGCCTGTCCCCCCCTTGAAGGTTGGCACCCCCCCAAAGGCCTGCACCCCCTTGAAGGCCTGTCCCCCCCCCTTGTAGGCCTGTCCCCCCCTTGAAGGCCTGCCTGCTTGTCCCCCCTTGAAGGCCTGTCCCCCCCCTTGAAGGCCTGCACCCCCCCTTGAAGGTTGGCACCCCCCCAAAGGCCTGCACCCCCTTGAAGGCCTGTCCCACCCCCTTGTAGGCCTGTCCCCCCCCTTGAAGGCCTGCCTGCCTGTCCCCCCCTTGAAGGCCTGCACCCCCTTGAAGGTCTGCACCCCCCCCCGAAGGCCTGCACCCCCCCGAAGGCCTGTCCCCCCACTTGAAGGCCTGCCTGCCTGTCCCCCCCTTGAAGGCCTGCACCCCCTTGAAGGTCGGCACCCCCCCTGAAGGCATGCACCCCCCCTGAAGGCCTGTCCCCCCTTGAAGGCCTGTCCCCCCCCTTGTAGGCCTGCACCCCCTTGTAGGCCTGTCCCCCCCCCCCTTGTAGGCCTGTCCCCCCCTTGAAGGCCTGCCTGCCTGTCCCCCCCTTGAAGGCCTGCACCCCCTTGAAGGTCTGCACCCCCCCCCCCGAAGGCCTGCACCCCCCCGAAGGCCTGTCCCCCCACTTGAAGGCCTGCCTGCCTGTCCCCCCCTTGAAGGCCTGCACCCCCTTGAAGGTCGGCACCCCCCCTGAAGGCATGCACCCCCCCTGAAGGCCTGTCCCCCCTTGAAGGCCTGTCCCCCCCCCTTGTAGGCCTGCACCCCCTTGTAGGCCTGTCCCCCCCCCCTTGTAGGCCTGTCCCCCCCTTGAAGGCCTGCCTGCCTGCCTGTCACCCCCCTCCCCCTTGAAAGTCTGCCTGCCCGCCCGCCCGCCCCACCCTGAAGGCCTGATGCCCCGACCCACCCCGAAGGACCATTCGCCCCCCTGGCCTCCCCGCACTACCTATGAAGCAGCCGCAGCAGGATCGCGACGTCAGCTATCTTTGCGCTGCTTAGGAGCTGCTTCCTGCGCCGGGCTACCTTAAGCTACTGCCCCCCCCACGCCCGAAGGACCGCTCGCCCCACTGACCTTCCAGCACACCTATGAAGCAGCCCGCAGCAGGATCGCGACGTCAGCAATCCCTCAGCTGCTTGGGCGCTGCTTCCTGCGCCGCGGTCCCGCCCCCTCCTCTGACGTCAGAGGAGGGACGGGACCGCGGCGCAGGAAGCAGCGCCCAAGCAGCTGAGGGATTGCTGACGTCGCGATCCTGCTGCGGGCTGCTTCATAGGTGTGCTGGAAGGTCAGTGGGGCGAGCGGTCCTTCGGGCGTGGGGGGGGACTGAGCGGCAAGGCCGGGAACACCCCCTCAGGGCTGGTACCCGGGGCGGCCCGCCCCCCCCGCCCCCCCCTAGGTACGCCACTGCGTTGGAGCAACTTTGGATCATTTAGCATTCAATTTCCTGGCTCTCAATGAATCATGTAACCTACGAGTGTGTTCATGTCGCAGCCCCTCAGTATCATTACATGAGTGATTTCTATTCCGCCATTACCTTGCGGTTCAAGGCGGATTACATCCAAACTAAAACAAAATTACATTCAAAATTTGAAGGAATAGAATAGAGGAAAGGAGAGACAGGGGAGATATGATTCAGACGTTCAAATATTTGAAGGGTATTAACGTAGAACAAAATCTTTTCCAGAGAAAGGAAAATGGTAAAACCAGAAGACATAATTTGAGGTTGAGGGGTGGTAGATTCAGGGGCAATGTTAGGAAATTCTACTTTACGGAGAGGGTGGTGGATGCCTGGAATGTGCTCCCGAGAGAGGTGGTGGAGAGTAAAACTGTGACTGAGTTCAAAGAAGCGTGGGATGAACACAGAAGATTTAGAATCAGAAAATAATATTAAATATTGAACTAGGCCAGTTACTGGGCAGACTTGCACGGTCTGTGTCTGTGTATGGCCGTTTGGTGGAGGATGGGCAGGGGAGGGCTTCAATGGCTGGGAGGGTGTAGATGGGCTGGAGTAAGTCTTAACAGAGATTTCGGCAGTTGGAACCCAAGCACAGTACCGGGTAAAGCTTTGGATTCTTGCCCAGAAATAGCTAAGAAGAAAAAAATTTAAGCGATGACATAGAATTTTTAAGGTAATATATATTGGGTAAAGAGTTACCAAAGGGAAGTGGAGGTCTTTAGGAGATAAGAATAGGGTGAAATTATGGGTTTTAGATAACGTTTGGTAGATAAAAGAGTATTAGAGAGATCTAAGGGTAAATACACCTCAAAAAGAACTCCATTCCTCAGATCAGCTTCTCCTTCACTGCCAATTCCAGACTTTGTTCCTTTCATCTAGCTGCCCTATATGCATGGAATAAACTACCTGAGTTTGTCCACCAAGCCCCTTCCCTTCCCTTGTTTAAAAGCAGACTGAAAACCCATCTTTTCGATATAGCCTTCAATCTATAACCCTACTCCCCACTCCCCACCAACCCAGCCAGCTGATTAACCATCCCCTCCCCCCTAACTGTATCCCCCATCTCGGCATTCTATTTGTCTGTCTTATCTATTTAGATTGTAAGCTCTTTCGAGCATGGACTGTCTCTTTCGTGCCTCTGTACAGCACTGCGCACGTCCGGTAGCGCTCTAGAAATAATTCATAGTAGTAGTATCTTACACTCGCCATAGATTCAGAGGGGGGAATTCTATAAATAGAAGTAAAAAAAGGTCCCGATTCTATAAATGGCACCGAACTCTTAAGTGCTGAGGGCGCTTGTTGGGGAAGTGTGTGGCGCAGTGGTTAGAACTACAGCATCGGTGCCCTGAGGTTTTGAGGTCAAATCCACGCTACTCCTTGTGATTCTGAGCAAGTCATCTAATTCACCCATTGCCCCAGGCACATAAGAACATAAGAACATAAGGTAGATTGTGAGCCCACTGGGACAGACAGGGAAAAATGCTTGAATAAATTCATGTAAAACATTCTGAGCTCCCCTGGGCATAGAAAATTGAATAAATAAATATGATGTGGAGCCATGAAACTTACAAGTTATTCCATGCTTTTCGCTTTAATGAGGCAAATGCATCTAGTAAATGGGCCCAAGTCTAGGGAAACCAAGCCATTGTGACATCACCAATGAGGTTGGCTCTTAGGCATTGGTGGAATGAGGCATTGTGACATCACCGATGAGGCTGGCTCTTAGGCATTGGTGGAATGAGACATTATGACATCACCGATGAGGCTGGCTCTTAGGCATTGGTGGAATGAGGCATTGTGACATCACCGAAGAGGTTGGCTCTTAGGCATTGGTGTAATGAGGCATTGTGACATCACCGATGAGGCTGGCTCTTAGGCATTGGTGGAATGAGGCATTATGACATCACCAATGAGGCTGGCTCTTAGGCATTGGTGGAATGAGACATTATGACATCACCGATGAGGCTGGCTCTTAGGCATTGGTGGAATGAGGCATTGTGACATCACCGATGAGGTTGGCTCTTAGGCATTGGTGTAATGAGGCATTGTGACATCACCGATGAGGCTGGCTCTTAGGCATTGGTGGAATGAGGCATTATGACATCGCAATACGAGGGACCGCTGAAAAGATCTCAGCCCAACCAAGAAGAGAATGATGGTGGATCCACGAAACTAACAAGTTATTCCACACTTTTCTTGACACTTTGTTTCAATGAGGCAAATGTATCTAGTAAATGGGCACAAGTATAGGGAAACCAAGCCATTGTGACATCACTGATGAGGCTGGCTCTTAGGCACTGGTGGAATAAGGCATTGTGAATATCACCGATGAGGCTGGCTCTTAAGCATTGGTGGAATGAGGCATTGTCAAACCATCGATGAGGCTGGCTCTTAGGCATTGGTGGAATGAGGCATTGTGACATCACCAATGAAGCTGGCTCTTAGGCATTGGTGGAATGAGACATTATGACATCACCGATGAGGCTGGCTCTTAGGCATTGATGGAATGAGACATTGTGACATCACTGATGAGGCTGGCTCTTAGGCACTGGTGGAATAAGGCATTGTGAATATCACCGATGAGGCTGGCTCTTAAGCATTGGTGGAATGAGGCATTGTCAAACCATCGATGAGGCTGGCTCTTAGGCATTGGTGGAATGAGGCATTGTGACATCACCAATGAGGCTGGCTCTTAGGCATTGGTGGAATGAGACATTATGACATCAC
Source organism: Geotrypetes seraphini (assembly GCF_902459505.1). Lineage (NCBI taxonomy): Eukaryota > Metazoa > Chordata > Amphibia > Gymnophiona > Dermophiidae > Geotrypetes > Geotrypetes seraphini. The sequence goes on along the minus strand of NC_047090.1, from coordinate 12,823,974 downwards.
CGATGAGGCTGGCTCTTAGGCATTGGTGGAATGAGGCATTGTGACATCACTGATAAGGCTGGCTCTTAGGCATTGATGGAATGAGACATTATGACATCACAATACGAGGGGCTGCTGAAATGTTCCCAGTCCAACAAAAAGGGAATGAGGAGAGTGTGGCACAGTGGTTAAAGCTACAGCCTCAGCACTCTAGTATGGGAAATCCTAGTAGAGCATCACACAGGTGTCTTAAGTAGCCTGGTGAATGGGCTAGTGAGTCACAAAGAGAAGGATCCAGGCCCACAAACCACTCTAAGCACTATATTTATGGTGGAAATGTTAGTCCACTAAAACCCACCAAAATCCTACTATACTGCCACCTGCAGCCATAAGGGCTATTGGGGTGATAGACCAGTGGGTCTTGTAGGTTTGGGGGGAGTTTTGGAGGGCTCACCATAAATTATATATGGTGAAATGTATATCTGAAACCGTTTATGTGAAGTTAATAGCAGTGCCCCCCTGCTCTGTTGTATGTTCATGTGGTCAGTCCATTAGAATGGTGGCCCCTCCCATGTCTAAATGCCGCTGATGTGGACATTTCTAACTGGGATGTTGTGGTTGAAAATGGAAAATAAAGTTAGATGTCCTGGCAGTCTAGACATTTGGGCGGCTAATACGTCTAAAAAAGAAAAGAAAAGAATTTATTTGGATGTTTTGTTCAAAAATGGACATTTCTCCCCTTCCGACTTTGGACGTCTTGTGGGAAAGATTCAAATTCAGACTTCCCCGCTCTTTTACAAAGGTGTGCTAAGCGTCTTAGCACGTGCTAAACACCAATGCGCCCAGTATAGTCTATGGACGTGTTAGCGCACGCTAAATCAGCACGCCTTTGTAAAAGGACCCCCTTAGACGTTCTATTGAAAATGGCCCTTCATGTCTCCTTATTATGGGAACACAAGCAAACACCGTTGCTCCAAGTTCATTAGGGACTTTGCAATGTGTCTTGCTTTACCATTTTCTTCTTTTTATATCTCCATTCACTTATTTTAATATTCTAAACTATGTGCCAGAAATAGATTTGTTAAAGGCAGCATTTCACAAAGATAAATATGGATTGAATTTTTTCATGCAACATTTTTTTTTTAACTGCCAGGAATAAATGGCCGACGTTCCCATTGCAGTGAACTCTACCACCTTCCTGGGCATTTCTATTAATGTACATGAGTTGGACCTAACGGAGTTATTTTAAGCTTCTGATAAGGAACACTTTCTTTATGTACCTCAGTTGGTATTTCTCTCTTCCTTTCTCTCTTATCCTTCATCTTCACTCTGAAGAGCCTTTAGTGTGAAATAGAGAATGGCATGGGGACAAATTTTTCCCTGTCCCCACAGGAACTCAATTTCCCTGCGGGTTTTGTCGCTGTCCCTCTCCCTGCCCCATTTCTGCAAGCTCTGCCTTAACCGCACAAGTCTCAGACACTTACGATTTGAAAGTGTTTTGAGGCTTGCGCAGATGAGGACGGAGCTTAGGCATTGGTGGAATGAGGCATTATGACATCACAATCTGAGCTCTAGAATGTTGCTACTTAGGATGTTAAAGTGTTTGAGGCTTGCGCAGATGAGGACGGAGCTTAGGCATTGGTGGAATGAGGCATTATGATATCACAATCTGAGTTCTAGAATGTTGCTACTTAGGATTTTAGAGCGTTTGAGGCTAAGGCAGATGAGGACGGAGCTTAGGCATTGGTGGAATGAGGCATTATGACATCACAATCTGAGCTCTAGAATGTTGCTTCTTAGGATTTTAAAGTGAGGCTTGTGCAGATGAAGACGGAGCTTAGGCATTGGTGGAATGAGGCATTATGACATCACAATCTGAGCTCTAGAATGTTGCTACTTAGGATTTTAAAGCGTTTGAGGCTTGTGTAGATGAGGACGGAGCTTAGGCATTGGTGGAATGAGGCATTATGACATCACAATCTGAGCTCTAGAATAGAAACATAGAAACATAGAAAGATGACGGCAAAAAAGGGCCATAGCCCATCAAGTCTGCCCACACTACTGACCCACCCCAATAAGTCTAGAATGTTGCTACTTAGGATTTTAAAGCGTTTGAGGCTTGTGCAAATGAGGACGGAGATTGCAGGAATGGGGCAGGGACAAGAAAAAGACTCGCAGGGACGGGTACAGGGAAAAATTTGTCCCCGTGTCATTCTCTAACCTCAGGTTTAAAATGTCTAGCAGCATTATCTTGTTTATTTATCCTATGACTCGATGAGATGTTCAAGAAAACCACGGCACAACTCAAGTGCCCGGAAGGAATCTTTTGGATGTTACCAAGGAAACCGAAATCTGCTCAGAAAACTCAAAGAAGGACTATTTATTTAGAGAGTAATTTTGACTAAACTGTGCCCAAGCAAGATACACACATATGTTGCACTATATTAAAAGGGAAGGACCCCCCCCCTCCTCCGTAATATTTATTCAGCCTGCTGCGGTCAGTGGTTTTAAAAATGCTGCCTGCCAAGAGCTGAGTAACCCAGATAGCCAATGCCGGGCCAAGGTCCAGTCACTGGCATTGAACAATCAGGTCCATTTTTTCGGTTACTGCCCCCTCTCTCTGGGAATGCCCTCCCAAAATCCAAATCCAAACTTAAGACTTTTCTTTGCAAAGACGCCTTCAACCTCTGACTGACTTTATTTCAACCAGAATCCACGCAGCTCCTGGGTGGATTTCGCTAAAACGCTTCTTTCGGATCTTCCTGCCCACCGCTTTCCACCCCTTTATTTTTGGATCTCGATGTATTATGCTAATTTACCAAGCTCCTCCCCCCATCTTGTCTCCAGTCTGTCAGGCTCCCTCTTTCATGATTTTCTTACCTTTATTTTAATTTTAAACTTTTTTTAGACTGATTCCGTTGTAAACGGTGTATCAAAGAATGAAGAAATTTGGAAACTTGCATGTGGGTGTTGACCAAAGTTCATTACCTGAAAGTCACAATACAAAAAGTTAGGGAATGCCTGGGGAATTTGTAAGACCTACAGAAGGCTGATGCTGCTCAATTTCACTCATAAATATATACAGTGGTATCTTGGAATCCGAACTTAATCCATTCCATAACCCCGTTCAAGTTCCAAGACAATTTTTCCCATTGAAAAGAATAGAAACTAGATTAATCCGTTCCTTGGTCCCACAAACTCTGCAAGATCGGGCCTACCTGGCAGAAACAGCAAGATCGGGACCCCCCCAACAGCAGAGGCAGCATGATCGGGACCCCCAGCAGCAGAGGCAGCAAGATCGGGACCCCCAGCAGCAGAGGCAGCAAGATCGGATTCGGGATCCCCAGCGACAAGACAACAAGATCGGGGGGAACGGCAGCTGCAAGTGGTGTTCAGCCCAAAGCTTCCCTCCCAGGCGGAAACAGGAAGCTGCGTCAGAGGGGAAGCTTTAGGCTGAGCACTGCTTGCAGTTCGGATTCCAAAGCAGCGTTCGGATTTCGGGGCAAAAATGAAGAAAAAAAAAAGTTCGGATTCCAAATCGTTTGAGTCCTGGGGCGTTCGGATTCCGAGGTACCACGGTATAATAAAACTAGGTATCAAAATATAGTGAAGGGACATCCTCAGTGTGAGGTTATAAGCTCTGCAGAGCTACTCGGACACGGGACTTATGAACCATCATTGAATGGGGCTTAATCCAGCTAAGTACTATTTTTGGTGCTGGTTCGCCCGTGGGTCTGCGGGTCTAGCACTAGTGGGGCTTTGTCTGGCTTATGGAAAGTATTTGTGGCCACAGCTGTTATATGCAAATGTTTATTCATTAGTTTGATGTTCTGCACGTGAGACACACAAGGAGCGGTCCCACGATGGTGTGTGGCTGATTCCTATCAGGTGTCGGCTCTGGTGTTATTCTGAGCATTGGAGTAGTTCTTCAGAGCTTATGACCTCACACTGAGGACGCCCCTTCGCCCCATTTTGAAATTGAGCAGCGTCAGCCTTCTATAGGCCTTACAAATTCCCCAGGCAAGCCCTAACTTTTTTGTATTGTGACTTTTAAGTATCTTGCTTTTCGGGGCTATTCGTTAACAACATTCATTGCCAGCACACTCGTAAGTTATGGAGCAATGATGTGGTGGTATCTGCCTAATTAACTCTGTGGGATATCGGCACTGAGTATCACCGATACCCACATACCTGCCAGTCCCTCCCCCGACTCTGCTCGTGGGCCTCCCTGGCACTCACTGCACGGAGCTATGATGGTCTAACAGTTTTATCAATAAAGAGAAACTTTCAGGACATAGGCCGAAATCAAGCAAGCAGTTTTAAAAATGATGGAAGCCAATGCAGGTCGACCAACAAAGGAGTCGAATCGACATGTCTAGATTTTCAATATATTAATTTAGCTGCTGTGTTTCAGAGTAACTGAATCCAATTAATTAGCTTGGTAGCCATTCATAAATACAAACTATTTCCATAGTCCAACATATACAGAATAGAAAACTGAAGTATAGGTCTAAACTGGAGTGGAGGTTTGGCCTCGGCACCCTGAGGTTATGAGTTCAATCCCAGCCTGCTCTTTGTGACTCTGGTAAGTCACTTAGGGGGAAATTCTAGAAATGATACCTATAGTTAGGTGCTTAAGTAGCAAACACCATTTAAAATGGCAAAAAACAGCCTAATTAAAACTACCAGAACCTAAATAATATGTGCCAGAATTGTGCCTATATAGTATAGGTGCTTTAGGTTGCCAAACACCACTATGGAAATTGCTAATGCCTGAAGCACCTACATAGACCTGATTCATGGCATAGACAGGTGCTGGAAATGTAGGCCTGGAAAACCCTGGCCTATATTTCTGGCGCCTATCTTTTGCGCAGGTGTGATTCTTTATAGCACGCCGTCACATGACTGACACTTCATCAGCGGCCACTTTTTAGGTGGCGCCCTACAGAGATTCCAGGCCTTAATCCCTCCATTGCCCCAGGTTTCCACAGTTAGATTGTGAGTCTGCCTGGACAAATAGGGAAATACTTATGCGTCTTTCGGGAAACGTTCAACGTCAGACTTACTGATCGACATTCACCAGCTATTCATATCAAGGGTTTCAAAACAGTATCAATACTACAGAATAATAATCACTTTATTTATATCCCGTTATACCTTTTCAGTTCAAGACGGTATAGAACAGGGGTCTCAAAGTCCCTCCTTGAGGGCCGCAATCCAGTTGTGTTTTCAGGATTTCCCCAATGAATATGCATGAGATCTATGTGCATGCACTGCTTTCAATGCATATTCATTGGGGAAATCCTGAAAACCCGACTGGATTGCGGCCCTTAAGGAGGGACTTTGAGATCCCTGGTATAGAACAAGTGGGGCTGAATGGACAGCGAAATTACATCAGTTAGATTTGGGAGGGATAGATAGACAGAAAGGTGACTGGGAGAAAAGGGGGAAGGGATGTGTAAGGCAGTGATTCCCAACCCTGTCCTGGAGGAACACCAGGCCAATTGGGTTTTCAGGCTAGCCCTAATGAATATGCATGAAGCAAATTTGCATGCCTATCACTTCCATCATATGCAAATCTCTCTCATGCATATTCATTAGGGCTAGCCTGAAAACCCGATTGGCCTGGTGTTCCTCCAGGACAAGGTTGGGAATCACTGGTGTAAGGCATGGTAGGTGTTAAGCAGAATTGAAGGGTCAGATAAATCTGTCGAACAGGTGGGTTTTTAGTGATTTTCTGTATGACTGGTATGTTAGTGAGTTCAGGATGAGGTCACTTAGGGTGTTGTTCCAGATCCCTGCTTGAAAGGATTCTTTTGAATTTGCACCCTTTGAGGGAAAGAAATGTGAACAGTGGAGTTTGTCCTGTAGGGTGAGGTGTTTCAGGAGGTAGGTGGGTGCGGTGCCGAAGAGAGTCTTGAAGCAGAGGCAACCGAATTTGAAGATAATTCTGGCCTCGATAGGTAGCCAGTGAAGTTTCTTATAGTACAAACACCCTTTTTAACACTTATATTAAGTATTTATGACCCTCAGGAGGCTCTTCACTCATGCATCTTAGTATGCATGAGCCGTCATCTTCACTGGATCATTTGTACGTTGTTATATGCCTCTCCCAACACAATCATGTTTCATTAAATCTTCCTCAGGGTTAAGGCTCCAAACATCCATAAAAATCAATCTTTAATATGCCAGCTGGAATTATCTTCTTATTCATTTCTTTCAAAATGCTAACTCAAGACAAAATATCTATAGAAGTTTTCAAATACTGAAGTCTTAGCTTTATCTAGAGGAGCAAAAGGTGCAAAAGAATGAAACACTTACAGTTTATTTAGTTAGCTTTCCAAGCTTGCAAAGTCAGGCTTAGACATCCTATCGAGAAAGCCGTTATGTGTCGAAATCTGAAAACTAGAATGAAGAGCAACGATCAGTACCAGAAATGGAGCTGGCGACAGACAAATCAAAACCCCTTATCCTAGTGCTGCAAAAGGACCATAATGTTGGCTTGGCATCGGTTGACCTGTAATTGGCAAACTACCTTGCAATCACCAGAACCGGGCCTATCGAACGTTCATGATGCTAGAAGAAAGCCAGGCTACCCCGATCTACTGAGTGGTTTAATATACAGTTTCATAATCTGAACCATGCTAACTGCCTCATTCCATCACTGTGCTCCGAGAAGTGTCAAGATGAATCATCTGCTTTGGATGAGTGTCTGGTTAGAATATAAAACAGATCCAAATGTCTGGGAGAAGTGTAAACTTCCCACAGTAATCGCTTTCACATGCTGTCTATTTATCCTGTTATTTTGTCTTAATATTGGAATATTTCTAAGTGGTGAAATAAGTACTATAACCCTCCCACATTTCAGCAATAAACTGTACTTGAGCCCTGAACCTGAGGCAAAGTGTTTAACATTTTAGGCCCCGAGTCTATAGTTAGGCGGGACTTAAGCATCCAAACTAAGTAGTCCTTTTACTAAGGTGCGGTAGCTGATTTAGCGCGCGCTAAAAATTAGCATGCACTAAATACTAATGTGCGCGAACGTGTCCATAGGATATAATGGACGCGCTCACACGTGTTAGCGTTTAGCGCATGCTTAAAAGGGCTAGTGTGCCTTAAGGATCCTTTTACTAAGGTACGCTAGCATTTTTAGCGCACGCAGGACATTACCGCACGCGACACGGCTAGAATTAACGCCAGCTCAATGCTGGCGTTAAGGTCTAGCACGGGGGGGCAATTCGGCGTGCGCTATTCCATGCGTTAATGCCCTAACGCACCTTAGTAAAAGGATCCCTAAGTGGTTAATGAGCTATTTAAGGGTCTTAATGAGTGATAATTGGCACTTGGACATCCACAATTTCATGGACGTCCATTGGGAAAATGCGCTCATTAACCGCTTAATTTGGACGCCTAAGACCCACCACGGACTACAAAGAATTGTATATTGGTAACCGAACCAGTCTGTGTCACGTAAGGATAACTACACCTAATATGTGCCAACTAGAATGAAAATTTGCATTGTAATCTTGTACCGATTCTGCGCTCTTTGGGGACAACGGAATAGAAATTGAATTCAATAAATAACTGTAGGCATGATTTAGGCGCCCTTTATAGAATCGGGGCTTTAATATACACGTGAATGCAAGAATTTGTATATTTGTGTTCCGAATTAAAAGATTGTTCATCTCTAGTTTCCTGAATAAATGCAATATATTTACCCTGGGCCCAGACAGAAGTTATAAGTAAGGTTGTACCAGGAACTTTCAAGTAGGATTTACATACTCAAGACCTGACACCATGCGACTGGTCTATTTAAGGAATCTGCTCATGCTGTGAGCTAAGAATACCCTACTGCTTCTCTTAGGAGTTCACGGACGGCACTGTTAATATTCCTTGTTGCTCTTTTATAGGACACAGGATAGAATGACCTGTAACTCTGAACTACTCCTGGTCCTGCTGTTGGTGCCCTTCTCTGCTCTTGTGAAGGGAGCAGGTAGAGTTAGAGAAACTTTGAGGATTCTGGAGACCGCACCTTCAAAAACATATAAATAGGATGGAGTCGGTCCAGAGGAAGACTATTAAAATGGTCGGTGGGGACAGACTTAAAGATCTCAATCTGGAGGAAAGGTGAGAGATAGGAGATATGATAAAGACATTTAAATACATACGTGGCGTAAATGCGCATGAGTCGAGTCTCTTTCATATGAAAGGAAGCTCTGGAACAAGAGGGCATATGATGAAGTTAAGAGGTGATAGGCTCAGGAATAATCTAAGGAAATACTATTTTAGAGAAAGGGTGGTAGATGCATGGAACAGTCTCCAGGAAGAGGTAGTGGAGACAGAGACTGTGTCTGGACTCATGAAAGTGTGGGGCAGGCACATGTGATCTGTTAGGAAGAGGAGGAGATAGTGGATGCTGCGGATGGGCAGACTGGAAGGGTCATTTAGAAACATAGAAACATGATTGCAGATTAAGGCCAAATGGCCCATCCAGTCTGCCCATCTTCAGTAGCCATTATATTTTCCTCTTTCTAAAAGATCCCACGTGCCTATCCCAGGCTTTCTTGAAGTCTCTGTCTCCACCACTTCTTCCAGGAGACTGTACCACTCATCTACCACCCTTTCTGTAAAAAAGTATTTCCTTGGATTACTCCGGAGCCTATCACCTCTTAACTTCATCCTATGCCCTCTCATTCCAGAATTTCCTTTCAATTGAAAGAAACTCGACTCATGCGCATTTATATCACATAGTTATTTAAACGTCTCTATCATATCTCCCCTCTCCCACCTTTCCTCCAAAGTATACAGATTGAGATCTTTAAGTCTGTCCCCATATGCCTTATGGTGAAGACCACGCACCATTTTAGTAGCCTTCCTCTGGACCGACTCCATCCTTTTTATATCTTTTTGAAGATGGGGCCTCCAAAATTGTACACAAGATTCTAAATGAGGTCTCACCAAAGTCTTATACAGGGGTATCAATACCTCCTTTTTCCTAGCTTTCATCGTCACCTTTTCAACCTGTTTGGCCACCCTTCTTCTGTCGTGCACATAAGCTCTTCACTCCCTAATCTGTATCATTCCCTCGGGTTTTTGCAGCCCAAATGCATGACCTTGCATTTCTTAGCATTAAATTGTAACTGCCAAATTTCAGACTATTCTTCAAGCTTCGTCAGGACTTTTGTATTAAACCCTAAAGAGAGACTCTAAAGGCTACGCTATTGCCTAACTGATTTTGCTGAGTTAAAAAAGAGAACTCCATATAACCTACTGAAACCCAAGTTGACCTTTCCCAGACAGGTTTCCCAGACAGGTTGAAAACTGTCTTTAATGCTGAGCCTCTACAACCTCTGTCTTAGAACCAGGCTTACTGAGGGTTAGGCACTCGGTATATCCCGCGTAGGAAAACTAGGAACATCCCTCCCCTTTAGAATCACAGAACTCTGGAATAACCTCACATCCCCGCTCAGAGTTTCAAGCTCCCTCCAATCCTTCCGCAAACACCTGAAAACTTGGCTCTTTTCAAAAATCTAACACCTCCCACTCTTTGGTTCTTTATCTTCCTAGCTCCTTTCCTATAACCCTTCATTGTAGCTCCTTTTCAACCTAACCCTGTAAACCGTGCCGAGCTCTACGCTTGTGGAGATGGCGCGGTATACAAACCTAAGGTTTAGTTTAGTTTAGTTTAAGAAAGTCTTCTGCTGTCATGTTTCTCTGCTTGACTCTAGAGAATGCAGGAAGCCTGGAAGGATTCTAGATTCTGTATGATAGTTTAAAGCAGTGGTCTTAAACACAAACCCTTTGCAGGGCCACATTTTGTATTTGTAGGTACTTGGAGGGCCTCAGAAAAAAATAATTAATGCCTTATTAAAGAAATGACAAGTTTGCATGAGGTAAAACTCTTTATAGTTCATAAATCTTTCCTTTTGGCTAAGTCTTAATAATAATATTGTAATTTTATAGCTAAAGCGACATATGATCAAGAAACTGTTTTATTTTACTTTTGTGACTATGATAAATATACCGAGGGCCTCAAAATAGGACCTGGTCCCCGGGCCGCGAGTTTGAGACCACTGGTTTAAAGGGACTCGGGAGCCTGATATTATAGCAAGTACATTTATATTCCAAGCAAATATTTTGAGTCTGGTTAAGTAACACTAACCATGTCATACCGGAATTTTCAGCGGCACATGACCGGATAATGCCTCTGTAAATCTCGGCAGACTGCCGAGACCCTATCGAGTTAGAGCCGGGGCAGTCCAGGGCCAGGGTCGGGTCAGAGCCAGACGTAAGCCGGGCATGCCAGTGTTCAGCAGAGGGTGCTGGATAGTGGCGTTGTTATCTTAGTAAACCAGGCGGCCATTGAATACAAGCAGCAGGGCCTTAGTATTATAGGGGTCCTTTTACTAAGGCGAGCCTGCCATTTTAGCATGCTCTAAAGATTAGCGTGCGCTAAAAGCTAATGCGTCCAGTATAGTCTAATATTTAGCGTGCGCTACAACAGCTGGCGTGCCTTAGAAAAAGATCCCATAGTAAATGGCGGCAGATAAAGACCCGCATGGTCCATCCAGTCTGCCCAACAGTCACAGTCATTATCAAGGCAATGTTGAACCAACAATTCAGTAATTATTCATTTTGGGCTCCTTTTATTAAGATGCATTGATTTAGCGCATGATAAATGCTAAGGACCCCTTTATTTGCTAAGTTCCCCTAGAAGATGTCTTCCCCTCCCTCTGAGATAGGCAAGACCTGCACTCAGAAGATATAAATAACAGTTCATTCTTTAAAAATGATAAATACACGGCGAAATTCAATCTTTTCCGTCACAGCACCTCAAGCTTGGAATTTACTTCCAATCAATATTCGTGAAGAATTAGATTTGGTTAGATTTAAAAGTAAGCTCAAATGTTTTCTTTTTAAAGATGCATTTGACAGCTGAGATAACCAGAACGTACGACCCGACTAAAGTTTTTTATAGATCTCATTATATTTACTACTCTTGCCTCCCTTCGTTTTTCCTTCCTAATGTTGTTTACCATATGTTTTCTTTAACCTTCTCAAAATTGTATTTCTTTCCCTTCTCCTTTCCCTTTATATCCCATGTTTGTCTTAAGTGTTTTGTTTTTGGTTTTTTATTAAATTAAATTGTCAGTCTCCCCCTATTAACTTATGTTTATTATTATACTATGTACATCGCTTAGAATGTTGAATAAGCAATTAATCAAATATTGAATAAACTTGGAAACTTGGTATAAAATACACCTTCTTGCTCCTGATCCGTCTTGCTGCATAGGGACAGGGACCATAGAAGGCTGTCCGGCATCAGCTACACTGCCCCATGGCTGGAGTTGCCATCAAAGCTAACTCCAGCTCTAGGTACAGCTCAACAATGGTGCCCCTCGGCCCTTTTGCTGCCCCGTTCCACCTCCGCCCTGTTCCGCATTTGGAAGCCTTCGCGCATGCATAGACATCAACACCATAATGGCACACGGATGCGTGGGTGTGTATGACGTCATCAAGGTGATGGCTGCGCAGGCGCAAAGACTTCCAGCCATGGCTCCGAGCTCAGGATTTCCAAAACGGCCGGGTTTTGGAAATCCCTCCGAGTGCCCGGACAGTCCTCTAAAAAGAGGACATGTCCGGGTTTTCCCAGACGTATGGTAACCCTATTTACGTAGATCTGAATATCGGCACTTAACCAAACAAGTGCCGACTCCACCCTGGGATGCCCCCCCAAATAGTCAGCTGGTTATTTTCAGTGACAAATTAAAAGGGGGGGAGCCACCCCGGGCGCCAACTTTCCACTCCCCATTCCTTCCCGACCTTCCCTGCCACGCACACGCGCCCCTTTCCTTCCCCCGTACCTCTTCAATCTTCCCAGCGCGAACAGCATCACAAACTCGCTGCTTGCGTCGGTGTCGGCTCTCTCTGACATCATTTTCCAGATCCTGCGCTTAGGAAGTGGTGTCAAAGGGTGAGCCGACATGGCACGGGCAGCAAGTTCGGGATGCCGCTCGCGCTGGGATGATTGAAGAGGTGCGGGGGAAGGGGTGTGCGGGCGTGGCAGGGGGGAAGGGAAGGAACAGGGGCAGAAAAGAGGGCGGGGGAAGGTCGTTACTCACCCTCACTATGCCACTGAGCCCTGGGCAGGTGATTTATCTGCGCGGCAGCCATTTCTGTCTGGTTAAATCACTTTGTATGTCGACTCCTTATTTTATAAAAGGCACCATAGGTACCAGTGTGCCTTTAGAGAAGAGATGGCCAGAACCAGCCCCGATAACCTTTGCAGAGGAATGTACATTTGTGGGTGCTCTCTACGCAAGTATATTTCTGTTATGAAATGCACGACTCCGCCTCTGCTTCACTCAAACCCCCCCCCCCCCCCCAGCGAGTGTAGACGCACGTGTTAGGCCATGTCATTTTATAGAATCTCTTTTCAGCATGTAAAACTAGTTTTGCACCATGCAACATGCTTTATGAAATTACCCCTTTCATGCGCCATTGAAACCTGACTGAGATTGTGTCAAAAGTTGCGTTGCTTTCTGGAAAACCTGCTCTCCTTTTCTCTCATAAGTTATTTCAGTAGACCCAGAAACCAATCAACCAACCAAGAAACTCGTTGCATCCCCAAAAGTCCACAACTGAGTCTAAATGAGTAGTTTAATCAGATTTAATCCTGTAGCTGTTTTTATGTTGTCTGGGACCTACAGAAGTATGCTGGCAAGGGATTACAGCATCTATATCGGTGCAAACCCCTGGGAAGGTGCCAGCCCGGATCAGTTCTGTTTTTGGACATGTGGAAAGGAGCTCAGCCTCTTTATAGGAGCTCTCCTACCTCTGTCACTCATAGCAGTGGAAGCAAGCCAAACCCGCTTCAGCCAGAGCACATTTTTCCTGAGGTTTCAGCGCTGCCAACGGCTGGCTGCTCCTGTCTGTAGCCAATATACTGTCCCAGCTGATGTATTTTTGGCAGGTCTCTTAAACTGAGTTGGCTGTAGACAGCTGTACCTCGTAGGCCTGCTCTCGGCACAAAGACTTGTGTGAAATCCAAACATGAAACCGCAAAAGATTAAATGAGGTCTCATATGTTGTGCTCACCGCAGGAAGCATTTATTGCTACGTTGCCACTCGCCACGGTCACGTACTTTGCTGGTTTCTGAAAGTTGAGGAATTTAGACATCAGAAAAAGCACGATACAAAGTTCAGAGCACCGGACACAAGGATGCATAATTAATTATCTGCTATGTAGCCTTTAGCGGACAGAAAGCTTGATTTAATATGATCGGCTATCTTTCAGTGAGAATATCTGCATTATTCTTTTTTTTTTTTTTTTTCCCAATTAACTGTTAATTCCAGGAGAAATACTGGAAACCGTGATGAAAGAGAAATTACTCGTACCACCAGGAGGCTAAAATTGATCCAAAACACTGTCGTCCGCCTCATATTCGGCCTAAAGAAATGGGACCACATCACTCCTTTCTACCATCAACTGCATTGGCTGCCTTTCGAATCCAGAGTCTTATTCAAATTCGCCTGCTTCTGCTACAAAACAGCTCTTGGCCTTTTACCTAACTACCTCAATCAGCATTTCACTTTGAATCCCACCAACAAGAATTCCTGCAGAACCCAGCTGTTCGTCTTCCCCTCCTTAAAATTATGTCATCTCAAAAGATTTCTTGACAAAACCTTTGCTTACCAGGCGGCTAAACTGAACCCCTGGCTAGCACAAATGGTACTCGAGGCCCCCACCTACCTCAGCTTCAGAAAATTACTCAAAACGCACCTTTTCCGAGAATAGGCCCTTTAACCCCTTTCCACATGCACCTACCCCCTTCCCCACTCTCCCCCGGCCCCCTTTGCTCCCCCCCTCCCCTTACTCGATCTCTCTCCTATCTTTCCTTTACCTTCCTTCCCTCCCTTTATTGCTGCTTGTACTTTTGATAAAACTCTGTATATCGCTCCCATGCTCCCTTTCTTTACTGCTGTAACTCTGTTCAAAATATTGTAAATCCGTGTGTCAGCACGGATCTTAATTAATGGATGTGAACCGCCGAGAACTTTTTGGGGTGTGGCGGTATACAAGAATAAATTATTATTATTATTATTATATAAAGAGGAGAAGGCGTGACCTCAGAAGCACCAGCCATTGCTGGATCAGTCGTAGGATTGTTAGAACTTTTTTTCAAAAGGGTTGTTTTATAGTGTGACTTAAAAAGGATGGGGCTGACGATAACAGGGGTCTTTTACTAAGGCGCGCCAGCCGATATGGCGCACGCTACATGCTAACGCGGCCATTATATTGTATGGACGTGTTAGCAATTAACGCACGCTAAATCAGCTAACACGTTTTAGTAAAAGACCCCCCAATGTTTGTAATTAACTGACTGAAGAGAATGCGCTGATGGGTTATAATTCCCAGTAGGGCAATGAGCGTCAGACCCCCACTTGGAATACTGCGTCCAACATGGGTCTCCCAACCTAAAGAAGGATATAAAACTGCTGGAGAGGGTGCAGAGACGAGCAACGAAGCTAGTAAAAGGTATGGAGAACTTGGAATACGAGGAACGACTTAAGAGACTGGGATTCTTCTCCCTTGAGAAGAGGAGACTGCGAGGGGATATGATCGAGACCTTCAAAATACTGAAAGGAATCGACAAAATAGAGCAGGGAAAAAAATTATTTACAATGTCCAAGGTGACACGGACAAGGGGGGACAAGTCCAGGACAAATGTCAGGAAGTTCTGCTTCACGCAACGAGTGGTGGACACCTGGAATGCTCTCCCAGAGGAGGTTATTGCGGAATCCACCGTTCTAGGATTTAAAAGCAAACTAGATGCACATCTCCTTACGAGAGGCATAGAGGGATATGGGTGACTAAAATTACGCCAGGTGTACACCTGGCAGGGCCTCCGCGTGTGCGGATCACCGGACTTGATGGACCGAAGGTCTGATCCAGAGATGGCGCTTCTTATGTTCTTATGAATAGCAAGATTCCGGAATCCCAGAGAGTAGCAACATTCCAGAGCTGAGATTGTGACATGGACAAGAAGACATGGACTGAAGCTAAGGGGGGGACAAGTCCAGGAAGTTCTGCTTCACGCATCGAGTGGTGGACACCTGGAATGCTCTCCCAGAAGAGGTTATTGCGGAATCCACCGTTCTAGGATTTAAAAGCAAACTAGATGCACATCTTCTTATGAGAGGCTTAGAGGGATATGGGTGACTTAAATTATGCCAGGTGTACACCTGGCTGGGCCTCCGCATGTGCGGATCACCGGACTTGATGGACCGAAGGTCTGATCCAGAGATGGCACTTTTTATGTTCTTATAATGCCTCATTCCACAATGCCTCAGAACCAACCTCATCAGTGATGTTAAAATGGAGTAGCAACATTCCAGAACCCAAAGAGTAGCAACATTCCAGAGCTCAGATTGTGACATGGACAAGAGGACATGGACTGAAGCTAAGAGGGGACAAGTCCAGGACAAATGTCAGGAAGTTCTGCTTTACGCAATGAGTGGTGGACACTTGGAATGCTCTCCCAGAAGAGGTTATTGCGGAATCCACCGTTCTAGGATTTAAAAGCAAACTAGACGCACATCTCCTTACGAGAGGCATAGAGGGATATGGGTGACTAAAATTACGCCAGGTGTACACCTGGCTGGGCCTCCGCGTGTGCGGATCGCTGGACTTGATGGACCGAAGGTCTGATCCGGAGATGGCAGTTCTTATGTTCTTGTTTTGGATGGCTTTTTCCCCGAGTTGTCTTTTGGCCCGAAATTAATTATACTTTCCACCTTGAATCTCATGTACTGACATAATGTATCTTTATTGTAACCCACCTGCACCCCATGTACTGACAAAACGTATCTTTATTGTAAGCCATGTACTGACTAATTGTATCTTTATGGTAACCCACCTGTATCCCATACACTGACAAAATGCACCTTGATAGTAAACCACTTGTATTGTAACCCACTTGCATCCCATGTACTGACAAAATATATCTTTACTGTAACCCACTTGTATCCCATGTACTGACAAAATGAATCTTTAATGTAAACCACTTGCATCCCATGTACTGACTAAACGTATCTTTATTGTAAACCGCTTCAAACTTCACGGTATAGCGGTATATAAGAAATAAATTATTATTATTATTTTGTTTGGGAGGAATTCACTTTGATTTAGTCTACTTTTTTAGCATGCTTTTTTAAATTTTAAATTATTAATTTATTTTTACAACAATAATTTATTATTTCTATAGTGCTAGCAGGCGCACACAGTGCAGTCCCTTCTCGGAAGAGCTTACAATCTAATTATGACAGACACACAGAGAGGAATAAAAGATGGTAGGGGACTATTGAGGGAAGGACAGACAGATATGTTGGTTGGATCAGTGTTTAAATGCAGCTCAGTGGCGTACCAAGGGGGGAGGCGGGAGGGAGGTCCGCCCCGGGAGCAGCCTTAGGGGGGTTGCACAGCTGGCCAGGGCCGAAAAATTCAGCGAATGGTGTTGAAACAGCTCCCTTTCTCCCTCCCTGCCCCTTACCTTTGTGGCGCTTTCCCACCTGCCCGACCGACCAACAGGCCCAGTCCGACAAACCTCCCTGCCCTGTGGCCACGAGTCTAAATTACCTTCTTATAGCAGCTGGAGTATTGAAGCAGCGTGTGGCTGCCGTAAAGGTCATCTCTGATGCAACCGGAAGTTGCATCAGAGACGACCTTTACAGCAGCCATATGCAACTACAATACTCGGCTGCTGTAAGAAGGTAATTTAGACTCGCGGCCACAGGGCAGGAATTTTTGTCGGACTGGACCTGTTGTCAGGAGGGGGGGGGGGGGGGGGGGAAGCACCACAAAGGTAAGGGGCAGGGAGGGAGAAAGGGAGGAAAGGTGGAGTGGAGAGGAAAAGACGCTTAAAGGAAATGGGTAAAACAGAGGGGGGGAGAAGGATGCTGAAAGCACATGGGGAAGACGGGGGGGGGGGAGAATGATGCTGAAAGGACATGGGGAAGACGGTGGGGGGAGAAGGATGCTGATAGGACATGGGGAAGACGAGAGAGAGAAGGACGCTGAAAGCACATGGGGAAGGCAGAGGGAGGAGAAGGACGCTGAGAGGACATGGGGAAGAGAGAGAGTGGAGAAGATGCTGAAGGGAAATGAGGAAGAGAGAGTGGGGAGAAGACGCTGAAGGGAAATGGGGAAGAGTGAGTGAGGAGAAGACGTTGCCAGCGAAGAAGATAGAGATGCCAGACTATGGGGGGAGCGGAGGGAAGAAGATGGGTGCCAGACCAATTTGGAAGGGGGGAGAAAGGGAGAGGCACAGTAACAGAGCAAATGGAAGACGCAGAGAGAAGAGAGACAGTGGATGGAAGGAATTGAATGAAAACATGAGGAAAGCAGAAAACAGGCAACAAAGGTAGAAAAAAAATTATATTTCTTTCTTTTTTTTTTTTTTTTGCTTCAGGATAAAGTAGTATATTTGTTGTGTTGATAAAAATTTATAAACAATGCTCTGCCAGCTGAACATCTCTTTCTCCAGTTCAGCAGCCAGAACTTTGATTTATAAGGAAGGAATAAGCTAAATATTGCAGTACTGAGGCTTGTATGGATGCTGCGGGGATGGTGACAGGGTGGTGAAGGGGACGGTGCAGTGACAGGGTCAGATTTTTTTCCCGTGTCATTCTCTAGTGCTCACATCAAAAGCTTCCCTCTGACTCAGCTTCCTGTTTCCGCTTTTGACTGAGCACTGCGTTGCCGATCTGAAGTTCTGTTGATGCCAGGGGTAGAAGGAGGCCCGTTCCCGATCTTAAGTGTCATCACGGCAGGGGGGGGAGGGGTTGCATATCTTGTTGCCAAAATTGGAAAGGTGAGGAAGGGAGAAAGATGGCCCTGTGGTGGATGGAGAGATTGAGAGAAGGAGGCAGATGATGGAAGTGGGGAGAAAGGGGAGAGAGAAGAGAGCAGATGATGGAAGTAGGGAGAAGGGGCAGATGATGGAAGTGGGGAGAGAGAGAAGAGGGCAGATGATGGAGGAAAAGGATTGAGTTAGGGAAATACTGGAGGGGGTGAGAGAAAGAGGTGGCAAGCTATAGGTAGACAGTAAAAAAAGGAAATTGATGAGAGGGTAGTAAGAACGTAATCTAGATGGATGCAGAAAATAAATTGAAAAGGAAAATGAGGGAAGAAAGGGATTGCAGAAGAGAGGTGTGGGAGAGGGAAGGAGAGGAGAGAGATGCCAGACCAATGGGGGTGAAAGGAGAGATGGAAGGGGGAGGCATACAGTTTCTGGAAGGGGCATAGAAGATGCCATATAGGGAGGGGCAGAGAGATGGCAGACAGTGGATGGAAGGAATTGAATGAGAAGAAGAGGAAAGCAGAAACCAGACAAAGGTAGAACAAAAATTTTCTATTTATTTATTGCTTTAGGAGACATGTGTCACTATTTCTGTGGTGTTGCATTATATGCAGAGTCCAGCTTCTTACTGGTTCAATTTAATCTTTGTCTATGTATTTCTATTTTATCACCCCCTTTTACATAACTGTGGAGAGTTTTAGCGCCAGCCGTGGTGGTAGCAGCTCTGATGCTCAGAATTCTATGAGCTTCAGAACTGTTACCACCGTGGCTAAAATCCACACTACAGTTTTGTAAAAGGGGGAGGGGTAAGTTTGTGATGACATTCCATACTAGGTGAAGGTGTTTTCTGTGTTCTGTGTGTTTGAAAGACATGGATTTCTGTTAAGATTGACTGCAGGATTGATCTGTACTAGTCTGGCTTGTTTAGTTTTACAATGGGTGTATTGATGTTGTACTGCTCACTGCAATATGTAAGATGCTGCCTTTTCCTAGATACTCATGTGTGACATTTGGCTTGTTACTAAAAATCATGTTTTTCGTACAGATGGGGGGGGGGGGGCAAAAAATGATGGGCCCGGGTGTCACATATGCTAGGTACGCCACTGACGCAGCTTCAAGCAAGTGGGCTTTTAGTCTGGCTTGGAATACTGCCAAAGACGTAGCCTGATGTAGCGAGCCAGGCAGGTTGTTCCAAGCATGCGGCACAGCAAAGTAGAAGGGACAGAGATAGGAGTTGGCGGTAGAGGAGAAGGGTACGGGGAGGAGGGACTTGTCTGACGAGCAGAGTTCCCGGAGGGGAGTATAGGGAGTAACAAGAGAGGAGAGATACTGAGGAACTGCAGAGCGATTTACAAATAACATAAGGCCCACACATTTTTCAATTTTTGGATATATTCATATAAACTTCCATTGATGCCTGCTTTTTGCTGCTTCTGTCCTGCTCAGTCTACCGGCATGTTTTGCCAGGCTGAAGGCGTAAATGCCATTTCGCAGTCCTTCATGCCTCGGATCAATCACCTGGCCTTGAGTGTGATTTCCTCTCTGATTTACGGGCCTGCACATACAGGGTCCTTGCTACCGCTACTAAGAAGTCTCGGACTCTGCTGGCCAGTCTGGATTCATTTCAGATTCCTATTGTGTCAGCTAGGGGGCCGTGATGTGGTTGACCGCTCTGTGCCTTGTAAAATTCTTGAGTGGTTGCCTTCTGTCCTCAGCTGGCCCCTGAGATTGTCGGCTAAGGACACTGCTCTCACTGTATCATCAGCTATGGATGCCGTGGTCATTATGTCAGCAGTCCGTTGAACACCTGTCTCTCTCTCTCTTTTTTTTTTTTTTTGTTTAACTTGTGTTAGGTCTCTATGTCTATGGGATAAGGCTTCAGTGATTTTTAATTTGTTCTCTGATTTCTCATTTGATGGGCTTTGTATCACCAAACCGTCACGATTTGTCCACCTGGATTTGCCTATTCTCATTGTCTGCATCTGAGCAAGGCTGCTTGAAGAGTAGAGGCCATCTTCCGCGAATTTTTAACTTAGTGTCTCTCTTCTATCAAATTGCGCTAGCAGTTTGTAGCATGGTGAGCCACGCTGCTCCTGATCTCATAGAGTTCCTATGAGCGTCGGGAGCAGCGCGGACCGTTCAGCGCGGCTCTCTCCACTAAAAATGGCTAGTGCAGTTTGATAGAAGAGGCCCTAAAGTCATGTGGAATTTCCTGTACTGCATTTTTAATTGTCAGTGCTTCCAGGGGCGTAGTAAGGGGAGGAGCAAGGGGGGGCGGTCTGCCCCAGGTACCATATTAGGGGGTGCCGACATCCTTCCTCCTCTTCACCTTGCCTCTTCCCATTCCTCCCTTCCACCATACTTCTAGTGGAAATTGTTCGCGGCGGTCGACATGCTCTTCGTGACCCCGTCGACTCTCCCGCTGATGTCGCTTCCGGGTGCCGCGCATAGGAAGAGCCGGCGGGGGTCACAAGGAGCACGTTGTTGACCGCTGCGAGCAACAACTTCAACTAGAGATACGGGGGAAGGGATCGGGGAAGGAGCAGTGAGGGGGCGGAGACAAAGGCCGGGGAGGACCACCGGCGCCTCAAGCGCTTCTCACCCTCGCTACGTCACTGGGTGCTGCCTTTTTCAATCTTGGAATCGATGGGGATCATTTTCACGAAAGAAAAGTATCTAGAAGGTGGCATAAACCGGCATTTGGACATTTTAATCGCCAAAACGTCCAAGTGCTGATGTTTGAAACTGACTTTTTAGACATCTTGCAGGTCATTTTCCCTCCAGTGCATTTAAATCTTAAGGGGGGAGGGTATGCTAGAGGCATGTTTTGGGTAGGATTAGTAATATAAATGTGAAAAATTATTCATAAAACGCCAATATATATATCGGGAGATTGTTGCTGTATCCCAATAGGGAAAGAAGAATAAATAAATAACAATTTAAATGTGAAATAAGGTCCTCAGTTAACACAAGCCCTGAAAATAGAGTTGAGAGCTGTTTAAAACCCAAACGGGTTAATCAAGCATGTTACATACCCGGACCTTTGTGCTCACGTGTTCAAACTGAAAGTGCAAAAATCACACACAATAGTTAAAACGGTGCTTATAATCTCTCCGATATATAATTTATGCAAAAAAGAATTGCTCCATGCTTTCTTATTAGGGCAGCCTAAGGACTTGGACATCTTGCAGGGATAATGAGGGCATTCGGAAAAATTGAGAGGGGACAGATTCAGAACCAATGCTAGGAAGTTCTTCTTCACCCAAAGGGTGGTGGACACCTGGAATGCGCTTCCAGAGGGTGTGATAGGACAGAGTACGGTTTTGGGGTTCAAGAAGGGATTAGATGATTTCCTGAAGGAAAAGGGGATAGAGGAGTATAGATAGAGGATTACTATACAGGTCCTGGACCTGATGGGCCGCCACGTGAGCGGACTGCTGGGCACAATGGACCTCTGGTCTGACCCAGCAGAGGCACTGCTTATGTTCGTATGTTCTTTTTGAAGATGTACAAGGCGTCATTTAGACGTTCAGAATTAGACCCGTTTTATAAGCACATAAGGGCCAAAAAGGTACCCGAACTCTCCCAATGGTCACTGACCCCTTCCCACCCCCAAAGAGGTGACAGAAACAGTACATACCAGTCTCTATGACAGCTGCTGATATTATGGGAAATCCTAGTACAGTAGCCTGGAGGGTGGTTTAGTGACGCAAAAACCAGGAGTTACCACCTACACAGACAGTGAAAGCAGAAAAATGACGAAGGTGACTGATCGATGTTCAATTTCCTTTGTTGAAAAAATGACTCGACACGGTCGTGTTTCGGCCCCAAAGGGCCTGCCTAAGAAGTCTATAATATGCAGACATGAAATATGAGTATGATAAATGAATGTACATATATATAAATTCATAATAATATGAAAACCCCAAAAATAAATAACATATATAAAACCATATGCATAAAATGTGTGGTTAATATGGACATAAAAGTACATGCGCAATATGTGACACATTCAAAGCGATTAGGTGACGAGTCATAAGCGCACGGGACAATCGCGCACTGACAAAGCTGACGTCCTGCATGCATTTGTCCGAGCGGCTATGTCGACGCGCCATTGTCCCGCGCGCTTTAGTCTATGTACCAAGCAATTAATACCATGAATATGCATCATCATATAAAAATATTTGAAACCAGTGGGATAAAATTAATAACATAAATATACCCAATCTTATGTAGAAACAAATTATTCAAAAATAGAGAATGGATGTGTATGAAAAGTATATCTATAAAACCATACATCTCTTTATTGATATTGAAATGTGTTAAAAGGAAAAAATACGATGCGAGTGAACAAACCACAAACATATTCCAAACTAGAGAATGACACGGTGACAAAATTCATCACCGTTCCCGTCCCCGCGGATAACCGCGGGAAACCATCTTCATGTCATTCTTTAAAGAGAGAGGGAAGAATCAGAGTATGAATGGCCACAACCACTGACCCGCAAGCTTTGCTTTGAAGAATGCTGGTGTAGAAGGACCGAGGTTGAAACAGACACTACAGAAGGACAGTCTCTGGTATCCAGAGCAGATCTTGTGATGTCATAATGCCTCATTCCACCAGTGCCTAAGAGCCAATCACATCAGTGATGTCACAATGGCTTCATTATCCTTGGCTCACATAAGAATCAGAGTATGAATGGCCACAACCACTGACCCGCAAGCTTTGCTCTGAAGAATGCTGATGTAGAAGGACCGAGATTGAAATAGACACTAGAAAATGACATGAGATTATTTCCCGCGGTTATCCACGGGGACGGGAACGGTGATGAATTTTGCCACCGTGTCATTCTGTATTCCAAACTTTCCACTTGATGTACCTGACTGACAGACTACAGCTGTTATCATGCTTAGTTATTTAAAATCTAAAAGCTTTATTTTGATCACAAAATCAAATGGGGTTTTTTTTTTTTGTATAAATCTTTATTAATTTTCAAATATTAACAGTGCAATACAATGAATTTAAACATAAACATTTCACTAAACGCACTTTAAATACACAAATAATTTGAAAACAATCATTTTCTCCCCCCTCCTCCCCATAACTAATAAAGTAGAAGCACATATTTCATTTCAATAATATAAATAGATTAAGTATAGCAAACAATAATACATTCCCCTCCCCCCACCCACCCACTCTGGATGTGTAAGGAAATCAGATAAAAGGAAAGATACATGACAGTCAATGGGCTCCACGCCATTTTGAATGCGTTACTATATCCCAAACATTCCGCGTTCATTCTTTCATACTTGCAACTAGAACATAAGTTTGCCCATCAGAAAGTGTAATTAAGTTGATCATAACTCTTCCAGTTACATGTTATCATCTGGATGGCTACTCCCGTCATTATTAAGAAAAGTCGGCTTTTATTGCGATCCAAAGATGGTTTAACATGTAATATAGTACCACAAATTATGGCTTCATAGGTCAGTGGTATCAGTGACCCAGGTACTACATTAATTTGACCCCCATATCGTCTTCCAAAAATTAAGTATCAATGGACAATCGAATATCAGATGATCCAAAGTCCCTATAACAAAATGACAATGCCAGCAACTGTCTAACTTTTGCAAACGAACTAGGGTTCAAAAAATCCTATGTAACAAGAAAAACCAAGTTTGTCTCATAGATGCTGACGCTGTACATTTCAACCTCCAAGTCCAAAATTGTGGCCATCGAGATGCAGAAATATACTGCTTAATCTCAATGCTCCAAATGTCTCTAAGACTATTTTTTTGGTTTCTTATTCAAAAATTCAGAAATTAATTTATACCACCGGGCGGCCTGATGTCCTAATAAATCTGTCTGAAAGCATAGGATCTGCAAGCTATAATAAGTTTTTAAGTTTTGCCCATCAGGGAATCCTTTCTGAATGTCCTGCTTCAACTGCAACCAGACTTTAAAATACCAAATGATTGTTGCAGTCGTGAAAAATCAAGCAGCCTTCCAATAGATATAACGTCATCTAATCTACGAATACCTGCCTGCATCCAGTTCTTCCATGAGATCCCAGCACTGCCTAGAAAATCAAATGTTTGTTGTTTTTTTTTTTTAAACTTAAATTATAAAAATATGTCAATTTATTAAAAGTTCTTATCAATTGTGATGAGCAATGAAGGCAAGGAAAATTAGAAACTGACAAAGAGCATAAAAACATGTTGCAAAAAACCAAAAGACAAAACACAAAAAAACCAACATACAATACCTGAATAAACAGAGAACTAAAGATCCATCAAATGGCGATTTACAACACCATGATCATATATTGTGTAAAAGACCATTATTGAAATATTAAACCAATGATAATAATCAAGGCAAATGTGTGTCACCAATATATTAATTACTCACAAGAAATTAGTACCTGGATTGTGTTTGACAATTTGTTACGTTCCGATGATGTCAACACGTTGCGACGGTAACTAGACTATATAAGGTTGTTGTTGCCATTTTGGCACTGTTTGAAAAGCTGTGACCGAATGCACTGATGTGAGTGCTGTACTATTTAAATTTTTAAAAAAAACAATGTTTCCTTTTGGGTTTTTGAATGTGAATATATTAATGTTTGTATTTATTTGTAGTGAGGATGTGTGTGGTAATGTCCAGGTGGCCCCGAGGCAGCGGATGCATGTAATTCCCGCGAAACGCTGGCCGCGTTGGCGAACGGACATGAATTGAGATTTTACTATTAAGACTCCAACAGTGAAGACTACTAAACCAATAAGATAAGTTTTTTTGGTCGAGTTTTTTTCAAATTTTGATATTACACACAGTATCTGATGCAGATTTTTTGAATAAGCAAATATTGAGTGGTGTAGGGTTTATAGTATAAAATAGCGATTAAAAAATAGTACTTAAAAAATAGTTTTAAAGGCCAATGATTGGAGCAGGAGTATTTCTACTACGCGGATTGTCTCAGTTTGTGACTGCATTGCTGTGCGTAGGCTCCATTTCTGAGGCCGTATAGGATGCCTTCTTAGATGAAGGCTTGACAATACTGTTGTGTATCGTTTGATATAGTGGTATTTTGTTATTATTTTTGTATTTGTGTTACATACCACTGGGTTATGCTACATTATGACAATTTAATGACCATAAAAGCACACAATCTTCTATTGCAGGTTCTCTAATGCAATCTAAAACATCTATAAAAACAACATGGATGAACCGTGTTGGGTCCAGCAATAAATTGTATTTGATTGTCGCTAACTTGAATGGGCCTTGGTGCTTTTTTGTTATCTAAATCTCAGTAACATAAGTACATAAGAATTGTCATACTGGGACAGACCAAAGGTCCATCAAGCCTAGTATCCTGTTTTCAACAGTGGTCAACCCAGGTCCAAAGTACCTAGCTAGATGCCAAGTAGTAAATCAGATTTACAGGACCACAGCGGAACATGATTTAGGAGTGATCATTAGTGATGATATGAAGGCTGCCAATCACGTGGAGAAGGCTTCCTCCAAGGCAAGACAAATGATTGGCTGCATCCGTAGGGGTTTTGTTAGCAGAAGACCTGAAGTCATAATGCCGCTGTACAGATCCATGGTAAGACCTCATCTGTTCAATTGTGTTCAATTCTGGAGACCACACTACCGGAAGGATGTGTTGCGAATTGAGTCGGTTCAGCGAATGGCCACCTGGATGGTCTTGGGGCTCAGGGATGCGGCGTTTTCATTGCCACCCCCGGCGTTATCTTCTGGCCGGCTCCCTCCTCCTCACTGCCGCAGTGTGCACAAAGCCACAAGCGGCGGCTCCTATACGCGTCCCCTGGCAACGGGGGAGATGCCTACTCCTTCCCGCTGCCATGCAATGCTCCATGACATCCCCCAGCAGCGGGAGAGATGCCCACTCCCTCCCGCCTCCATGCAACTCCCCCAACCCCCCTCATGCCTCCAATGACTCCCCCGCCCCTTCCCCCTTCCCTTGTTTTCGATGGATAGATGGAGGGATGCCTACTTCCTCTGGCCGGCAGGCCCGCCTCTTCAAAATGGTGGGCCTTCCCCTCCCCGGTGCATCTTGGGGCTTTGCTTAGCAGCAGGAGGGAGTGGGCATCACTTCTGGTGCTTGACTTCGGTGGCAGGTGGGAGTGGGCATCCCTCCTGCCAATCTATGATTTGGGGGCTTTTTTTGGTGCATTTATCCTGTGCATGTGCCGATCGCTATCACCAGCGATGGGCACATGCAAATTTAGCGAACCTTCGCTACTCTCCGGCATCTCCGCCAACCTCACTTGCATGCACATTTTATTCAGAAATGGCTTGCCTGTTTGAAATCGCTACAATAGCGGCTGTGACAGCAGCCCATCGGTTTATACCATGAAATTTTGAGAATTTAGCCTTCAGTCAGGTTTTCAGGATTTCCCTAGTTAATATGCAGGAGGCCTATTTGCATGCTGCCTCTATTGTATGCAAATAGATCTTATGCATATTCATTGAGGTTGCATACCTTAAGGATCGAGGTTACCCACACCTGAACTAAAGAGTGTGTCCCCCTAGGATTGCCAGTCATCTGGAAACATTTTTACCTGTGTTACACTAGTGAAAGTGTTTGCAGGTTGCACTGATTGCGTTTCTATTCAGTGCAAACAACTAATCCCCTAACATCAAGTCACATTCTCTTGAGCCCTATCTGGAATGTCATAATCAGCCATAACCACTGGCATTTTGTCAGCTCTCTTGATTTAGCTCCGGCACTAGGGAATGTCAAGTTGCTTTTCTCTCACTTGCTCCAACCCTCACATGCATTCTGCTAAAAATCTGAATGGAATTCAAGACCCTCGGAGCAAAGCACCATGCTATGTCCATGAGACAAGATAGAAATGTCCCCAGATACCTTTTCATTTGTTGCTAAGGGAACACAGGAACAAGTGCTATAAATATATTTACCAAAGAGATATAGAGAGAAACAGAGAGACATAGGGGAGGGAGAGAGAGAGGGGGGGAGGGAGGGAGGGAGAAACAGAAAGACAGAGGGGAAAAGAGAATGTTTGAGAGAAAAAGAAACACAAGGGCAGATGGGGGAGAGAGAGAATGAAAGAAAGAAGGAGAGAGGAGAAGAAACATGGAAAAACAGAGGGACAGAGAAAGAGATAGAGAAACATAAAAGATATAATGATAGAGGGAAGGGAGAGAATGAGAGTGAGAAATAAAATATAAAGACAGATGAAGATACAGAGAAAGAGAGAGAAACAAAGACAGCAAAAGAAACACAGAAATACAGAGGACAGTACAAATGATAGAGAGAAGGAGAACTACAAAGACAGGTGGAATGAGAGAAAGAGACAGAAAGTGACTGAGAGAAAAAGAGAAACATTAAAAGTCAGAGGGGAGAGAGAGAGAAAACAAATACAGATGGAGATAGAGAGAAAGAGTCTTTTTGACTTTTAAAACTGCTGTTATTTGTAAAAAGTAAACAGCCTGTTTCACTTTAAAGTTTCGAATATCATAAATTATTTTATACTTGAATTTTAATTTAATGCTTTAGACACTCAAGAAGTGGAAACAGCTCGAGCCAGACATTCTGTTCCCCCCGCCTGCTTTATAGAACGGTGAATTTACACTGTTCTAAAGGGAAATTTACAAGACACACAACATCCCTCTTTTAAAAGCGATACTAAATCATTCAGACAGTAGAGAAATCAATGGCAAATGCAGAAAATTGTTCTTTTTTTTTAATCAGAAAGAGAGGTTTAGCTGTAGGGTCATATGAAAGATGGTTTACCTATTTGAACAGAAAGGACGGGCCTCTAAAGCCTCAAGGTTCAGATGCTAGGACACCAGAGGGTTCTGGGACCAGACGGTTCACCCAGTGTTCTCCATGCTTGTGCGGGTCATAATGTTCAGCTTTTACAATAAATCAGTCCGTGTATGCAAGATGTTATCTCACAAATCTGCCTAACTCCATTCAAAAATCCTTAGTTAAGAGTTTTTTTAATTTTATATGTCCTCAGAGGGCCACCAAATAGTCTTCATTCAGGAAATACGATAATTAAGTGCTGAGGTCTTCATTATACAGCTTTTACAATAAGCATTTAAGGTTGTTTTTTTCATCAACAGACTCCTGCCCTACCAAGCTGCCACCAAAGATCCTGAATGGAACCCACTGGTCAGAGCATCTACTTCCTACATGCACTTCCACCCTAAAACCCCCAGGATGTCTTCTGCCACCTCCGTCGCACTTCAGTCCCATGTTGTAAGCTCTCCAACGATGACTCCCTCTTGAAAAGATTGCTTTTCTTACATCTGTCTGCATACTCGTTTAGATCGCTGACGCTACTCAGCCTGCCAATTTTGCGGTATATAAATAAAGATTTATGTTATGTTATGGTTTTGTTTTTGACTCTATCAAAAGAAAACTGAAATGTGTATTTTAAAATACGGAAGGCAATTTGATAACTGTGTGCGTGGGTACAAGGAAAGGAAACAGAAAATTAACGGACGCAAAGAAGAGTTGTGGAGAGTTGATGTCCAAGACGAAGGCTTTATTAAAACAGATAAATAATCCACAAGGGCACTATCACTTCTTTTTTCCTGTTGGCCATTCCTCCCCCTATATACCTGAGCAATCACCCACATCATGCTACTTGTTCACACAGGTTAATTGGATCCAATTGGGATTTGGCGTGTGCATCTGGCTGCATGTGGGATCTCTTGGGTGGTGAAGTTAGGGGGTGGGTCATTAGAGTGGGCAGACTTGATGGGCCGAGGCCCTTTTCTGCTGTCATTTACTATGTTTCTATTCTACAGTATAATCCTATAGCATGCAATTCCAAAAGGGAGCGTGGCCACGGGAGGGACGTTCCAAAACGTTGCACGTGTTATTCATCTATTTACCATTACCCTCTGTCTTCTTCCACTTAACCAGTTTCTAAGCCAGTCACTTTAGGGCCCATAGCAAGGTCACTCGGTTTATTTCTCAGTCACTGATGTGAAATTGCTAACATCTAAGTACACCACATCTGGCATCTAGAGATTTGCATATAATGGAAGCAGTTTATGCAAATTATTTTAATGCATATTCATTATGGATATCCTGAAAACCTGACTGTCAAGCAGTGGCATGCTGTCAAGGCCTTCAGGGAATTCACCCTACCCTCTAAAGGCCCCGAGGGCACTGCTCTGAATTTGATTGGTCGAGCAGGCAACAGGCAGATGCTGCTCAGCCAATCAAATTCAGATCAGTGCTGTCAGGGCCTTCAGGGGGTTCGGAGAATCCCCAGTCCAAAAGCCCTGCTTTTTTTTTTTTTTTGTTTGATGCAGTTGGACTGGTTGAGCAGGCTACTTACTTAACAAATCAAACTACATCAAGCAAAAAGTAAACAGTTTTAGAGCTGGGGATTCACTGAACCCCCTGAATGCCCTCACCACATGCCACTGCTGGCAGAGGGTACTCCGGGACCGACTTGGGAAACACTGCATTACACTATACTGTCCATGTGCTGTGAAATCCAGTATTATGAATCTCATATCCAGTATGTTGATTATTTTTAAAACATTTTTCTGTGGCTACAGCTGAGAAGTCTGAGAAATTCTGAAGATACAGGAATTGCAAAGGATGGATCGAGAGGATTCCCTCCAAGCCTCCAGCTCTGCTTCTGAAATTGCTCTTGTTGTCGGGCCACGGTGATCTTTCGAGAGGGACAAAGTGCATAAGGATTAATTTTTATATTTTTTTTTATCAAAAACTAATGGTGGGTTGCGTCCCTATATAGGTAGTTGGGATCTCTTTGAAGCAGTGTCGGGTTCAAACATCGACCCACCTTGCTATGTTTGGAATACAGAGCCTGGGTGAGATATATTGGGAACAAGTCCAGAAATAATCACAAGGTCTCAGTGCTCACATGTGGGGACTCCACGTCTACTGGTTTTCGTAGTGCAAGTTCGAAGCAGAGCTTCAAATGGGATGCACATCTTTTCCCAGCTGCAATCTGTAACAGAGAACCTCTAAATCTGGGGTGTCAAACTCAGTCACATTAAGGGGCCAAAATCCAAAACACAGGCTAAGTTGCGGGCTAGACTCCGCCCATCTGCACCCAAACTCCGCCCCCGTAATAGTACTAATCGTAACACCATTTTTTCCATTCATTTTTCATATACACACACACACACACAATATAATCGTATTAAGAACACATAATGGTTAACCACAAAATTACACTACACAAAGCACACTGTGTGCTTCTCAACATTCATTCCTACCAGAACACCTGGCCTTGGTCACACATGCAGAACGCAGATAACCCCATGCAAATAAGGGACCAAAAACTAAAATATATACAAACGAAACCCTAAGATTCAAGATTGCATGCAGTACAACCCCAGAGGAAAAGAAACAATGCATTTCTTCCTGAACAGTGCAAAATAGAGACAGCAGATGAAAATTTTCAAAATTGACACAATTCAATCCCTAAATGTTGCGACGTCAGGTTCAGGCGCAGGACGCGTCTAGGAGCCGCCGCTTGTGGCTTTGAGCACACTGCGGCAGTGAGGAGCAGGGAGCCGGCCAGAAGATAACACTGGGAGTGGCAATGAAAACGCCGCATCGCCCAGTAGGCCGCATTCGGCCTGCGGGCCTTGAGTTTGACACCTGTGCTCTAAGGCAATTATAACTACTTCCAGTGGCTATGAAACAGATGTTTATAGCACTGCAATGATGTGAGCTGATACATTTATTAATGATTTCTCTCTGTCCAAAAGCTGACAGTGTGTCACGTAGCCATAACCTCTCTGAAGAGAACAGCAAGCAAAGTTGAGCCGTTCTACAAGTTTCCAAGTTTACTGATTTTTGAAATACCGTCTATTGAACATTGGCTAAATGGTTTACAATCCTATATAATAAAACCCTAGCCGCGCATGCGCACTCCTACCTGCGTGTTCCATTTTCCCTGTTCCGTGAGATGTAGGTCCGTGGTGGCAGGAGTGCACTTGTGCGGGTCCCCAGCCTTACAGCACCTATTTACACTCGCCGGCAGGACTGGCTGCCAGCGCTGGACTCTCTGCTCTGGTAAAAGTAAGTTCTTCGCCTTGCCGCCCCCTCCCCCTTTCCTTCCCGCGGTCCCGACTCCAAACCTGCCGACTTCAGCAGCGTCTGCATCACTCTACACACGCTGCTTCGGGGCCGTAGAAGGCCCCGAAGCAGCATGTGTACAGTGCTGCAGACGCTGCTGGAGTTGGGACCATGGAAAGGGAAGGGACTACGAGAGCCGATCAGACTTCTAGCACCCATTAATGTAACAGGCTAAAATACTAGTAAGGTTTATAAAATCAAAGGTATAGTATAATGAAATGAAGAAAAAGGGAATTTTTTGACAAACAGATCATAGATGAAAAGTAGGAATAAACACCAGGGAGTTAAATTACATCGAGATGAAAATAAAATAAAGGAGGAAGGGGGGAGGGGGGGGATCGTTTCTTAGGAAGCGTTTGTGGTTCTCTGCCAAACTGTTGATGAAGAAAGATTTCAAGCGCTAAAGGCGTCTTTAAAAAGAAATGTTTCGACTTTTGAACGGAATGCGTCTACAGATGGGTCTAATTTAGGGGGGTCTTTCACTATGGCGTGCCAGCCGACTTAGCAGACGCTAAATGCTATCGCGTCCATAGAATATAATTTAGCGCGCCCTACATCGGCTAAGGGAAGAGAGTTCAAAAGCTGTTCAGGTAACTGTGATTCCTTCCCCTATTACTGTTTTTATTGCACTTTGAAACCCATCATTCCATGCTACCCACTAGGAGAACGCCAAGCGATGCCCGAGGTCCCATGTGACTGTTCTTAAATATAGCCTTTGCTCTTCACTGACAGGCAAATTCCTGCTCCCAGAACCAGGCTCCCAGGCTTCCCTTCACACACTCCTATTATGGTCGGAAGCTGCAGCCAATCAGCAGCTGAGACATTATTATAGTGAGTAAATGAGGTCTGCAGCACTGGAGTGGTTTTTAAATTATCTGGTTCACAGGAAGCAGAATAGCAGCAAACGGAGACAGAGAGAGAGAGGGAGGGAGGGAGAGAGAAGGGTCAAAGACAGAAAGACATGAACAGTAAAGGGGATGAGGAAAGGAAAAAGGAAGGGGATGACTGAGAGAGAGAGAAAGACAAAGAGAGAGAGAAAAAGAGAGACAAAGAAAGAGAAAAAAGAGAGAGAGAAAGAGAAAAAAGAGAGAGAGAAAAAAGAGAAAGAAAGAAAGAGAGAGAGAGAGAGAAAGAGAGACAAAGAAAGAGAAAAAAGAGAAAAAGAGAGAGAGAAAGAAAGAAAGAAAGAGAGAGAGAGAGAGAAAAAAAGAGAGAAAAAGAGAAAGAAAGAGAGAGAGAAAAAAGAGAAAGAAAGAGAGAGAGAGAGAGAGAGAGAGAGAGAGAGAGAGAGAGAGAGAAAAGACAGACACAGTACTGAACATCACTGTGACTTGATATCTGGCTTGATTGTTATTGCTACAAGACATTCATTCCCAGCACTCCACAGGCACAGACTTAGCTGTTTCTGTACTCAGGGCAGTTGAGCAGAATTTCACTCCCCCTTGCTTTCTTTTTGGGTTTTACTTGAGCTTGTGAAGGTGGGGGGAGGGTAGTATGGAGCAGTCGTTCTCCTCAGTCAAGGTGGGGGGGGGGGGGGGAAGAGGCGGCCAGCAGGCCTGTGGAGTCTCTGGACAGATGTATTTGGGATGACAAGGGAGGGGGCAGCTCAAAGTAGCTTCTCTGTACATTTCTTGTAACTCTGTAAAGATGCGCCATATCGACACCAAGAATGCAAGTAAATAGCCAGAAGAGCGACATATATGTATGTACGGATGTGCTCTATCCACATGCAATTAATACAGTCCATGAAATGGCGCCTAAAAGCAATGGTTTGAAGGTGGGCGGGGCACGAGCAGATCACGCAGTTACATGCATAAATCAGGTAGTATAAAGAAAAAAACAGCCAAATTAAAAAAGGTGATATCCTTTCTATTGGACTAACTCAATGCATTTTGTGATGAGCTTTGGAAGGGCACCCTTCTTCTTCGGATCAGAAAAAAGCAGATATTCACAAATATCAGTATATCTAAGGAAAACAGGAAAGCATTTTGGGGATAGGAGGAGGGAGGGATGGGTAGAGCTGATTTAAATGTTTTTGTAGTGGGAAAGGAAGCCCAGATCTCTGTTAAGTCCTGTCTGGTAGGTGTCACCATACCGTATCGTTTTGATTTCAAAGGTTTTACGTTCTTGGATTGTCTTAAAGTTCCCTTTTAGTATTCTCACCATAAAATCACTGGCGCAGTGGTCAGTTTTCCCAAAGTGTCGGATAGAGGTTGGTATTGCAATTCTTAATATGATATTGATGTAGGTATGTATTATTTACATGTGTCTTG
This sequence comes from Geotrypetes seraphini, assembly GCF_902459505.1. Taxonomy (NCBI): domain Eukaryota; kingdom Metazoa; phylum Chordata; class Amphibia; order Gymnophiona; family Dermophiidae; genus Geotrypetes; species Geotrypetes seraphini. Next base: position 12,790,737 of record NC_047090.1, on the reverse strand, counting down.
AGGCATTCGTGCAAGTTCTGGAGCTGGTACAAGTGGCTGCACACATCTGCCCTGTTCTTCTTCTATCTTGATTTTATAAAATTGTTAAAGAATCAACTTTTTGATAGGCTGGTATCTTAATGCATTCTGCTTCATTTTTTCAATCAAGTTCCTTAGATTCAACTTGATGTATTTTATCTGTTCTTTGTATTACTTCTTTCCCTGTGGAGTGACGATGTTCCTAAATGAACTTTATTTGAAAGTATCAAAGTTCCAAAGGTACACTAAAATCATCCACATAAAATAATTCCATCCACATAAAAGTAAATCATCTACATAAGAGCCTTAAAGGACCTAGTCCGCTACGGATACAGGACCCAACACAGTCTGCGTTTCGACAAAAAGTCTTCTTCAGGGGGTCCCTGGGGGGTCCTATAAGGGTGAGTATGTGGGAAACAATTGTGTGGTGAGACAGAAGTGAGACACTGCTTGCATTTGCTCACCACACAATTGTTTCCCACATACTCACCTTTATAGGACCCCCAGGGACCCCTGAAGAAGACTTTTTGTCGAAACGCAGACCGTGTTGGGCCCTGTATCCCTAGCGGACTAGGTCCTTTAAGGCTCTTATGTGGATGATTTATTTTTATGTGGATGGAATTATTTTATGTGGATGATTTCAGTGTACCTTTGGAACTTTGACACTTTCAAATAAAGTCCATTTAGGAACATCGTCACTCTACAGAGTTTTTTTGGTTTTCTCTGGATTTTCTTCTTTGTGGATATTTTGGGGTCAATTCCTTTTGTTTTTTGCTACTTAGGATTTTAAAGTGTTTGAGGCTTGCTCAGATGAGGACGGAGCTTAGGCATTGGTGGAATGAGGCATTATGACATCACAATCTGAGCTCTAGAATGTTGCAAACACAAGCAGTGTCTCACTTCCGGCTCACCACACAATTGTTTCCCACGTACACACCTTTATAGGACCCCCAGGGACCCCTGAAGAAGACTTTTTGTCGAAACGCGGACCGTGTTGGGTTCTGTATCCCTAGCGGACTAGGTCCTTTAAAGGCTCTTATGTGGATGATTTATTTTTATGTGGATGGAATTATTTTATGTGGATGATTTCAGTGTACCTTTGGAAATTTGACACTTTCAAATAAAGTCCATTTAGGAACATCGTCACTCCACAGAGCTTTTTTGGTTTTCTCTGGATTTTCTTCTCTGTGGATATTTTGGGGTCAATTTCTTTTGTTTTTTTACTTCTTTCCCTGCCATGCCTGTATTTTCAGCATTATATTGTAAATGCTTTCTGTCTTTATCTGTTTTTAAGTCCATTATTCTAATTTGTATTTTATCTGTATCCCATGTATTAGCTCACCTTATTGTGAACCGCTTAGAACTTTTTCAGTATGGCGGTATATAAGAATAAAATTATTATTATTATTGTACAGAAAGTGGATGCTTATTTCCCTTATAGAATGGGCTGCAAATAGGAGGCCCTTATAGAATCACCCTTCAAAGCACCTGACACCACATCACAGCCTCTCTCTCTGTCTTTACATGCACTATAAAAAGTCTCTGTATCTAAGAGAAGAATCATCCTTAATACGACTTTTTATTTCTAAAAAATTTTACCGCCTATAACTAAGCGGTTTACAATATGAAACATTCGGAAGACAAAATACATAACAATATTTCCAGTACATCGTATTTAGCTCACTAAAATAGCAGAAAAGAACCTGCAGGACAATTCTCAGTAATTCAAGGCACAGGCCACGAATCGATTCCTCTTGAGGTATCTCCATTCCACATAACATACAGTTGTGATTTTTAACATTTTCTTAAACTGTATTCGATCAGGTCCTCAGAGGCCAGGGAGGAGGTTCCATCATTTTACTCCTGCCACAGACATCATTACTAGTCTCGATTTAACATACTGTCGAGGTCAATCTCACAGTACTGGAACACCTCCCACAAAGACTGATGCACAACAGACGGCACTTTAAAGAGACCCTTTGCGCCACTGGGAGCCATGTCCTCTACGTGGGATTCCCAAGATCAACCTCGCATTTCTATTGTCCTTTTAAGGACGCTCCAGAAGCTTCTTTCAACTTTTAGGAACGCTTTGAAAGCATTTTTTTTAGGAACGCTTTGAAAGCATTTTTTTTAGGAACGCTTTGAAAGCATTTTTTTTTTAGGAACGCTTTGAAAGCATTTTTTTAACAGTATTTTAGAACCCACCCCCTTCTGTGTACCTTTCCTGTTATATAATGTACATCTTGCCCTCTACCTATTGTGTCAAGTTTGTATGTCTGTCTGAGTTCAGTGTTTACAGTGAATTGTATAAGTTTATAAAAACTTTGTTTAGGCGGTTTAAAATTTTTTGGGGGATTAACTTGGAAAGTTGGCAATTGAAGAAAAAGAACCAAAGGTCTTTGGTGTATAAAGAGCCACCCCTCCCCCCACAGCCGGGATCAGCCATCCAGTAAAACTGCTGCCGCAACTGAAGCATTATTCCATACGGGATTAAAGTTTGAATTCTATAGGTGCCAACTGTAACTCGCCTTGAGCTACTGCTGTAAAAGGTATGAACTACGATTTGAGAAAAACCTCCATATAAAGCCTGCACCTCCACTTCTGTGACATACTCTTCATCGCCCCATACAAAAATAAAAATTCAAAGTAACTCGGGGACACAAATCGCACAAAACACTGTACAGACATGTACAATGTTCAACATCAAACAGACCATTCTGAGGTCGATATTCAGCTGGCAGAATTTCAATGCCAGGTATCGTCTTTAAATTTTTGAGTTTGCAGAGCTGGCTAGCACACAAGTGGTTAACATCAGTGTGGTGCGGTGGTTAAAGCTACAGTCTCAGCACCCTGAGGTTGTGGGTTCAAACCCATGCTGCTCCTTGTGACCCTGGGCAAGTCACTTAATCCCCCCATTGCCCCAGGTGCGTTAAATAGATTGTGAGCCCACCAGGACAGACAGGGAAAAATGCTTGCGGACCTGAATAAATTCATGTAAACTGTTCTGAGCTCCCCTGCGAGAACAGTAGAGAAAACTGAATAAATAAATAGTGTGAACAGAGGGAAAATACTTGAGTACCTGATTGTAAAAACCGCTTAGATAACCTTGATAGGCAGTATATAAAATCCTAATAAACTATAAACTATAAACTAAACTATTCAGCCTCTGATAGCCAGAGTTGGTATTGTGACATCATAATGCCTCATTCCACCAATAAGAGCCAACCTCATTAGTGATGTCACAATGGCTTGATTGTCCTATAGGTGACTCACTTTAACTACATTTTCATTTCTAGAGTGGTGCAGTGGTTAAAGCTACAGCCTCAGCACCCTGAGGTTGTTGGTTCAATCCAGACTGCTCCTTGTGACCCTGGGCAAGTCGCTTAATCCCCCCCTTGCCCCAGGTACATTAGATAGACAGGAAAAAATGCTGGAGTATCTGAATAAATTCATGTAAACCGTTCTGAGCTCCCCTGGGAGAACGGCATAGGAAATTGACTAAATAAAACTGGCTATGGTGAACCACAAAATGACAGGACTGATTTTTATGCGATTACCCTGGCTACTATAAGTGAAATTTCCACCCCTGGAATGCCCCCATGAAAGACAGTTTTGAGGTTGGCGCTATCTAGTTATTTTTAGTCCTGAAAATGGCTGCTTTGCCCCCAAACAGGCAATTTAATTGGCCAAGAGCCTTTTCTGGTCAGTTAAATTGAGCTGAATATCGACCCTTCTGTGTCTAAGGCCCAATGTATCCCAAAGTGCTCTTCCTGTTTATTTTAAAGCAGCTTAGATCTTATTTCTAAATGAGCTGCAAAGATGCCTGGGCACAGTACAAAACTTCACATGGGAGGTGATAATTATATACACAATGTACAACTATTGTTTTGTTCATTACAATGAACTCTGTCATGCAGTAATGCAACCTCGGCCCAGCATGCTAGAAATCCATGGAGAAACAGTTATTCCCCCTCCGATCCTAGAAAGATAGAAATCTGGCATAACTACTTCAAAGAGAAATCTTTAAAAGAAGAAAAATCTCCTCCCACCCTCTTGCTTTCTCTTCTCTCCCCTCCCGTACAGTGAGAGATTGGAGAAACTGGGCCTCTTCTCCTTTGAAAAGAGGATACTGAGAGGAGACATGATCGAAACATTCAAGGTACTGAAGGGAATAGACTTGGTGGAAAAGGACAGGTTGTTCACTCTCTCCAAGGTAGGGAGAACGAGAGGGCACTCTCTAAAATCGAAAGGGGATAGATTCCGTACAAACATAAGGAAGTTCTTCTTCACCCAGAGAGTGGTGGAGAGCTGGAACGCACTTCCGGAGTCTGTTGTAGGGGAAAACACCCTCCAGGGTTTCAAGACTAAGCTTGACAAGTTCCTGCTAAACTGGGACGTACGCAGGTGAGGCTGGACTCATTTTAGAGCACTGGTCTTTGACCTGGGCGCTGCTGCGTGAGCAGACCGCTGGACGCGATGGACCACTGATCTGACACAGCAGCGGCAATTCTTATGTTCTTATGTTCTCACCATCCCTCTCTCTTTCTCTCTATCCCTCCTTCCTCTTTCCTGCTTGCTCTCCCTCCCTTTCAGAATCAGATGCATTTATTATATGTGTCCTAGCGGAGTATGGAAAAGGCAATCAGAAGTTGTGTACAAGAAACGCAAGTAAATATCATAAGGGAAGACACTGCCCCACCACGTAATGTGCAACTTGTGAGGCACTCTCAAAGAGGGCTTGAAAGTCAAAACCTGCAGAAGTCAGGCCATTTTAACCACCCATTATTTAGAATGTAAACTGATACAGATACCAGTCCAGCGGTCCACCCAATCTAGAGCAGCCATACTGAGTCAGACTGATAGATACAGGACGGCAGATAGAGGCCAAATGGCCCATGTAGTCTGCCCATCCATATTGGCTAAGGTTCTTAACATTTGCATCTCCTCTTCCTATAGGCTAAGGCTCTGGCACATGCATTGTGAGGTCATAGAGCTGCCCATCTGCAGTAACCATTATCTCCTCCTCTCCCTATTGGCTAAAGTTCTTAACATTTGCATCTCCTCTTCCTATAGGCTAAGGCTCTGTGCACCTGCATTGTGAGGTCACAGAGCTGCCCATCCGCAGTAACCATTATTTCTTTCTCTATCTGAGAGATCCCAAATGTCTATCCCACGCTTTCTTGAATTCAGACACAATCTCTGTCTCCACCACCTCTTCCGGGTGACTGCTCCACGCATCTACCACCCTTTCTGTAAAAACGTATTTCCTTAGATTACTCCTGAGCCTATCACTTCTTAACTTTATCCTATGCCCTCTCATTCCAGAGCTTCCTTTCAAATGAGACTCGACTCGTGCGCATTTACACCACATAGGTATTTAAACGTCTCTATCATATCTCCCCTCTCCCGCTTTTCCTCCAAACTATACAAATTGAGCTCAGTATTTTGCATCCAACAGTGGTCAATCTGGATCAGAAGTACCTGGCAGAATCCCAAAGAGTGGCAAGATTCCATGCCCATTTTTCTTCCTGCTTCAGCGCACATGCTCTGTTCCTCTCCCACGCACTTGGTACCCTTTTTTTTTTGGGGGGGGGGGAGAGAAATGTATTTTAGGTGCCTTTGAATGAATTTATAGTAAACCCTACTCTTAAGAGCAATGTACATTTATGTCAGAGAAATGTGATAGCATTTTAGTTGTAAATTGGAGTTTAACTCATCCGTGTGAAAGCTCTTTCCCACCTGGATAATCCAGGAACAGCCCATTAGCAGTCCATTAGGCCGACAGTTCTTCTAATGTCTATAAGAGTAGGAAGAAGAAAGGGAAAACTATAGTGAGCTGGCTTCAGGTCAAAGAACAAGACAACAACGGGTTTTAGAAAACATTTCAACATTAAATTCATCTCACACTGAGACATAAGTAAATGGTTTTCCAGCACATGAGGAAGGATTGGAGAGGCTGTCAATATTGGTGGGTGAGGGCAGTGGGGAAGTGGAAAGAAACAGGAATACGAGACAAATAATCACAGATTGTACGAAGTTATAAGGGACGAATGATGTAAATGCAGCCCCACGCAGGAAATAAGAGTCTAGTTGTCATTATTAATAATAATTATTTTATTTTTATAAACCGCAATACCACAAACAGTTCAGAGTGGTTTACAAAAAAAGAGACTGCCTACAAACAGCGATGTTACAGAAAACAATTCAATGATACATCAACTAGAATATGAAATCATACAAATTTATCAAAGAGATAGATTTTTACTGTTTTTCTACAAGTTTGGTAGAAAATGCATTTGAGATAAACTCACTCAGGCATTTATTCCATTGGACCTGCTTGAAATGATGTTGTCTTATCTAGGAACCTGTCTGGTATCTCTGGAGAATTCAAGCTTCATCCAGAAGATTAGAAGGTTTGAATGAATTTTCTTTTATATTTTTGGAGTTTTTCATCACACAGAAGAGTTTGGGATTTTTCCCACCATCGGACCCTTGTAATAGGAGAACATTTGGATATAGTGGGTGCGAGACTGCAAATTTGTAGCAATCAGCAGCTGGATATCCATCAACTTCGGACACCGAGAGAAGTGATTCTGCCATACTTTTTTAAACATCATAGGGTTTAGACTCCTGTTTAGTTCTGCTCGTTGGTTAAGGTTTCGCTTTAGGGTTTAGGTTTCAGGAGAACCCAGTGCTGCTATGATGGTTCTCTGATTCACTGGTCTCCTTTTTCAAGTGACCGAGGGGTGAGGGGGGAACTGAGCACACTCAACACATTATAAAAGTATAGTTTTTTTATTATTTTATATTTTCATATTTATTCAGGCATAAGCATCATTATTGAATATTGTATAGACTCAAGGTGTCCTATTATACATCAAATTCCCAAGAAGTTAGTATTTATTTATATGTTCTGTCATTTTGTTCTTTATAATAGTCTCTACCATTTTGCCCAGCACTGACATCAAACTCACTGGTCTATAATTTCCCGGATCACCTCTAGAACCCTTTTTAAAAATAGGCGTCACGTTGGCCATCCTCCAGTCTTCCGATTCTATGCTAGATTTTAGAGAAAATTTACAATAGCTCTGCAAGTTCATTTTTCAATTCTATCAGCACTCTGGGATTTATACCATCTGGTCCAGATGATTTGCTACTGTTCATTTTGTCAAATTGACCCATTACATCTTCCTCAGTGAAGATCTCTCCTCTATGGCCTTGTCTTTCCTGAGAGCCCCTTTTATTCCTTGATCATCTAGTAGTCTTCTTTCTAAATGTTGATGCCAGCAGCCTAGTTCCACACTGGTTAAGGTGGAGCTCATCTTTGTGGAATAGGTTCCTCTTTCTCCAGTTTGTCATCCAGTTCCTAACCAAAGTCTCTTCTTTCACCATCGCCTCACTCAAATATTGAGACTCTGACACTCTGCCTGTCTCTTAGGTCCTCTGCCTGGAACAGGGAGCACTTTTGAAAATGCTACCCTGGAGGTTCTGGGTTTTAATTTCCTACCTAAGAGCCTAAATTTGGCTTCTAGAACCTTCCTACCACATTTCTCTGTGTCATTGGTTCCCACATGTACTAAGGCAGCAGACTTCTCCCCAGCACTGTCTGCCATATGGGATCAGACCAAAGGCCCACCAGGCCAATTGAGGTCACAAGTACCTAGAATAATCCCAAAAGGCAGCAAGATTCCACGTCTACAGAGATAAGTAGTGGCTTCCAGGAGAGGTGATAGGACAGAGTACAATACTGGGGTTCAAAAAGGGACTGGATGACTTCCTGGAAGAGAAGGGGATTGCAGGGTACAGATAGAGAGTTACTTTACAGCAGGGATCTCAAAGTCCCTCCTTGAGGGCCGCAATCCAGTCAGGTTTTCAGGATTTCCCCAATGAATATGCATTGAAAGCAGTGCATGCACAAAGATCTCATGCATATTCATTGGGGAAATCCTGAAAACCCGACTGGATTGCGGCCCTCAAAGAGGGACTTTGAGACCCCTGCTTTACAGGATATTAAATGAATTGGGTATGAACATTTTAGGTTAGGAGCACTTACAGGTCATGGACCTAGAGAGCGGGCTGCCGGGCGCGATGGACCCCCTGGTCTGACCCGGCAGGGGCAATGCTTATGTTCTTGTGTACCTGGTTAATAACGATTTATGGATTTTTCCTCAGCTTGCCAAACCTTTTCTAAACCCAGCTACACTAACTGCGCTTGTCATATGCTCCAGCAAAGAGTTTCAGAGCTTAGCTGTGTGTCGAGTACATTTAAAAAATACTTTATTTTAAATGTGCTAGTTAGTGACTTATAACATAACATAACTTTATTCTTCTATACCGCCATAATCAAACAATTTCTAGGCGGTTTACACAGAAGGCTGGACAATCAGCGAAAATGCAATTAATTAAAATACAAGTTTCCTAAAATATTCAATGTTTTATCTAGGCACAAGTGCTCTCTTCCCCTATGTGACCCGAAAACTGTACAATCATTTAAACAGCTATAGAAACTCAAGCAATTGCTGCCGGACCATGAGGTCTTTGTTAGATCTGCTGTGTAGCCTGCCAGACAACCCCAGCTGCACAGTTCTGGGTTTCGATTACTCTGCCTTTTTTCTCAGCAGTTCCTCGCCTGTGGAATTCCCTCCCAGTCATAATTCGTTCCGAGTTAGCTTATGTAAAATTCAGATCAATGGTTTGGTTTAGCATTTTTATGAGAGGATCGGTGACTTGGGATCCTCTTTCTTTTTGGAAACAAGATTCATATTATTACTGATTTGTTATTCTTTATACACATCCAGGTGGGAGGGGGGGGGTCAGGGTTGAAAGTTTGAAAGTGTTGGTTGTTGATTTTTGTTGAGATATGTTTTTCACTTTCTATAAGATGTAAATAAAACCAATAAACAGTTTTAAAAAAAAAAATTGTTTTTTTAGGGATCTTTTTACGAAGCCGCGTCAGCGGCTTTATTGCACGTGACTTTTTATCACGCGATAACCCCTGCGCTAGCCAAAAAACTACCGCCTGCTCAAGAGGAGGCGGCAGTGGCTAGCGTGGCCGGCAGTTTAGCGCGCGCTATTAAACGCGTTAAAAACCGCTAACGCAGCTTCGTAAAAGGATCCCTTTGTTCTTAGTTTTTTAGAGTTATAGATTACTTGGACTTAATTTTTCGATTGCTTTGCCTTCTCTTTGCTTTCCTATTTTAAATGGCGTTCTTTTCATTTCTTGTTTTAAGATTTTGCGCACGGGCTGTTGGTAAATCGAAGTGCAATGAAAACTTTTAATAAGAGTCCAGTTGAAGATTCTCTCAATCGTACGGCGAATCTTAGACCACGTTTCCCCCAAGGGCACTAAAGGAGGTTTTTTGAAATCTATCAACCCAGAAAATGTTTGAGATCTGAAAATAGCATGAAGTTGAATTTGGAGGGGAAGACGTTAGTCTCTCATGTTAAGATTGGGGCAACAATGCCGCCTGTGGCAGGTGCCAAGCTTTGGAATGCGCTGCCTGGTATTCTGCGATTTTGTGATGGGAGACTGAACGTTAAGAAAACGTTGACAACACAATTATTTGTCAACGCCTTCATGCGCTAACGCTTTACCGTCCTGTAAATGCTTTTATGGGGTTTTGTCTTTCCATTTTGTTGGATGAATTTGAAAGAAGGTTTTAATAACGATACTGTTAATGTTTTTATTGTGTTTGTCCTGTCGAAACATGTTTTCGTATTTCTAATATCATGTCATTTTGTAAACCGCATAGTTTTTATGCGGTATATAAAATTTTTAGATAAATAAACTTCCAGCATTTCATGTTACCCACTTTGCAATTCATTCGAGCAGTCCCAACGCTTGTTGTTGAATCGTTCAAGTCTAATACCTGAAACACTTAGGGGCTCCTTTTACTCAGCTGCGCCTGCGTTTTTAGCATGCGTTCAGCGTGCGCTGCATTGCTGCAGGCGCTAGACACTAATGCCAGCATTGAGCTGGCGTTAGTTCTTGGCGCGTAGCACGGGGGTTAGCGTTGCGCGCTAAAAACGCTAGCGCACCTTAGCAAAACGCATCACACTAGGCTGCGCTTCTGTTGTCTCTTCACTTTCTGTGGCTGGGGATTCCCTCGCTTGAAGGATCATTATAGTCAGGGCACCCACTCCAGGTGCTGGTTATGGACCTATTTTGAGCCTATTCTAGACTGAAAATGCCAGCGATGCATGTCCATTAAGGCTAGAGTTAAGAACATAAGAACATAAGCAGTGCCTCTGCCGGGTCAGACCATAGGTCCATCTTGCCCGGCAGTCCGCTCCCGCGGCGGCCCAAACAGGTCACGACCTGTCTGAATCACCAGAAGGGGCTCCCTTGCCACCTTGGTTTCTCATTGAAGTCCTATCTTCCCATCGAAGTCCTAACCCTCCGGTCTTGCCCATGCACGACCTGGTTGGCTTTCTATACTTATTACCTGGTTAGCTTTCTATACTTGTGTTACATCCCAGCACCTCTCTCAGTATCCCACGATCCCTTTATCCCTCAGGAATCCATCCAATCCCAGTTACCATATTGTCTTCCGGAAAACCCCAGATTCATGACTCCACCCCGCTTCCCCTCCAGCCCCGCACTGCACTTTTTACGGCCTGCTAATTTGGAGTTAACGTGGCCACTGGGCAGCACTAAGGGCTCTTTTACGAAGGTGCGTTTAGGGCCTTAACGTGCAGAATAGCGCGTGCTAAAATGCCCCGTGTGCTAGCCGCTACCGCCTCCTCTTGAGCAGGCGGCAGTTTATCAGGTAGCACACGCTAATCCGGTACGTGCGCTAAAAACGCTAGCGTACCTTTGTAAAAGGAGCCCTAAGACACTATTGCAGGACCTGCAAAACAAACAACTGTGAACCGTCCTGTAGGTGACGTAAATTTGCGGCCACTATGTGGTAGAGTCCAATGTTAAGCCGCTGTTTAGTAAAAAGGCTTCTAGGCGTCATTTTCTTGTTGTAAATTCTGTAACTGGGTGCCAGATTCAAACACCACTTGTCCATGGAAATGTACAGAATGCCAGCTCTGTTGTGGGTAAGTTGTACACTTGTACATGTTGCAGGCAGTGGCATAGGAAGGGGTGGGGGAGGGGCAGACCGCCCCGGTTGTCATCTTGGCAGGGGCGCCGGCATCTATCTGCCTTCCCACGACATGCAATAAATATCACACATGGTGAACATATCCTGACCTATTGGGGAGCAGATGTGTGAATAATAACACAATAATAACATACAGTGAAATAATGGTAAAAAAACACAAAAGCTCAAATAACATCTTCCATCCTCGTGGGAATCCTGTGGCAACTTCTTCCATACCGGCAAGAATCCCGTGAGTTCTGTGGGATTCCCGCAATCCCCAATACCGTGCAGCTCTCGAGTTAGGCGTTCTCCTCATCTCTACGTACTTTGCATTTTCCTACAGCAAAATGGTTTCGTTACAAGCGTAGTAACATAACATAGTAGATGACAGCAGATAAAGACCCGAATGGTCCATCCAGTCTGCCCAACCTGATTCAATTTAAATTTTTTTCTTCTTAGCTATTTCTGGGCAAGAATCCAAAGCTTTAACTGGGTCTGTGCTTGGGTTCCAACTGCCGAAATCTCCGTCAAAACCTACCCCAGGCCCATCTACACCCTCCCAGGCATTGAAGCCCTCCCCAGCCCATCCTCCCCCAAATGGCCATATATAGACCGAGCAAGTCTGCCTTAGTTCAATTTTTAATATTATTTTCTGATTCTAGATCCTCTGTGTTCATCCCACGCTTCTTTTAACTCAGTCACCGTTTTCCTCTCCACCTGGTCCTAGGCCTCTTTTTGTTTCACGTGAGTAGAATCGGAACAATTTAATCTCCAACTTTTTATAACTCCTTTCAGAAGCATTTTTAATGCCATAAGAATTTAATTGGATTGGAGGATTTTACAGTGCTAATGATTTATTTTCTGCTCGATTCAACTTATATTACTGTAACTCCCCACCAAGACTGTGTTGACTCCCTGGCTATTGGCTGCCTCGAATGGGTTTATAGGAGAACAGAATAGAATCGAGCTCGTGGGGATATAATTACACTGGGCTATAATCTATTCAGGAAGGACGGGGTGGGAAGAAAGGGAGGAGGAGTGACACCGCATGTGAAAAAATAATATGAAAGAAGCAGAATTGCAGGGCTTACGAGGTAAGCAGGAGGCATTGTGGGTTAATCTTGAAGGAGGGAAAGAAAATCTATTTATAGCAGCGTGATACGCAGACCTCTGTTGCAAGCAAAAGATATCGAGACATTCTCAATATTGCTACGAAAGGGCAGCTGCTATTTCTAAATGATTTCAATTTACTAGATTCCCGGCCGCAGTGCCAAGCAGAAGTAGAGAGATCCCAGATTATGTAAAGAGAGCTCTTCCAGCCACTGTGATTCTGGACCTGGTCTGATGACGATGCCAAGTAGGAGTCTAATCGATAAAAGAACATTGGAACCTAGAGTCCTTTATAGAATACTAACTGAACTGGGTAGCCACGGGCCTAATATATATTATTTATTTATTCATTTTTATTGCCCGCCAAGAACGGGTTACAAAGATGCATACACAAAGTTTTCAGGAACAGAGATACGCACGCTACAGGGTCAAGACACAAAGCTATAGAACAGGCCTGCACAACTCTGGCCCTCGAGGGCCGAATCCAGTCGGGTTGTCAGGATTTCCTCAGTGAATTTGCATGAAATCCAGTCGGGTTTTCAGGATTTCCCCAGTGAATTTGCATGAGATCTATTTGCCTGCACTGCTTCCATTGTACGCATATTGATCTCATGCATATTCATTGGGGAAATCCTGAAAACCTGGCCTGGCGAGGGCCGAAGTTGGGCACCCCTGCTATAGAATCAATAACTTGCAACTTATAGAGAATGTGACTAAGAAACGCATGCTTTGCAGAATCTAAGAACATCAAACCATAGAGTCACGAATGGGTATTAACATATCTGCAGTGAACGGGAGAAGAGCCGGTTGGCAGGCGCAGGTGTTCTGCGCTAAGGTTCGCTGAAGCAAGGTCTGTCAACGTTTGAGGCCAGAATTGATCCGGTCCATGAAAAGAAGTGTCTTTACTGCTTTCCGGAAGTGCAGTAGGTTATCAATCAGGTATGATCACTTATGTCACCCATAGAGCTGGTGTGATTTTTTTAGTACCCGAGTACTGCAGATAAATACACAACTTATTCTATAAGTTCTGTGTGTAGGCCCCGCCCTGGCTCTGCCCCTGTATACACCTCTCTCACACTATGCAAGTTGTTACAGCATAATGAAACATAGAAATAGACGGCAGATAAGGGCCAAGGCCCATCAAGTCTGCCCACTCCAGTGATCCTCGCTATCTATCTTTGCGGATAGATCCCACATGTCTATCCCATCTGGCCTTAAAATCCGCCACACTGGTGGCCTCAATAACCCGAAGTGGAAGACTATTCCAGCGATCAACCACCCTTTCAGTGAAGAAGAACTTCCTAGTGTCACTGTGCAGTTTCCCGCCCCTGATTTTCCACGAATGCCCCCTTGTTGCCGCGGGACCCTTGAAGAAGAAGATGTCTTCTTCCACCTTGATGCGGCCCGTGAGATATTTGAATGTCTCGATCATATCTCCCCTCTCTCAACGCTCCTCGAGTGAGTAGAGCTGCAAATTCCCCAACCGCTCCTCGTACGGGAGCTCCCTGAGTCCCGAGACCATCCTGGTGGCCATTCTCTGGACCGACTCCAGTCTCAGCACATCCTTGCGGTAATGCGGCCTCCAGAATTGCACACAGTACTCCAGGTGCGGTCTCACCATGGATCTATATAGTGGCATAATGACTTCAGGTTTACGGCTGATGAAACTCCTGCGTATGCAACCTATGATTTGCCTTGCTTTGGATGAAGCTTGCTCCACTTGGTTTGCCGACTTCATGTCTTCCCTGACAATGTGTTTATAGGCCACGTAAGTGTCCACGTATGCAGGTGTATGCTAGTATTCTAACAATTTACACCTATAGGACTGGATTCAGTAAATGTGTGAATGAGTAGGCACGGGGGGAAAATGCATGCTTAGCGCTACTCTATAATGTGCGCTCTGGGCTGAGTGCTTGTTCTAGAATAGTGCTGATCTAATTGGCTTCACATGAATACAGAATCTAATAAACAATTTATTACTCGCACTATACCACAAAGGTTCAAGGCGATTTACATTCAAAGAGGCCACAAAATCTACAGGAAAGTATATAATAGAAGTGACAGGCATGCAAATCTGCTCCATGCATTTTCTTTGGGGCTATCCAGGGGGGGCCCGATTGACCTAGTGGTCCTCCGAGACAGGGTTGGGGGACCACTGCCGTAGGTGGACATTCAGTTGAGGACAGATTGGGGGAGGGCTTTGATGGCTGAAATGGTTAAGATGGGCTGGGGTGAGATGCGGCGCAGTGGTTGGATCTACAGCCTCAGCACCCTGGGGTTGTGGGTTCAAACCCCGCACTGCTCCTTGTGACCCTGGGCAAGTCACTTAATAATCCATAGCCCCAGGTACATTAGATAGATTGTGAGCCCACCGGGGCAGATAGGGAAAATGTTTGAGTACCTGATTGTAAAAACCGCTTAGATAACCTTGATAGGCGGTATATAAAAACCTAATAAACTTGAAACCTGAAACTTTGATGGAAACTCCAATAGATGGTACCTACGCACACTACCGGGAAGGGCTCTGGTTCAGAAATATCTAAGAAAAAGGACAATTTTAAGTAAATAATCGATTGATTTTTATGGAGCATGTAGGGTTGGGCGGACTGGATGGACCATTCGGGTCTTTATCTGCCGTCATTTACTATGTTACTATGTTTAATAATTAAAATATAATCATAACATGAATATTACAAGAAGTCATATAAAAGAGTTTTCGAATTTCTACGAAACCTTAAATAATTGATATCAGTCCTAATGTAAACAGGTAGATTATTCCAAATTGTAATGGCAGCGTACTCAAAAACGGAGTTGAGCTGTTGTTTATACCGTAATCTGTGGAAAATGTAGCAATAAAGCACCACATAATCTGGTGAGAGAAAAAAAAAAGCAAAATCAGATTATCTGAAGAATCATACGATGAACTATGCAAGCTGATCAATTCGCCTCTCAACTGATTCTTCTATGCTAATGCAACACTTCAAAAATTAATCTGGGTAACATTTAGGGCTGCTTTTACTAAGGAGCGCTAGTGTTTTCAGCGCACGCTAACCCCCGCACTACACGTAAAAACCAACGCCAGCTCAATGGTGGCGTTAGCGCCTAGCGAGCGCGCTAATCCCGCTGGCGCAGCTTAGTAAAAGGAGTCCTTAAGAGTTCTTGTGATCAAACCATCCCTGACAGAATTCTCAACGCCGCTTAGATGGTTTTTAAGACCTGCAGTTCTGGGCATTTGACTTTTTTATTTAACGCCAGATGAATCCAAGGGCTCTTAGTCCCAGTCACAGGCGGAGCCCATCTTAGCTTCCCTGGAGCCTTCGACTGTTGTGGTGGCGGCCCTGCCTAGCAACAAGAGAGTCCCAAGCATAGCCAGTGGCAACGTTTTCAGTGACACAGGATTTGCAGCCAGAACAAGAAAAGAGCTACGCGAGGCATGGTCTGAAGTGCTTGACACCTGGCTGAGTGAGCAAGATGAAAATCCCGAGCCTAGGTATTGCAACAACTTGTGAATCTTCCAAATAAATACACCAAAAAGTCTATAGAAGGGACTTGGTTGAAACAGCCATGGTAAAGTGTACTTCACTAGGTAGCAGGTGTGAGAGGGGCTAATTCTATACCGAGAAGCTGGTTATAATCCCTATTTTAAGCTTATTCTATAAGGAAAAGCTTTCCTATGTAGAAACTTGGGTACATTAGGGTTTGTTTATTTATATCCCGCCCTTACCCAGGGCGGGTTACAAAAAATACATACATATAAATCAACACCAAATAATACAATACAACACACTCTACTTACAACAAACTAGGTAGGCAACCAGCACTCCAATTTCAATACATGCTTCAAGATCATGCTCCATTAATTTAAGGTTACCAGATTTTACTGAAGTAAAATCCGGATCCATGGCCACGCCCACCAGGACCCGTCCATTTCTGCCCCGTTATGTCCCAGCCACGTTCCCCCTCAACCTGTTTCAAGTTTTATTATTAGTTTCAAGTTTATTAAGAGATTTTTTAGACTGCTAAATCAAATATCTAAGCGGTTTACAACGTAATAGTACATAAAAATAAAAAATAAAAATGTACATCTTTATAAAAACAAGGGGTTCTGGAAAAATCCAAATATAAGAAAACACAATCATACGGATCTATGCAAACAATAGGGAAGTGGGGAAGAACTACAGTTTTTATAGAAAAGGTAAACATAAAAAGAAAGTATGGTAGGCTTGGGTAAGATAGCAGTTTACTTTATAATTGAAATTTTCAAAGATTTTAAGAGTTTAAGATTTATGAAATTTTTAAAATATGCAAATATTAAAATATTGAAATATTAAGACCTTGAAATATTAAAAAAATATTAAAACATTAAAGTATGCCCTTAAAAGGACAGTTATTGTCCAAAGGCGTCTTGGAACAAAAAAGTTTTCAGTTTTACTTTGAATTGTTTTAAGTCTAGTTCACTACGCAAATAATTAGGCATCGAGTTCCAAAGAGTAGGGGCTGTGATGGCAAAATTCACTTGTTCGGAGTCTGTGCAGCCTCAATCTCCGTCAATCCGCGCAACTTTGCTTCTTACAGAATTTCTCTTCCGGCAGCTGACCCGGAAGCCTTCCCTTTGATGCAAAACACAAGCACATTAGAGGGAAGGCTTCCAGGTCAGCTGCTGTCAGCGTGTAGGAACCGCTGCCAGCAGTCCGTGAAGTCAAAGTTCTCCACCACTGGGTGGATGGGCCAGGCCTACCCCATGGCTATGCCCCTGGTTATCACCCTAATATTAATAGTGGTTAAGAGGTTGTATAAAAACATGAGGGGAGGGGGCTAGAGTTTATTTAAATATGGGAGCCTATGTGCTGTTCCACTCAAAGTGGGAGAAAGCTGGATGGAAAGACAAGAAAGCAAACTGGATAGATCAGAATGTAACATTTGGTTCAGACCTTGAAAAAATCGCAAATTGCGTTCGCAAACGAAAATGAGACTGTCCCTTGAATGTGTTCCAAGAAGTGCCTTATGAAAAGACCTGGATGTCAGCAATCTCGGTAGCCAGCCCAAGATATGGAATGCAATGATTGAATCATTAATATTATGCTTTGATTTTGGATCATTTATTAAAAAAACTGTTGAAAACTCACCTATTTGTAAAAGCTTTCTATAAGTAAGGCGACGTTGGTAATTCTCTCACAAAGACCTATTTAAAACAAAGCTTTGAAGGAACGCCTCTCGTATGAGGAAAGCCTAAAAAGATTAGGGCTCTTCAGCTTGGAAAAGAGATAGCCGAGGGGAGATATGATTGACGTAGAATAGGTACAAGTGGATCAAGTTTTCACTCCATCAAAAATGACAGACTAGGGGACACTCGATTAAACTGCAGGGAAATACTTTTAAAACCAATAGGAGGAAATATTTTTTCACTCTGGAGCGCGTTGCCAGAGGTTGTGGTAAGAGCGGATAGAATAGCTGGTTTTAAGAAAGGTTTGGACAAGTTCCTGGAGGAAAAGTCCATAGTCTGTTATTGAGAAAGACATGGGGAAGCCACTGCTTGCCCTGGATCGGTGCAATGGAATCTTGCTACTCTTTGGGATTCTAGAATCTTGTTACTCTTTGTTAATTCTGGAATCTTGCTATTCCTTGGGATTCTGTATGGAATGTTGCTACTCTTTGGGTTTTGGCCAGGTATTAGTGACCTGGATTGGCCACCGTGAGAACAGGCTATTGGACTTGATGGACCATTGGTCTGACCCAGTAAGGCTATTCTTATGTTCTTATCATTTTAAGATTATTTCTTATATGCTGAATTCTGTATTTTTGGTATGTTATTCATTTTATGTCTATTTGTAATCTGCCTAGTTGATAGGCAGAATAGAAATGTTTAAAATAAATAAATAATAAACATAACATAAAAATCAGCTTCTATGCCACATAACTGTAAAGTTCTATGTGGTTTACAAAAGGTTACATAATCATACAGTTGAATATGGAATATTAATTCCCCAGAAACCTAAAAAATAAGAAGGTTTTCAATTGTTTCCTAAAGTGTTGGTAGGAAATAGAGGTCGATATCAATAGCTTGAAATCCTTGCTAGGAAAGAAGACGCTGATGGTACTTTTTAAATTTACAGTTCAGTGATTCCCAAGCCAGGTCCATCTATCCAATCAGGTTTTCAGGCTATCCACAATGAAAATTCAGGTTTTTGGGAATTTGATATATAGGCAGTCCCCAGGTTAAGAACGAGTTATGTTTTTAAAGCTTTTCTTAAGTCGGATTTATATGTAACTCAGAACGCATAGATTTTGCAATTCTTGTTGCCTACCTCTGGTCCCAGCTGACAAAAGGGCCGACTGTACCTACCAGTGCTCCCTCGAAGGTACGGCCTGCACAACCACACACTGTTCTTAATGTGACCATGTATCATTCTTGAATCTGTTGCAGGAGAATCGTAGGAGTCTAGGCCACTGGAAATACAGCTCAGTGAAATCAAATGATGCCGTGGCCGCGTTCTTAAGTACAAGTCGTACTTAAGTCAGGTGTCTGTAACTCGGGGACTGCCTGTTCCAAAGTGTAAATGAGAGAGTTGCATGCAAATCTCTCTCATGAACATTCATTGTGGATATCCTGAAAACCTGACTGGCGGGGGTACCACTGGGATTGATCGATTGGCCCCTGATTATGTGAAAGCATAATCCATCATTTATCTACAGACATAGCGGAATGGAGTGGGCGACTGGGACCTTATTTATGTATTTAAAAAACTTTATATACCACCTGGAGTCGCTGCGGTTTCCATATAAACATACATAAAGCAAAAATAAACCACAATACATATCACTCTTAAAAACAATATCAAAACACACAAAAAATAAAAGCTACAGATTCTTCAATAAGATTACATGTTACCAAAATTCCCAAACATTTTTAGCCAACACAGAGAACTTGTGGTCCCTTCGACCAAAAAGGGCTTCCACTGCTCCCGTCTCTGCTATTTCCCCACTCATGACTTCTGATCATCAATTAACATGCTCTTTCAGCTTCTCCCCTAATTAGCCCTTTGAGATGTGCTGGGTTTCATCCTTAATAACATGAATAATGTAAAAACATCCAGCAGGAGTCTAGGCAGTGTGTCTAATATGTCGCTTTTGCACTTGACCGCTGGCAGCCTGCTTCATTTATTTGCCAATTAATATCATCGAATGTGAATTAAGAGCTCCTGGAGAACCACTCGGTTCAGTTTGGCTAATGCACAAGAAGCCTAAAAGACAGGATAAGGCTTTTGATTTTCTTTTTGATATTTTTTCTTTAAGTTAATTCTGGAACATTCTATCATTTTTGTACCATCACCAAATTCCCCTCATCTAAAGCAACAGACTTAAGTGTTATATGGTTTTTGTTTAAGGAAACATACCGTGTTTTTATCATGGATATAAGGATGCTTCTAAGTGCCCATTTTTTGTGTTGGTTTGATGTAACAATTTGCCCCTGCTTCATTGAATTTCAGTCTCTATCAGCACGCCTTTCAGTGCTATAGCAATGAATGCCTTAGATCAGTGTTTTTCAACCTTTTTACACCTATGGACCGGCAGAAATAAAAGAATTATTCTGTGGACCGGCATCAGTCCTTGGACCGGTGGTTGAAGAACACTGGGCTAAGTCGTGGGCCAGACCCCGCCCATCTCTACTCAATCTCCATCCCAGACCCCGCTCCCATAATAATACTAATTGTAACACTATTATTATTATTACTAGTCTTTAGGCCTGTTACATTAACGGGTGCTAGAATAGATGTGTGTCTTTGTGTTTATTTTTTTTATTTTCTCTCTTGGCTGCTTTCTTTCTTTCTTTCTTTCTATCTCTCTTCCTCCTGCTCTGTCTTTCTTTCTCTTTCCTTGACTGTCCAGCCCTTCTCCCTTACATTAACGGGTGCTAGAAATATATATTTGTCTGTCTTTCTTTCTTTATTTCTGTCTCTTTCTGCCACTGTCTTTATTTATTTCTGTCTCTCTCCCTGCCCCAGTCTCCTTCTTCTTTTCTTTCTGTTTCCCTCCCTCCCACTATCTGTCTCTCTCCCTGCCCCCTATGCAGCAGCATTTCTCTCCCCCCTCCACTTCCCTGTGCAGTAGCTACATCAGCATTCCTTCCCCCTCCATTTCCCTGTGCTGCAGCATTTCCCTCCCACCCTGTGCAGCATTTTCCTCCCCCCCCCCCCACACACACACACACTTCCCTGTGGTCTCTCTGTCTGTGTTTGTTTTGGTATTTGTCTCTTTGCCTGCTGTATGTGTGTTTGTTTGTTTTCTGTGTGTGTTTGTGTGTGTTGGTTGGCAGGTTAACTTGCTTCCCAGTAGCGGTAGCAGCAATTTGGCCGGCCCCCCCTCTCCGCTGCTCCCCCTTCTCCCTCGCGGGTCAGTGGGGCTTCCTTCGCTCTCCCTAGCACATGCGCACTCGTGAGAGCCGGGTGAGAAAGGCCGCCGCAGCCTCGCGGCTTGCCCCAGCTGTGTAATTTCATGTTTTAGTTGAAAGTCGCCGCCGCAGCTCCTCTCTCGATCCCCACCTGGTGCGGTTCGAGAGAGAAGCCGTAGCGGCGCTTACCATGAGAGCTGGGTGAGGAAGGCCGCCTCAGCCTCACGGCTTCCCCCCAGCTGTGTAACTTCATTTTTTTAGTTGAGGGTGGGGAGTCGTTACGGGGATCACCGGCCGCCATCGCTCAGCCGCACCGTGAGAGCTGGGTGAGGAAGGCCGCCGCAGCCTCGCAGCTTCCACAGGTGGGGAAGCCGGGGTTGCGCGAGCGCTGAGCCGCACTGTTGGAGAGGCAGGAAAGGAAGGCTGCCGCTCTTCTTTGGCGGCTCCTGAACGAAGGCGAGTTGCAAGCGGCGCGAGGTGGAGAGCAGGGAGGCTGTGGTGACGTACTAAGTGCGCATGCGCACTCTCATATCCGCGACGGATCAGGGAACACGACTTTAGAGTGCACATGCGCGGCCTAGCATTTTATTATATTAGATTATTATATTTTCCATTCATTTTTCACAGATACACAATATAATCTTTTTAACAACACATAATGGTTAACCACAAAATTAAACTACACAAAGCATCACTAAATTCAAAAATAATTCCCCCCTTCCTTTATTGTCTCCCTCCCTCCATGCTATGCCTTACCTTCTGGCCTGCTCCTGCCTGGCCATTTTATGCCGCCCCCGGTGTTATCTTCAGGCCGGCTCCCTCTTCCTCACTGATGCAGTGCACAAAGCTGCGGGCAGCGGCTCCTTGCGCGTCCCGTGCCTCATCTGGAAGCCTTCCCTCTGACGTTGCAACGTCAGCGAGAAGGCTTCCGGTTCAGACGCAGGACGCGCATAGGAGCCACTGCCAGTGAAAAAGAGGGAGCTGGCTCGAAGATAACGCCTCATCGATCGCACCGTGGATCGGCGGTTTAAGAACACTGTTTTGGGCCTGATGCATGTGCTGTCCCTGTGGACCGGCAGGAAATTTCTGTGGACCGGCACTGGTCCACGGACTGGTGGTTGAAGAACAGTGCCTTAGATACCCCTCCCCATTTTATGAAGCCGTGTGGTTTTTTTATCGACAGCTGCGGCAATAAAAGTTCTGTTGCTCACAGGAATTCTATGAGCGTTGGAGCTTTTACTGGCATGGTTGCCAATAAAAAATGCTAACGCGGCTTCAAAAAAGATATAGCGGAACTAGAAAAGGTTCAAAGGAGAGTAACCAAGATAATAAAGGGGATGGAATTCCTCTCATATGAGGAAAGACTAAAAAGGTTGGGGCTCTTCAGCTTGGAAAAAGAGACGGCTGAGGGGAGATATGATTGAAGTCTACAAAATCCTGAGTGTGTGTGTGTGGGTTAGGTTGGAAGCCCTCCAAGAATATGAAAATACCTAGGGGCTCATAATCAAAAACCATAGAAGTCCAAAAAGCATCCTAAATCAGTACTTGGATGTCCTAATCACCAGGACTTCCAAGTGCCGATAATCAAAACCGTCTTTCTGTACGTCTAGCGAGGTGTTCCAGCCTCTGTACGTTCAGAGCATGAGATGGGCGTGGTGTAGGTGTTATGGGCGGGCCTTGAGCAGTCTCAAGGGCAGATTAGACATTGGCGTCTTGCAGTGATAATCATACATTTTGCAAGACATCCTGGATGGAACTTATGTGTTTGGAACTAGAGAATGACACAGTGACAAAATTCATCACCGTTCCCGTGCCCGCGGATAACCGCGGGAAACCATCCCCATGTCATTCTTTAAGGAGAGAGGGAAGAATCAGAGTATGAATGGCCACAACCACTGACCCGCAAGCTTTGCTTTGAAGAATGCTGGTGTAGAAGGACCGAGGTTGAAACAGACACTACAGAATGACAGTCTCTGGTATCCAGAGCAGATATTGTGATGTCATAATGCCTCATTCCACCAGTGCCTAAGAGCCAATCACATCAGTGATGTCACAATGGCTTCATTATCCTTGGCTCCCATAAGAATCAGAGTATGAATGGCCACAATCACTGACCTGCAAGCTTTGCTTAGAAGAATGCTGGTGTAGAAGAACCGAGGTTGAAATAGAGCTAGAAAATGACATGGGATTATTTCCCGCGGTTATCCGCGGGGACGGGAACGGTGATGAATTTTGTCACCGTGTCATTCTCTATTTGGAACTAGACCTATTTTAGAAGAGTCTAAGTGCCACAAAGGTGCCCAAACTGATCAAATGACCACCGCATGCATTAAGGTAAGACACTCCCACAGTGCTCACTGACCCCCTTCTACCACACAAAAATGAGAACACAAAGGTACATACCTGACTTTAAAACCGCAGCATCTGAGGAAGCTTAGTAGAACTGCACACAGGTGTCTTAAGTAACCTGTGGGGTGGATCAGCCTGAAGAGCTTGGTGGGTCTGGATAGAGCGTATGAGAAGCAGTGAAGTTGAAACCCCTGACACAGCGATCAGAGCGAAACGGAGGGTTCCCCGTCGGGTTCAGTGGCTGCAGGGCTAAGGAGGTGAAGGACTGAGAGATCCTGGATGCCGAAGCAGCTAAGTTGTGGTCTTTTTTGCTGTGTTCCACGCTGAATCCTGGACTACTTTGCTACAGTGCTGATTTACCCATTTTTTTCATGACTGAGGGCTGTGTGTTCCGGTGTGTTTTGTAACATCTCCCTGCAGGCTACCATAGAGCTTTATCTACTGGTTCTATATTTTGGAGTACAGGGTTAGCCTTGAAAGGTGGAGTTTTTTGCTAGATGAAGCTGAACTGAGGCTTTTTCTCCACTTTTCTTTTTCCCTGTTACTTCCTGTTGTGTGATTGGCTTGTGTGTGTGTGTGTGTGTGTGTGTGAAATTAAAGCCTGTTAGTGTTGCAGAGGGGAGGTTTGTTGTCCATATGGGGTTCTGATTTAGAGGTAATATTATTGGAGTTTAACTGACCCTATTCCTGAGAGTATATGTATTGGATGGACCCAGGCCCATAAGTCACTCTAACTACTACATTAATGGTGGAAAATGTCAGTTCACCAAACCCCCACAGAACCCTACTCTACTGCCATATAGGTGCCACCCGCAGCCATAAGGGCTATTGGGGTTGTAGACAGGTGGGTATAGTGGGTTTGGGGGGGGGACTCATCATAACCAAAACAGAGTTCTGGTAAGATGTTTATCTGGCACTCTTTATGTGAGGTTCACAGCAGTGCCCTCTAAGGTGACTCCACTGCTCTGTTGCCATGTTTGGGTGTTCAGTCCATTACAGGATTGGCCCCTCCCACATCCAAATGGTCTTGTTCTGGGCGTTTGGGACTTGGACAAAAATTTGTCCTGTTGCACGGGGACAGAGTTGCACGGGGACAGAAATCCTACCCATCCCCACCCGTCCCCGCCAGGATCCTCTCCGTCCCTACCCATCCCCACCAGGATCCTCTCCATCCCCGCCAGGATCCTCTCCGTCCCCACCCGTCCCCGCAAGGAATTACCTCCATCCCCGCCCGTCCCCACCCGTGAAAATGTGGTATAAAGATAAGACGTCCTGGAAGTCTGGGCGTCCCAATGGCCTGGACGTCCAGATATCTTTTTTTTTTTTTTTTTATCTTCTCTCTAGACGCATGGTGGTTTGCCTTTTGAAAACAGGCATTTTCTTATTGCCAACTTTGGACGTCTAGCACCATACGCCCATATCGGACTGAGACGTATGTTTTGAAAATGCCCCTCCATGTGTACCCGAATGAAACTACAGAGGAAAGCATGATCCAAAACCAAATGTTCGGCCGTAGAAATTGAGACTATACACCCTCAGGATCATAACTGAAGAATTGCTCTCTGGGGATTTCTAGACCAGGACAAACCCAACTTAATCCTTGCAGCCACAGTCAGTTGATAGCTTTCACAGTGAAATGAGATAGATCTCTTATCGACAACATACTGGCTTTGTGGAGCCAGGGAGAATTCTTTGCAGAGGGCAAAAACCGTTTGAAAAGATACTCCCGTCATACCTTGTCTAATTTAGCAATCAGATAAGGATGCAGCAGTTGGTGGCTGAGGGATGCACACTGCACAGACAGAGAATATTACTGATGGTTCTGTCAAAAAGAGCAAGTTAATATTTCCCAATAATCACTTTTGCAAGATGTTATCAACCTTGTTTCCAAAATCTGTTCTTGAGTTTGGACTTAAAAAAAAAACAACACCTTGTCTGTTTTACCCCCACATAATTATTCCTGATTTGTTCTTTACATAAGTATTGTCCCAGGACAGAAAAAAAAGGGCCATCAAGTCCAGTATCCTATTTCCAACGATGGCTAATCCAGATCACGAGTACCTGGTGATCTCAAAAAACTAAAACAGCTGCGTAAGCCCTGGACTTCCTCAAATCTACCCCAGTAACAGTTTATGGACTTTTCTTTCAGGAACTTCTCCAAACTTTTAATAAACCTTGCTATACTAAACGCTTTTACCGCCTTCTCTGGCAGGGCCCGGAAGTGATGTCAGAGACAGGCGACACTGACACAGGCAGCAAGTATGCTACTCACTCAGGGAAAATTTAAGAAGTACGAGGGGAGAGGCATGCACGGCGGGGGGGGGGGGGGAGGGGAGGTCAGAAAGGAGCAGGGGTGGAGAGGATAGGTGCCGTCGACCGACCTAGACTGCACCTGGGGCAAATACCCCCCCCCCCGACCCTCCTTATTACGTCACTGTCTCAACCTAATTGGTTATGCCCAGGCAGCAACTTATAGCCCCAAAAAGATACGTTCTTAAGTTATTTCTTAAACTGAGTTAATGATTTTTGAAATCTTAAATGAGTTGATAATTGATTCCAAAGTTCAGGTCCTTGTACAGAAAAAAATAGAACGATGATTAGTATCAGCTATTATTTGATGAAAAGAAGGTACAATGAGAAGATTATAATTAAAAGATCCTAGGGTTCAAGATGGATAATGAGTTAGAAATCGGCTTAGGAATTAAGGGGTTTCTGCAGCACAAATCTTGAATACCTCTTAATAAAAATGTTAGAAATTATCCTTTGAGAAACAAATAGTCAATGAGTGGCTTTTAATAAAGGAGTAACACGATCAAATTTACGATGACCACTAATAAGTAATTGCAGTGTTTTGAATAAGTGGAAGACATTTACGATCTCTAATCTTGATGCCTTTATAGAGTTACAATAATCTAAACAACTGATCACAAGAGAGTGAATTAATACATCGAGTGCAGAGGGAGGTAGTAAATTGCGAATGGAACAAATGAGTCGAAGTTTATAAAATGTACTTTTTATCACAGTAGACGTTCGAGTTATAAATCTTAAGACTAGAACTTTGCAGTGTGTAGAAATAGATTAATCCACAAATGAATGGGCCCAATGTTCACTATGGGGGGAGTTCTCAACACGGGCTGCCATTAAGATGCTATTTTACCGTCAACGCCACTTAACGCCATTCGCTTAAAATAGCCCAAGTTAGTGGTAAAATGACCAGTCTTAATGGTAGCCCACACTGATAACGCCCTTTCTCCCCCTCCCTCCAATTAGTATAAAGAGTTTCAGTCTCTGGTAGAGCTGAGATTGTGATGTCATAATGTCGCATTCCACCAATACCCAAGAGCCAATCTCATTGGTGATGTCATAATGTCTTTATTGTCCTCCTTTTTACAAAGTAATGATTTCAATTTCTAGAGACATTTCTCTTTTCTTTAAGGAGGAAAGTCATCACTATGGACTACCAGTAAGACGGGCTATTTTACTGTCAATTCCAGTTATTAGTAACTAACCTGTTTCCCTGAAAATAAGCCCTAGTTAAGATCAACCCCCCCCCCCCCCGAATATACCCAACATTCCCTGACTCCATCCCTGACACTAGTGCTTCCTGATTTGCTGAAAAATTCAACTCATCGATTCAGCAACCCCCACCCCTGCTGCTTTAGGAAGCCTCGAAGTGGAGGTACGTCAGTCTCAAGGTGGGAGGGTTGGTGGGGTTCTGCTGCACAGGGGGATGGGAGGGAGGGAGGAATAGAAAGATGTTGCACAAGGGGATGGGTGAGAGGGGAGGAAAATTGCTGCACATGGGGGGGGAGGAAAGAGGAAGAATTGGGGTAGAGGAGAGGAAGGCAGAGATAATCGTTGTACATGAAAAAATAAGACATCCCCGAAAGTAAGCCCTAGCGCATTTTTTGGAACCAAAATAAGACACTGTCTTATTTTTGGAGACACTGCAAGAACAGCACAAATTAGTAATAAAAATAACACAACTTTTAACGGTACCTCAGGTTAATTACTTTACCCTTAAACTAATTCTGTGTGCGCTAAAATTTGAGGCTCGTTACTGAACCAAATATAGGCTACTCCAAACCCCTCTGGTTCACACATATTGATCACTTGGCACGATTACAAATCAGCCAGAATACAACTATAAAAATTATTACAAACTCCCAAAAAGTTGGATCACGTCATTCCCCTCTTAAAAAAAAACCCCTCAATGGCTCCCAATATCGTACAGAACAACATATAAACCTTCAAAATGAGATCAAAATGACCTGTCTCTCTCGATAAACTGCTTATCCCATAGATCAAACGAGCAACACTTTCTCTCCGTTCCAATCAACACAAGAAACACTATGATTTTTTCAGTTACAGCCCCCCAGCTCTGGACTTCCCGACCTATTTACATCAGGGAGGAGACGGTACTTGATTTAAAGTCTCCCTCAAGTGTTTTCTTTTCAAGGATGCATTTGAAAGCTACGATTAGGGCGTTAGTAACACTCAGATTACTTTCTTGACCATCAGAGCTTCATAACTTTGACTTTCCTCTTTTTTACTGACCCTCCTTTTGTTCAAGGTTGGACAAGTTCCTGCTGAACCAGAACGAACGCAGGTAGGGCTGGTCTCGGTTAGGGCACTGGTCTTTGACCTGGGGGCCGCCGCGTGAGCGGACTGCTGGGCGCGATGGACCGCTGGTCTGACCCAGCAGTGGCTGTTCTTATGTTCCTATAAAATTGTAGTTCTTCCCTCTTTTCCAAATTGTGTCTAATTAGTCTAGTTTTTGTGAATGTCTAAACATACATGGTTTTTAACGTGTACATCACTTAGAAATACTTATAAGCGTTTAATCAAATTTTAAATAAAACTTGATCAAGTTTCCTTGTTAAGATGATATTAGAGCCCAGCTGCAGTTCCTTGTGGCTTAGCTCATCTCTTAGCTCAAGTTGGATGGAGCTGGGCCTTTGCGGTTTTTAGGTGGGCTCTGCCTTCACCCCATTCTCCCTCCTCCACACTATGCACCAACTGTTTCAAAATTCAATTTTCATCCCCATTTTTTTACCACTACACTTCATATCTGGTCCCAAACATGTTACATTGTCACATTTTTCATCAATGACCCTTTCTGTTGTCCATTCCAGGTACGGAATGGGACAATTCATCGCGGCACGTTTCAACTTGGCTGCGGATGAATGGTCACAACAAATCATCACATTGCGGGGAGGTAGCTTCACGGTACCCGCAGAGGGCAGCCGACGTAACAGATGTCGTAACTCCAGGGCCCATGATTGAAGGACGTGATGCAGCAGTTCTGGCGGCAGAGGGAAAGCATGATGATGTAATAGCTCTGGCGGCAGAGAGAGGGCATGGTGATGCAGCAGCTTCTCCTCCCAGGGCCTGGGCTCCCCGCTAGCCACTGCTGAGGTGCTGGATCACGAACAGGGAGGAGAGGGGGGAAGGTATAATGTGGAGGGGGGGACATCACCCCCCAAATGCTGAAATTGGATGATTCTTCGTACTGAAACCACCACAATGAATTGTGCTAAACCAGGGGTATCCAACCTGCGGCCCAAGGGCCACATGCGGCCCCGTGAAGTATTTTGTGCAGCCCTGGTCGAGGGCGATGCAGTGTTTTCCTCTGCTGCCCCTAGATGTTTACCGTCTTGCCGGCTCCCTCCTCTGTCTTGCTGCAGCATTTGCGCGTTTGTGCAGCCCCAGAAACATTTTTTTCAGCCAATGCGGGCCCAGGGAAGCCAAAAGGTTGGACACCCCTGTAAACCCTTCGAGGTATTCCCCACCCTCTCTGTAAAGAAATATTTCCTTCCCTTGGCTTCAGATTGTGACTTCAAATTCTACTGCCTCCTTTTCAAAGCTATTAATGGAGAAAGTCCATCCTACTGGAACAACCAACTAACTAAAGCCACCTCAACCAGGCACAGAAGAACCCACTCACTATTCACACATCCACCAACCAAAAATGTCAAACGTAGAAAACTATATGACAATCTAATAGAAACATAGAAAATGGTGGCAGAAAAGGGCCATAGCCCATCGAGTCTGCCCATTCCAAGTACCCGCCCCCCTGAATTTACTCCCTTAAAGATCCCACATGAGCATCCCATTTTCTCTTAAAATCCGTCACGTTGCTTGCCTCAATCACCTGCAATGGGAGTCTGTTCCAATGATCTACCACTCTTTCGGTGAAGAAGTACTTTCTGGAGTCGCTATGAAACTTCCCTCCCCTGACTTTCAGCGGGTGCCCTCTGGTGGTCGAGGGTCCCACGAGACAGAAGATATCATCTTCCGACTCGATGCGACCAGTGATGTACTTGAATGTTTCAATCATGTCTCCCCTCTCTCTTCGTTCCTCAAGTGAGTACAGTCGCAATTCTTTTAGTCTTTCTTCGTATGTCAGATCCTTGAGTCCCAAGACCATCCTGGTGGCCATTCGCTGAACTGACTCGATCCTCAGCATGTCCTTACGGTAGTGTGGTCTCCAGAATTGGACACAGTAGTCCAAGTGAGGCCGCACCATGGATCTGTATAACAGCATGATGACTTCAGGTCTCCTGCTGACAAAACCTCTACAGATACAACCCATCATTTGTCTTGCCTTGGAGGAAGCCTTCTCCACCTGATTGGCAGCTTTCAAGTCGTCACTAATGATCACCCCTAGATCACGCTCTGCCGTGGTCGCAGCTAAGGTCTCACCATTTAGTGCATAAGTTCTGCGTGGATTTCTCTTGCCCAGGTGCATTACCTTGCATTTTTTAGCATTGAAGCCCAGCTGCCAAGTCGTTGACCATCGTTCCAGCAGCAGTAGGTCCTGTGTCATATTATCAGGTAACAAGCTTTCGCCTACTATGTTGCAAATTTTGGCGGCGGCGGCGAACAGTAATACCTTTCCTCTAAGTCCATGCGTCATATCACTTATGAATAAGTTGAATAGAATCGGGCCCAAGACCGAGCCACCAAAGCAGCAAAACTAGACATACAAATCACCAATCTGCTGTCTTTGACCACAGACTACAAAACCTTCAAAAAAGAAACTAAAACTCTACTTCGGAAACTAAAGAACCATGTGGTGGAAGGAGACGTACACAGATGGATCAGGAATTGGTTGGCGGGCAGGAAGCAGAGGGTAGGAGTGAAGGGCCACTACTCTGACTGGAGGAAGGTCACAAGTGGTGTTCCGCAGGGGTCGGTGCTTGGACCGCTGCTATTCAATGTATTTATAAATGATTTAGAAACAGGGACAAAGAGCGAAGTAATAAAATTCGCAGATGACACCAAGCTATTTAATGGGGCTAGGACTAAAGAGGACTGCGAAGATTTACAAAGGGACCTGAACAAACTAAGGGAGTGGGCGACGAGATGGCAGATGAAGTTCAATGTAGAGAAATATAAAGTCCTACACGTAGGAAACAGAAACCCGAGGTACAGCTACACGATGGGAGGGCTGTTATTGAGTGAGAGTACCCAAGAAAGGGACTTGGGGGTAATAGTTGACATGACAATGAAGCCGTCGGCACAATGAAAGCGACTAGAATGCTAGGAATAATCAAGAAGGGTATTACAAGCAGAACGAAAGAAGTTATCCTGCCGTTGTATCGGGCGATGGTGCGCCCGCATCTGGAGTACTGCGTCTAATATTGGTTGCCGTACCTAAAGAAGGATATGGCGATACTCGAGAGGGTTCAGAAGAGAGCGACGCATTTGATAAAAGGTATGGAAAATCTTTCATACGCTGGAAGATTGGAGAAACTGGGGCTCTTTTCCCTGGAAAAGCGGAGACTTAGAGGGGACATGATAGAGACTTACAAGATCATGAAGGGCATAGAGAAAGTGGAGAGGGACAGATTCTTCAAACATTCAAAAACTACAAGAATGAGAGGGCATTTGGAAAAATTAAGAGGGGACAGATTCAGAACCAATGCTAGGAAGCTCTTCTTCACCCAAAGGGTGGTGGACACCTGGAATGCGCTTCCAGAGGGTGTGACAGGACAGAGTACGGTATTGGGGTTCAAGAAGGGATTAGATGATTTTCAGAAGGACAAGGGGATAGAAGGGTATAAATAAGAGGATTACTGCACAGGTCCTGGATCTGATGGGCCGCCGCATGAGCGGTCTGCTTAGCATGATGGACCTCTGGTCTGACCCAGCAGAGGCACGGCTTATATTCTTATGTTCTTAGCACGACCAGCTACTTTCCAATCTCCACCTACCACACTCTCTACCCCTTTCAAATCTAAAATGTTTCTAATTACCTAACATGTATCACATCAAGTTCCCGTAAATTCTTATATAATTCCTATGCAATTCTTATAATAATTCTTATGTAAAGTTACAATTCTTGTAACCTCCTGAGAAATCTTAACTAATCCACCTTGAACCGCAAGGTAATGGCGGAATAGAAATCACTAATGTAATGTAAAAATCCACTCTCGATAAACATTGGAAAGTTTCCCTTTGCGAGAACAGTTTGTGCTTCCTCCTTCTCTCTCTTATTTCATCCTATCTACCCACTTAATTATTACACTACATGTTCCTCAAATGAAGTATTAGGTATCCTCTATCATTTCTGCCTGTCACATACCCCCAGCACGAAGCTGCTTTTGAAGGACAGCTGCTGTCACTGAGAACATCATGCCCATTAGTGCAAAGATGATAACTGACTGGTATAAAAAACTTTGGCCCAGAAATCTTCCCAATGTTGAGGTTTTTTCCCAAGTTATTTAGCCTAAGCAGTATTCAGTGCGAGTAGCAAGAGCCCTTTCCTGTCCCACCTTATTAGATTCAGAGACAAGCTTTTAAAGAACTTTCAAAATGACATGCCAGGGTACGCAGTGGCCCTTTCTGGCATTCAGGTTTACCTGCACAGGCTGTCAAAACAGCGACGAGGGTAACATAAGGAAGCGTGCCCTTATAAAAAGGTGGAAAAGGCATGAAATGGAGATGGTTGGGACCAAAACAGCATGAGAATTCAAGACAGCATGGGAAAACGTTCCTTAGTGATAGGTGGGGAGAGGGGGAGACAAGCATTGTTAGCAGTATTACAGCAAGTTTCATCAAACAGGATGGACTTGGAAGCCTTTATTTGACATCTCATCTTTATCAGAGGATATTGGAGCTATGGGTAAATTCATGCATCAGCCTTAGCAATTCTTGTGGTTTTATAGGCAGACTGGGGCAGCTTGTTAAGAGGTGCAGTTTAAGGTTATTTTCATTTGTTCATGCTGCTACTACTAATCACTTATTTAGCGCTGAAAGGTGTACACAGCACTGTACATTTTGCCATTTATAGACAGTCCCTGTTTGGAAGAGCTTACAATCTAACTTGGACAGACAGACATGACATGTAGGGCGTGGGATGCAGAACCCAAGGTAAGAGGAGTTAGAGTTGAAAGCACTCTTGAAGAGGTGGACTTTTAACGTAGTACTATAAGAACATAAGGGTCAGACCAATGGTCCATCATGCCCAGTAGCCCGCCCTCACGGTGGCCAATCCAGGTCACCAGTACCTGGCCAAAACCCAAATAGTAGCAACATTCCATGCTACCGATCCAGGGCAAGCAGTGGCTTCCCCATCTTTCTCAATAACAGACTATGGACTTTTCCTCCAGGAACTTGTCCAAACCTTTCTGAAAACCAATTATGCTATCCGCTCTTACCACATCCTCTGGCAACGCATTCCAGAGGTTAACTATTCTCTGAGTGAAAAAATATTTCCTCCTATTAGTTTTAAAAGTATTTCCCTGTAGTTTCATCAAGTGTCCCCTAGTCTTTGTCATTTTTGACGGAGTGAATAATCAAGTCGACTTGTCCCCGTTCTACTCCACTCAGGATTTTGTAGATTTCAATCCTATCTCCCCTCAGCCGTCTCTTCTCCAAGCTGAAGAGCCCTAACCGTTTTCGTCTTTCCTCATACGCGATTAGTTCCATCCCTTTTATCATCTTGGTCGCTCTTCTTTGAACCTTTTCTAACCCCACTATATCTCTCTTGAAATAAGTAGACCAGAATTGAATGCAATACTCCAGGTGAGGTCACACCATGTAGTGACCAAAGTAATCTGACCTAGCAAACTCTGCCATCGTATACCCTGTGAAATAATCTTGCAAGGACAACAGAAAAATATCTGCCTGCTACTTGCACAAAAGGGGGGGGTATATTAGAGATTTTGTTTTCCCAGGATTCTAAAATATGCTTTAGTGGTCTCTTCTATGATCAATTTAAGCAGCAGCATCTCAATTTTGTTTTGTTCCAGGGATATTGTTCCCTCTTGGAAAATCACATCAGATTCTTTTTCAGTTAAAAGGAATTATGACCTTCATCTTACAAATGTAATTAGTCTCTTGTAACTGGAGTCCTATGCTTAACTTTTAGTAAATTTCCTGATGGGCAGTTATTGGTGAGCAAGTTGATATCTTCCCATTTTCAATCTTGGGCATGAGAAAAGGTGAACTGAATGCGAAATGTTTCATTATAAAATGTGAAATGCTGAAAATGCTCTCACAAATGTCCAAATAATCTAAGAAAGCCTTTCTTTGAGAGGACCAGAGCATGATTATTCTCATCTTCCCTCTACATCACGGTGCCACCACTGCAAATTATAACACTCAAAGCCCCTTGCTGATACGGGAAATGTCAACCACTGATCCCATGTCGGTAGAAAATGAAAATGAGGAGGAAACCCCCACACACACACACAGAAATTAAGTGTGCACTGTTTGCAAAGAGGGCACTCACTGCACATCTGCAAATCATTTCATAAAGAGTATGGGCTCATAGTCGAAACTTAAACACATCTAAAAACATGCCCAAGTCGACACTGGGACAACCTAAAAGTGCCAATAATTAAACCGACTTTCTAGACGTATCCAGGGACTTTTTAGGCCTCTGAATGCTACTGATCTGGAGGAGTGGTTAAGGCAGTACTTGGGCGTAGAGGTCTGCTCGGGAACAGGGATTGCGGGAATCCCGTGGGTCCCGCGGGAATCCCCCCTAACCCATGGGACTCCCAACGTGGACCCCCCCCCCCCTCTGGACCACGGGACTCTCACGGGGACCCCCCTCTAGCCAACGGGACTCGCACGGGGATGGAAGGCTTTGGAAGCAAGGTTCGTCCATATAATATAATGGACACGTCAGCCTTAGTAAAAGAGGGGGTTTATAAGTTAATTACCTGAACAGAAAACAAAAAAAGGATTCCACCAAAGAGATTCCACAAGGAAAACAGCAGCGCAAACACAAAAGAAACTGTGGAATTGATGATCCTGTCAGAAGTAATTGCTGCTTTTTATGGGGACGGGCGGGGATGGAGGTAATTCCTTGCGGGGACGGGTGGGGACGGAGAGGATCCTGGCGGGGATGGAGAGGATCCTGGTGGGGACGGGTAGGGACGGAGAGGATCCTGGCGGGGACGGGTGGGGATGGGTAGGATTTCTGTCCCCGTGCAACTCTCTACTTGGGCGGGATGTTGGCTGACCTAGACTTAGTTGTCCTGCAGGGGTAATCTAAGGTTTCTCAAGACTTCCTGGACGAAACTTAAACGTTATGAGTTACACGATGCAAAAGCAGGTTTAAGTGCGAGAAAGGTATCCAAAGTGACCAGATAACTACTGCAGAAACAATGTAAAGACACACATACACTCCCCCAGTGATCACTGACAACCTCACACTGCCACAAGTATCAGAATAAAACCAGACATACCTGTCTCCGGAACATCAGCACCTGCTATAGGAAAGCCTAGTAGAGCTGCACACAGATGCCTTAAGTAGGAGGACCCAGGCTCATAAGTCACTCTAACTACTACATTTACAGTGGAACATGTGAACCCACCAAAACCCTACTCTACTGCCATATAGGTGCCACCTGCAGCCATAAGGGCTTTAGGGGTTGTAGACAGGTGGGTATAGTGGATTTTGGGGGGCTCATCATATCCTATGTTTCTGCAGTAGTTATCTGGTCACTTTGGATACCTTTCTCGCACTTAAACCTGCTTTTGCATCGTGTAACTCATAACATTTAAGTTTCGTCCAGGAAGTCTTGAGAAACCTTAGATTACCCCTGCAGGACAACTAAGTCTAGGTCAGCCAACATCCCGCCCAAGTAGAGAGTTGCACGGGGACAGAAATCCTACCCAATCCCGAAATAAATCCTTCTCTTGGTGGGACGAGATGGGCTCAAACTACAGATAGCAATAAAAGGTGTTGTTCAGTAAAAGAGCTCTTTAAGTTGAGATTTTACCATGCGGTAGATATAAATTTAATGCAGCAGCTCCTCTCATATTTTTTATTGCAGATTCTGCATTAACATTCAGATTAACAAGCAGTGACTGCGCTTGATTACAGCGAATGCAGGTAGCCCCTCCTATTTCAGAGATCGCGCATTAACTTTAAAAGACTTCTAAAAGCACACTTTTTTCAATTGGCTTTCTCAAATTGAATAATTGAGTTTGGGACTGTAATCTGTATTAATATAGTGATTAATTTCAGATATGGAATTAATTTGTACGTATTAATTATGGTTTATTGAGGCTTGACTATTTTTATTAGAACTGTTATTACAATTATTATGATGGAGATGTTGATTGCTTAGCATTTTAGAAAAAAACATTTTTTAACTTTTGCTTTTACTCTTCTCTATCCTATTTTTAAATGGAGTTCCTTTCTTCATGAATAGGTATTATGCATTGTACACTGCTTAGATCCATTTTTGGGCTGTTAAGCGGTATAGAAAGTTTTTCGTAAACATAAACTCTGTGTTAGGCCATTATAGGGCATTAACTGTCAAACGACTTCCACACAAAGCCTATACACACTGGCTATATTGTTATATGTGAAGCTTATATCCAGTATGAAATCAATACGTTCCTCACAATATATCACCTGGATCCAACGTGTTCTATTCAATATATGATTTTTTTAGGACGCCTCAGCCCCACCACTCCACCGCTGTAATGATTTGCTACTGCGGGAAGATTCAGTGGTGCCTCATCATTGGCTGCCCATATTTTAATCAATTTTATACCCGTGTTTCAAAAATATTCAAAATGTCTTCAAAAAAGGACTTAGTAGTATAGATGTTAAACTTTGTAAAAGTATAAATATTTACTTATCTCAGCCAACCTGGGAGCCAGACCCGACATGTTTCGCACTATATCAGTGCTGTTTCAAGGGTCTCCCGGGGCTGCCGCTGTCATCCGTTTTCTTACAGAAAACGAAACAGGAGTCGGATGACAGCGGCAGCCCCGGGAGACCCTTGAAACAGCACTGATATAGTGCGAAACATGTCGGGTCTGGCTCCCAGGTTGGCTGAGTTAAGTAAATATTTATACTTTTACAAAGTTTAACATCTTAAAAAAAAAATCATATATTGAATAGAACACGTTGGATCCAGGTGATATATTGTGAGAAACGTCTTCCACAAGCACTCTTCCCATGCCATGCCCCCAATACCAAACATTTAGGGCTCCTTCTACAAAGGTGTGTTAGGGCCTTAACGCGCATTGAGCTGGCGTTAGTTCTAGAAGCGTAGCGCGGGTTTAGCGCGCGCTAAAATCCTGCGTGCGCTAAAAACGCTAGCGCACCTTAGTAAAAGGAGCTCTTGATACCCAGTTGCTAACTGCAAAAATATCGCACAGCCCCTTAGCATGGCTCTGCTCTAGCAAGTAAAGTGGCAGATATTGTATGACACTACCAGGAACAAAATCTTTTCAGTCACAGCACCTACAGCCTGGAACTCCCTGCCTTCACATCTTCGGGAAGAGATCCTGTTAGATAAGCTTAAATCCAACTTAAAAACTTGCCTTTTTAAAGACGCCTCTGCTCAATAATAATTAGAGCGCAAGTCAAAGGAAGAGCATTCGCCCTGCCTCACGCGCTGAGCCTTTTTTGGTCTCCTTTCCATTAACAATTTGTGTTTCACCCTTAATCCTTTCGTCTCCAATTTGTCAATTTAGAGCTCCTTTTACAAAGCCGCGCCAGGGCCTTAACGCGCGCTAAAATGCCGCCATGCGCTAGCCGCTACCGCCTCCTCTTGAGCCGGCGGCAGATTTTTGGCTAGCGGGCGCTAATCCAGTGCGTGCAGTAAAACCCCGTAGCGCACCTTCGTTAAAGGAGCCCTTAATCTACGTAGTCAATGTTTTCCCCTTGATTTTAATAATTATAATTCTGTGAACTGTTTAGACGATTTTTTTTAAGCGGTTTATCAAACTTTAAATAAAACTTGATCCTAAGTGTACAGGTTCATCAATATGAAAGTTACAGAAACCCAATAAGTGTGTGATGTTGTATTTGAAGGTCTGTGTTTCAGAAACGAAGGGAGAGCGAAAACTAGGACATAAAATTTTATTCTGAAATGATCTCTGGCCACAATAAAATTTAATATTCACTATAAATTCAAATTTCTGTCATCAGCTGTACAATCCATACAGTATCATAAAACTGGCCACTAGGATAAAAACCCACCACAACATGTTTCATGTTTCAGTGGTGACAGCAGCTTCTCACAGTAAATGTACAGAAATATATACACAATCAACAACATTCAACCCAAGTTTTCACATATTTTCAGTATACACAGTTGCAGCATATTACAGTCACGTGTCTAAGTTGTTGCTTAATAAAAACTCAAGCTACTGCCCAGACATAATTTTTGCAGTTGAGCCGAGTGATTACAATCACTTTCCATAAAACATTCTGTAGCAGAGATGTAGACACAACAGTTCACAAATGAAACTGGGCAATATTAAAATCTGATTTTTAAAAAGTGTTCTTTCTAGGAACTAGAAATGCAAAATGGATAGCATCATTAAGAGAATGTGCCCCAATCTCTGCTCTCTAGATTCCAATAGGGCCCAACGTGACGTCAATCCGCCCCAAACCTCTTCGTCAATGAAAAGAGGCTTAAACGCCTTGCACCCAAAAGGTAAAAAGCCCTGGCTACCTCTACAGAGCCAGGCACATAGAAAAGGAATGCACTTTGGTTCCTACCAAATGCCCTGGGATCGATCACATTATAAAATTAAAACAGCTCGAGGTAAACCTTACAAAGAGAACCAATTTCTTGCTCCACTATCAGAATAACTAAAAAATATCTGCTTAAAAATCAGTCAGGTGTGAAGATACTTGTAACAAATAGCATCTTTAACCCCCTTAAGACATTTTCTTTTGATATACAGCTGGGCTCTGCTCGTCTTATCGTGCATATTAATTAAACCCTAAACGTCTCAATTACGTTGGGATTCAAAGGGTTAAAGAGGTCAAATGTTTGCCTACCACATGGCATTTGTAACAAAAGGCACATTGTTAACACTAAGGGCACAACTGATCTTCTATGGTCGATCGACTCAACTTCTGGGTCTGTTGCACTGTAGTAACACACACACTTTGCCGGTAATGAACACTACTGGTGCACGAAACTGAGCCAAATGAGATTGTAAGCAAAGACAAGACAACGCTGGGCTGTCACTCCGTCCATAAATAGCTCAGACATCCCTAGACAATGAGAACCTGTGAGACGGGGCGTCGTTTCCAAGCCAACTGCCAGAAGCCCAACCATCAGAGCCCTTATTATTAATCACAAAGCAAAATGCAACATCCTTTTCGGGTTACATTGCAAATGTACTACTGTACAATCAAATCAGCTACTTAAGTAGAAAGAAGTTCCACAGTACTGAGATTGTAAAAAAAAAAAAAATAAAAAAAAAGGTACTGCACACTATATGCAGGTCTAAAAGGATCCGGTGGCATTTATAAATAAAATCTATCACATGTTCATTATTGTCTAGTACCACTGACATAAAAACAAGAAATTTAGTGCTTTTATCCTTGACCAAGAGTCTATTGGACATTTTCAATTTATATTTACATATAGGAAAGATTCCAAAGTTCAATCCCACTTTTTGAAAGATGGAATTGCCACTTAAACTTTCCCGATTCATTAGAGAACCAGGAGAAATAAATTTCACCAAGTGCAGAAAGATTTCCAGTCATAAAAGCAACCGAACACTTTTATCCTTTCCAAAGTTTTGGTATAGTAAGGCCCTTGGAGTCATAAATTAACGGACACTAGGCTGCCAAAAGCCACTGCCAACCCCACACCACTTTGTGCCATACCAAGCTTGCAAACCACAGGACAAGCCTCTGTACAATTTCCTCAACAGGTAAGGGAGATGAATGAAATTCTAGGTCTTGAAAAATTAAAGCAAATAGCAAAACACCGTTATTTTGGCAAATATTGAAAAATCTGCATATTATATTTCCTGAGCATTCGCTGTGGTCCCAAGTCAAACCTTTTCTGCAGCCAAATTTGCAGGCTTTTGCAGGGTCCTTTTGGAGAGTTGAACCAAGTCCGAACAAAAGGTTTGAACCAGGCACAAGTGTTTACTTCACCCTGGTGTTTCTTCCCCAGTCATCAGCTCAACTGAAATATTTAAACCAAATATTTTTAATGGCTCAAACCTGGAGAAAGCTAGAAATTTACTGGACCTCAGTGGGGACAATGCTTTAAGCATTTAACAATTTTTGAGCTATTAACTACACTGCTCAAATCTAGGCCTGAAAACCTATTTTGTTAGGGAACGCGCTCAAAAGCTTTCACATTCTTAGGATCCACAAGTTCTCCTCCCCCATGCCCTATCACAAACTGTTTTTTTACTTTCAAATTACCAATGCATACCTCCCAATGATGTAATCCTTGGCTAATGTTATTAATCCAATGCTACTCAAACCTTGTTGTACAAAGTTTACGTATGTAGACGTTGAAAACAATGTCCACCAAGAGTTCAATATTCTAAAAGCATGTCAGCACCTTCAATAACCTAAGCTCTAACTTGCATGTTTGATTTTCTCTTAGGAGAGGGGATGCAGCTACTGTTTACTCGTCTGTGTTTGCAATGTAAGTAACTAGACAGGATTAAATCACAGTCTTTCAAGGGCCTTGAGCCCAGGACAAACCTGTAGCACCACAGACTCCAACCAACACAGAACCTTACGAGCCTTTAGAGCTATGCAAAGAACTCTTCTCAGCAGTTCTAAAGTTACCATAATAAAACCTGTATCCTGTTCTGTATATTTATGTACCAACGTGCGATTAAAAAGCAAATGTGAAAATGTTTGACCACTGGGCTTTGCGCTGCTGCCTTCTGCAATGCACCTCATTCGTTCCACACTTTGCTTAGCATTTTCAGCATGTGGAAAGCACAGCTAACTGGCTAGTGTCAGCTTCACGCTCCCTTCCACGCCACGAAGGTTCTTCAGCCCCACTACTCAAGTTTAAGGTCTCCCGAACTTACTGTGCAGAAAGTGGCATATCCAACCCATTGCCATACAATCGCACTTACACACAGCATGGCAAACAATGGTAGAGACTGGCAGATTTTAAGCTCTCCCTCTCTAAGGAAAAAAAAAAAAAAAAAAGACGACTGGAAACCTCCGGAGGCAAAGCAGTGAACACTTGACATCAAAGTGTGGACAGTCTTGTGGCAGACATCAGTGGGCTGCCACCGAGTTTTATTATACTGCCACCTTAAAGGCAGTAAAGGCTATTCCTACTCACAGGACAAGTATTTCAAAATTCAGTATAAAAAAAACCTTAAAGCATAGCCCCCATGTTTTATAAAATAAAAACATCTTACACTTGAAATGTGTTCTGAAAAGATAAAAATGAGAACAGTAAACTACGCAAGTTCAAACAAAAGCCTTAGCTACTTTTGCGTCTTCGTAAGGCTCAGCAATGTGGTTCTCTCATATTTACCGGCCTTCCACTTCCCATAATCAGCTAACCAGTTTTGGCAACACTGTCCTTTGCTGAATATTCCCATTTGCGTCAGTCATCTGTACCAAATTAGTTCGTAGTTTTGAAGCTGAGTTTGACGTTGGAGGTAACTTGGAAATCGAAGTGATAGCACCACTACTCTCTGTTATCCTTTTTGCTGATGTCTTTTCCCCGCTTGGAGGCTTTGGCAACCGTCTCCGTAGCCAGGGATGCCGCAATGCCTGGCTGGGTGTCATACGGAGAGAAGGATCCCATTCCAAACACTGCTTCAAGAAGTCCAGAAAAAGAGGATCGTCGCAGCCCTTTAAAGCAGTTACCCAATCTCTGCTCCCCGGAGGGCCTCGCAACTTTCCTCTCCGGGAGCGACCTCCGTTAAGTACCACAGAGTTATCAGGCAAAGTTGTAACAGTGCAGTATCGGGGATAACCCTTAGAGCTCACAAAATTCTTAGCTCGTTTTGAGGCATCTAGTTGTTTTTGGGATGGCATGCCCAAGAGCTCAATCATGCAAGCCAGTTGGTCCCCTTCATCTTCCCCAGGTAAGATGGGATAACCTGTCAAAAGCTCGGACAGAATGCAGCCCAGGCTCCACATGTCAATGGGCATACCATAGCGAGCACCAAGGATCACTTCCGGCGCACGGTAAAATCGGGACTGGATGTAGGTGTAAACCCGCTGATGCTCATAGCAACTGGAGCCAAAGTCAATGACTTTAATACCACTTCTGCCCTGCTGTTTCAACAGTATGTTCTCAGGTTTAAGGTCACAGTGAATAATTCTGTTCTTATGCAAGGCATCCAAGCACTGTAAAATTGAGTGGGCAAACTTGCGAACCAGTGGCAGGCTGAAACCCTGAAATTTGTTCTTCTTTATTAGCTCATAAAGATTCATGCTCAGCAGTTCAAATGTCATGCAGATGTGGTTGCGGAATGTAAAGTTCTCCAACATGTGGATCACATTCATGTTGTTATCTTTGTCCTGCTTCCTCAGGTGTTCCAAAATTCTAATTTCTTCCGCAGCCTGACGGTGGAATCGCTTCTCATTTCTCACCATCTTCAACGCCACGTGCTGATGCATTTTGTGATCATAGACTTTCACAACTTGCCCAAAGCTTCCTTTCCCAATAACTTTCAGCACCTCATATCTGTAGGCTAAGTGGTCATGGGGAACCTGCACGTAAGATCCCTGATCGTCATCATAGCCACCATTGTTGGGACCTCCAATCACACCCTGCCGTTTCTTTGCATTTGGTCCCAAAAAATATATTTCTGGGTAGTTGAAAATTTCATGATGTTCAAAGGCCGACAGCTTTTGCATGTATTGCTTCATTGCTTGTTCTGGTGTCATCGGAGACGCTTTCACCTTGCCTGCCCCATCCATAGACTTCAAAGAACTGGAACTTCCTTGTCGTCTGTGGGCGCTCTCCAGTGGCCTATCCGGAACCACTGGCAATCCTGTTCTACTTATGCTGGTAAGTCCATTTGGCTGTGTGGTCAGAATTGTCCTCTTGTTGCTGTTATCCTCAAACAGCTGCTGAACCTGGATCTGTCCGTGGTTACCAACGTGCAGGTGGTCATTCATTGTGTTCTTACTACCGCCAGCCTGTAATTGAAACAAGGTATTTGGGGGTTAGAAAGTTAGGTTTTTACAAAACTAACTTTTACATGAGGCAACATTTCCAGTTAAGAAGAAATAACAATGTAAATAAATAACACCACACAAATAATTTTACATCTTTCTGACAGCAAAAAGTTACATTTGCGCTCACAATGGGAGGGGGAAGGGATGCCATTTTAAGCTAATCAGGGTCTCAGACCCTTCTCAGTGCATTCCAAGATGCACTGGGAGGGGGGAAAGGGTGGCCCTATTGGCAGGAGGGAATGGGCATCTCTCCTGCTGATTTTTCAACCAAAGATACAGGGTGTGTGGAGGGGTGCTTTTTTGTTGGGGTTTTTTTTTTTTTTTTTGGGGGGGGGAAATTGATGGGTAGGAGAAAGAGAGGGAGGAATCCGGGTTTGGGCTTGGCGGTAGGGGAGGCTATCTTTGGAAAGGAGTTGGGAGGGGCTCAGTAGAAGGGAACTGGGGAACAGAGGAATCACCATCAGCTGAGTCAGCAGGACTTCCCGAAACGCCTGCCGGCTCAGCTGATTGGGGATTCCCCTGCTGTGATCAGCTGATAGCAAGCTGTGAACTATTTAGATTTTTAATTTTGACATTTCTGACAGGGTAGGACAATTGGTAGATGTAGGACAATTGGGTACAACTGGTAGGACAAAAATTGGAACGACAATCCTACCAATTGTTGGGATCCCTTTTACAAGAGAGTAATGCAGAATGATCTCTGGTTTAACAATAAGATTATATTTTACATTGTCTGACAATTTACATGTTGCATCAACATGTTTATGGAATAAGAATAATGCAAGCTAACAAGGAAGCATTTTAGCCTTAGAATTTCACCGTTATGTTGTGCCAGGACTCTCAAACTGAG
Organism: Geotrypetes seraphini; assembly: GCF_902459505.1. Taxonomy (NCBI): domain Eukaryota; kingdom Metazoa; phylum Chordata; class Amphibia; order Gymnophiona; family Dermophiidae; genus Geotrypetes; species Geotrypetes seraphini. Next base: position 12,747,517 of record NC_047090.1, on the reverse strand, counting down.
TTTTATTGACCAGCTTTGCTTTTACACTAAGGGCTGATCTTGCTGATGTAGTTATGGGGTAAAGATCAGAAGCTGTAACCCTGTTTTAATTCACAGATCACCACAACATGCATGAGAAATTAGCAAGTACACATTAGAAGTCAGAACTCTTCACAAAGTCAAACACTCATATGAACTTCAGACTGGTAAAAGCTGTTTACTACTACAATTCAAATATGTATTCGGAATTACTTTATAAAGATTTTTGAAGTGCAAAAGCCTATCCGTGGCTCATTTCGAACCAGAGAAGCTGTAAAAAGCAGAATCTGAATGGGTGGTGATCTTTAAAGGACACTGTAAATGTGAAGGTCACAACCAACCATCTGAATGTGACACTCTGAAGCTGCAGCATGGCTCACAATACCCACTAGACTGTACTATAATATAGGGAGCATTTAAAAAGAATATATAGACCAGTTACAGTACATGTCATGCACACTATGGGAGATGGAGATAGGGATGTTATAGAAGCCAGAATCTGAGCCACTGCTCAATAGTGACGTCCCTAATGATTACCGTATACATTCTTGAATATAAGTTGATCCTAATATAAGTCAAGACCCCCCATTTTCCCCCCAAGGAGGAAAATGGTTGACTGATATAAGACAGGTGGCTTAATAATCAAGTGTCCTGCCCTGCCGGGATTTGCACCTAGCACTCCCTCCTTCCCCTCCCTGTCAGGCACTGCACCCAGCCCCCTTCCCTCCCTCCCCCATCAGGCTCTGCACCCAATCCTCTTCCCTCCCTCCCCTGCCAGGCTCTTCACTGTCCCCCTCCCACCCAGGCTCTACACCCTGTTTCCCCTTCCCTGCCCATTGTACCTCCTCTCTGCTGATATCCTGCACGCCACCGCACCTTCCGTATGACCTGCGTATCTGGAATCCCTGGTGGTCCAGAGGTGTAGTGGGCAGGAGGGAGCTTTCTGCACTCCGACCCTGCTGCTGAGCTGGTCGCTGCTGAAAGTTCTGGCCGTTCAGCTGTACTGAGCAGGAGCGTGCTTCCCGCACTGCTACGTGGCGCCGAGTGGCTTCCTGAATGGCTGTGGTGAGTCACGGAGAGCCTGGCAGGGCACTTGAATATTAACCCCACTCCCCCACTTGGTGTATATTCTAGGTCAACCTTTTTTCCTCCTTTTGGGGGGGGGAAGGTTACCTTGGTTTATATTCAGATCGGCTTATATTCAAGTACATACAGTAAGATCAACACTTACTCCAACACCAACTCCTACCAGCGTAAGACTGCATTAACGGTTTCTGATCTGACCTCTACCAAACACCCACAGCCACTAAAATTGGTCCAAAAAAATAAAATCTAACCTCCCCTTACACCAGGGTGGATTTGATTTAAATAACTATTCGGAAGGCCCATGACATTATGAATGGATTAATGGGATTCATTTACCAGAAATTCAAACATTGCATGAATATACAGCCTCATGCGCTATAATAATCTCCACCCCATTTCTTATGAAGCAGCACTAGAGGTTTTTAGTGCAGGCTAGTGAGGTAAGCGATCTGATGCACATTGGAATTCTATGAGCATTGGAGCGTTTACCGCGCCGGCCTGCCCTAAAAACCTCTAGCGCAGCTTGATAATAGGGGCCGTTGGTTTTAAGTTTTTCTTTTTTAAAAGATTTTCCAAATTCAAAATAACTTGAAGAAAAAAAAAAAAGATATGCATAAAAGACAAAAATTCTAATGACTGCAAAAATAAAATAGTTATCTAGATATACTTCCTAAGTAGTCCTCAGACGAGGAGAATCAGAATTTTAAAGTATGTATCGTTTCCAATAGAAAATGACAGGTTTAATTAAGTTCTTATGAAATAGAGACTTTCAAAATACTGAAAGGAATCGACAAAATAGAGCAGGGAAAAAAATTATTTACAATGTCCAATGTGACATGGACAAGAGGACACGGACTGAAGCTAAGGGGGGGGACAAGTCCAGGACAAATATCAGGAAGTTCTGCTTCACGCAACGAGTGGTGGACACCTGGAATGCTCTCCCAGAGGAGGTTATTGCAGAATTCACCGTTCTAGGATTGAAAAGCAAACTAGATGCACATCTCCTTACGAGAGGCTTAGAGGGATATGGGTGACTTAAATTACGCCAGGTGTACAACTGGCTGGGCCTCCGCGTGTGCGGATCGCAGGACTTGATGGACTGAAGGTCTGATCTGGAGATGGCAGTTCATATGTTTACAAACAAGGGCCCTTTTATGAAGAGTATTAGGCACTTAGGGTAAATTCTTAGACACTTAAAGTTAACCTATTCTATCCGGGTGCCTAAGCGTGAATTCTATAAGGGCAATTCTGCGTGCAACTGCCCTTATAGAATACTAGCGTGCCTAACTGATGTCAGTCAGGTGCTCATATGCTATTCTATAAAGTCTGCACATTAATTCCAGGCATACGGTCCCGGCCTGCCCATGCCCCCTCTACCTTGTCATTGGGTGTGGACTTTACAGAATGACGACTAAGGGCATGCATATGCCCAGATACCAACTGGTGCTAATTTGTGGCACTTTCAGCTTGTTAAAGCTAATTTAATGCCTTTGCCCACCTAAATACCCTTATTCTGTAAACAACTGTGCAAAGTTCAGCAATAAACTTTCCTTAGTGTGCACAGACATGTTTTGAGAACCTGGGAACTAAAGTGCAAATTGGCACACGTCACCTGCTACTGCTTTTGCATTATTTCTACAATTAGGGCATAACTACAGTAAGCAGGGCAAGGGGAGTACATTGCCGTCGATGCCTCAACAGAAGGCGCAACCAGGGTACCGTGAATGAATGGCCACATTAAATCTGTGTGCACCACACTTCAATTTCTTGTATTAAGGCATGGTGGCTGCAAAACTTAGGCTCTCTTTTACTAAGCCGTGGCAGAGGTTTCTACCGCGGTCTAAATGCTCCAACGCTGCTCTGATGCCGATAGGAATTCTATGAGCATAAGAGAAGCATTGGAGCATTTAGTGCTCTGGGCCGTGGTAGAAACTTCTACTGTGGTTTAGTAAAAGGGGGGATTAATGCATTATAGTAAAAATACCCCCTAAATTAGGAGAGAGAGGCTCCTTCACTTTTGCAAAAATCTTTTTGTTTAGGGCCATACAAAAATGTCCCCACTGCTGAAGTACTTAACCAAACATTTATATGAAAAAATGAAGAGGAAACCCTGTCCCAAGAGTTAAAAGTTCTTGGTGCATTAACAAAAACTACTTCCTCCTATCTTGTGTCCTAATTCCATGCCAAAATCCTTCTCTCTCTACACACAAAAATAACTTCAAAACTCTTCCAAGTCTGAGTTCAAGACAATAAAGTACTGAGGTGGCCCCCTGAGACCTCCTCCTGTACAGGCCTTTCCAGAATCTGAGTCACAGATGATTAGCCATTCAAAGACAGAAGACATCAAATCCTAGAAGGATAGCTTCAGCTGGCATTATCAAGACATCTAATTTCTGCTGAAAGTCCACTGGAGGACTCTGGGAAGCTTATAAACCTGAAACGGGCATGACCAATCTGAATGTCCAAATTCCCCCAAATTAACCTTGATCGCTGCAGAGCTGGCAGATTACAACAGAAGGACCGTCTGGACCATTCAGGGAAATTATTGTGCATAGCCTTGCATCTATTAACAATTCTTGCTTTCAGACTAACTTGCAAAAAAAGAAGACCCCCCCATTGTCAAATTTCTCCAAGATCACAGAAGTGGTCCACATAGCCTCCATCAAAATAATTTGCCCAAGATGGTGAAGTACAAACAAGGAAGACAGGATACTCCTAAATAAGGAGATATCTTACAGGTAATGGCACAATGTGTCTGGCAGCTGGAATCCATCCTCAAAGTTGCCAAACTCCCGTCTCCTGCAGGTTTGCTGACCATCGGGATCACTGTCACAGTCAACATATCAAGGACCAATGCCTTACTTTTTAAAGCAGGATGCAGTTACTTGAGCCCTGGGGCTCAATGATATACCACTCTTGGACCCAACTCCATCCAAGGCTGTCTCTGAGGATTCAACTGCTCCATAGAACCCTGGAAAGAAGCCTGAGAAGGTAAACCTCCATTCTTCCCCTCCCACTTCCTTTTCTTTCAGCAGAACAGTAAACAATAGCAGAGGGGGAAAAAAAACTTAAGTTGAGCCAAAAATCAGACGCTAACAATTATGCGCCATCCTGATCTCCCCTGCAGGCCTGGTTTCCTGATTTTTCATCGTCTCTAGTGTTTTGAAGTTGACCAGGAGGGATCTGATAGGACAACTGACATCACAAAGGAAACCTTTCTACAAAAAGTGAATGACTTGGTGCTCTCCCCCCCCCCCCCCAAAAAAAAAAAAAAAGATCCAACTATGTGTGATCTCAGCCATACAGCCAAAAATCCAGTCAAGTATTGGAGGAGTGTGTGGTGCAGTGGTTGGAGCTAAAGCCTCCGCACCCTGGGGTTATGAGTTCAAATCCCGCGCTGCTCCTTGTGACCCTGGGCAAGTCACTCAGTCCTCCGTAGCCCCAGGTACGTTAGATAGATTGTGAGCCCACCGGGACAGACAGGGAAAATGCTCGAGTGCCTGATTGTAAAACCGCAGTATAGGCAGTATAGAAAAATCTAATGAACTTCTATTGGTTTTAATGTTTAAGAGTTGTAACCAAGTTATCTATTTCACAATTAGCAACAAGGCAGACAAATTATTTTCTGTCACTGGTTAATGATTAGCTGTAAGATTTACAGTTATGACAATCGTACGTTCCTTAACAGTAACCTTAAGAAGGATTTCACATTTAAAAGACCTACATAACTGGAAATTTCAGCCTCTGGTCACAGTTCAAAATAAACTTGCAACAGCTCATCAATACTTCCCTTTCCAGACATCGCTTTCCAACAGATTATTCACTGGCTATAAAACTGCTGATTAAGTGACCAGGCAGATTTGTAACCTTCTTATTGTTTAAAGTCATGTCATTCTGGTGAAACAATTTAAGGCATAGTTTGTGTTAAAAACTCAGCGGAAACAGCATGCAACAAATTAAGGGTATACTGGACCATGCAAAACTATATACACAAAGCAAAAAGAGTGTCCTGAAAAATACTCAGGGATTTCACAGTGCAATAAAACAGCATATGTGGAACCACAAGACACCTTGGGGCTTGCTGTGTCCATACATAGTGCAAACATTCCCAATCTATCTAAGGTCCTCCGAGATACTGTCTCCTTCATGTCAAGCTGCACATTCTTCCCAAAGCGCCCTATGCTTCTATAACCCATGTGTTACATATGGGAAAGAACTAACAGCTGGAGCTACTTATTTCATGAGGCTGGTCAGAAGAGCCACCTTTATTTCTTGGCTTTACTCAAAACTGAATTTAGCAGATACACGTTTGCCCTAATGCAGTTAAAGCTGCACAAAGTCGAAAAGCCCAGCCTAGCTCCGGTAAACGCTGGCCTTAGCATGCAATATACAATACCGGCCTGTCCTTGCACTGGGATCCTCATTCAGAGAAGAAACCTGGTCTGACTGGCTGGCTGTACCTTGCACATTTCCTTCTATTAATATCAGGCTCTGGGAGGAGGGAGTGAAGGGACATTCCTGGTGGCTTAGGATGTGATCACAGCAGGAAACGCCGATTTTTTCCCCTGCACATAAATCGTTGCTCTTACCGCGTTACTGCCGGTCCTCAGCGGAGGCAGCGCCACGGGCGACGGCGGTCCAGTCCCCGCTCCGGGTCGCAGAGTCCCAGGGGAGGACGTGGCCGCTAGTCCGGCACCGTCACCTCCCCTGCCTGCACAGAAAGGAAAACAAAAGCCATTGGAGGCGAAAATGCAAAGTCCCTCTTAGCCCCCCATTGCATTGCAAGCAGAGCGAGAGGTTTCGGCGGCCGAATCCTTTCGGAACCAAGCGCCGAAACTCACCTCGCTCAAGTGGCCCATCGGGGCTCCTCCTTACCCGCGGGGTGGCCGGCGGCAGCGCTGGCCGAAGCTTTCCTGGCTAACATGGCCGCGGGAGAGGGAGGGAGCCGCGCTCCTTTCGCCTTCTGCAATCAGCTCCAGGGAGACTCGCCCTCCCGACCGCCACTCGCTAGCCGGCCCCGGCGCCCCAGAGCCACCCCTCGCCCGCAAACACCATCCTGGGGCCGGGAGGGAGCCCCCGACCCGTCAGAATCCCGACCTAATCCCCGCTTGACCCTATCCCAAGGAGAGCGCGAGAGCTAATCCCTTCCCACCCAGGGACAGAGTGAGATCTAATCCCCGCTTGCCCCTATTCCAGAGAAACCTAATCCCTTCCCACCCCAGGGGCAAAGTGAGATCTAATCCCCGCTTGCCCCTATTCCAGAGAAACCTAATCCCTTCCCACCCCAGGGACAAAGTGAGATCTAATCCCCGCTTGCCCCTATCCTAGAGAAACCTAATCCTTTCCCATCCCAGGGACAGAGTGAGATCTAATCCCCACTCCTTCCCACCCCAGGGACAGTGAGATCTAATCCCCGCTTGCCCCTATCCCAGAGAAACCTAATCCCTTCCCACCCCAGGGGCAAAGTGAGACCTAATCCCCGCTTGCCCCTATCCCAGAGAAACCTAATCCCTTCCCACCCCAGGGACAGTGAGATCTAATCCCGCTTGCCCCTATCCCAGAGAAACCTAATCCCTTCCCACCCCAGGGGCAAAGTGAGATCTAATCCCCGCTTGCCCCTATTCCAGAGAAACCTAATCCCTTCCCACCCCAGGGACAAAGTGAGATCTAATCCCCGCTTGCCCCTATCCTAGAGAAACCTAATCCTTTCCCATCCCAGGGACAGAGTGAGATCTAATCCCCACTCCTTCCCACCCCAGGGACAGTGAGATCTAATCCCCGCTTGCCCCTATCCCAGAGAAACCTAATCCCTTCCCACCCCAGGGGCAAAGTGAGACCTAATCCCCGCTTGCCCCTATCCCAGAGAAACCTAATCCCTTCCCACCCCAGGGACAGTGAGATCTAATCCCCGCTTGCCCCTATCCCAGAGAAACCTAATCCCTTCCCACCCCAGGGGCAAAGTGAGATCTAATCCCCGCTTGCCCCTATTCCAGAGAAACCTAATCCCTTCCCACCCCAGGGGCAAAGTGAGATCTAATCCCCGCTTGCCCCTATTCCAGAGAAACCTAATCCCTTCCCACCCCAGGGACAAAGTGAGATCTAATCCCCGCTTGCCCCTATCCTAGGGAAAGCTAATCCTTTCCCACCCCAGGGACAGAGTGAGATCTAATCCCCGCTCCTTCCCACCCCAGGAACAGAGTGAGATCTAATCCCCACTTGCCTCTATCCCAGAGAAACCTAATCCCTTCCCACCCCAGGGACAGAGTGAGATCTAATCCCCGTTCCTTCCCACCCCAGGGACAGTGAGATCTAATCCCCGCTTGCCCCTCTCCCAGGGAAAGCTAATCCCTTCCCACCCCAGGAACAGAATGAGATCTAATCCCCACTTGCCCCTATCCAGGGAGAGCTAATCCCTTCCCACCCCAGGGACAGTGAGACCTAATCCCCGCTCCTTCCCACCCCAGGGACAGTGAGACCTAATCCCCGCTCCTTCCCACCCCAGGGACAGTGAGACCTAATCCCCGCTCCTTCCCACCCCAGAGACCCAGAGACAGTGATACCTAATCCCCGCTCCTTCCCACCCCAGGGACAGTGAGACCTAATCCTCGCTGCTTCCCACCCCAGAGACTGAGTGAGACCTAATCCCCGCTCCTTCCCACCCCAGGGACAGTGAGACCTAATCCTCGCTGCTTCCCACCCCAGAGACTGAGTGAGACCTAATCCCCGCTCCTTCCCACCCCAGGGACAGTGAGACCTAATCCCCGCTCCTTCCCACCCCAGGGACAGTGAGACCTAATCCCCACTTGCCCCTATCCCAAGGAGAGCGTGAGACCTAATTCCCGCTCCTTCCCACCCCAGGGACAGTGAGACCTAATCCCCGCTCCTTCCCACCCCAGGGACAGTGAGACCTAATCCCCACTTGCCCCTATCCCAAGGAGAGCGTGAGACCTAATTCCCGCTCCTTCCCACCCCAGGGACAGTGAGACCTAATCCCCGCTCCTTCCCACCCCAGAGACTGAGTGAGACCTAATCCCCGCTCCTTCCCACCCCAGGGACAGTGAGACCTAATCCCCGCTCCCCTATCCCCAGAGTGTGCGAGTCCTAATCCCTCCCCCGCTCGGCCCGGGGACTCCGTGTTACCGTTGGCCCGGTTGCTAGGAGAGACGGAACCGCGCGCGCGCGCGAGCCAGAGCGCGGCCTGAGCGCGCCTCCCCCGACTCCCCCCCCCGAATGACAGCGAGCGACGGAGAGGGAGGGGGGAGGGAGGGACCGAGAGCGCCGGCGGCGGAGGCAGCTGCAGCCGCTAAACGGAGCGTTCGGGGCGCCGCCACACTCGCCTCACCCGCCGCCCTCGCGCTCCCCGCTGCCATAGGACGAACGTAGCGACGCACTGGGCGTCACGGCGCGCGCGCGCAGGCCGCGCGAGGCGTCCGCCGGGCCTCTGTTTGCCGAGGCCCCGCCCCCTTTGCTTCGGAAAGCAGCGCTCGAGCCCAGCGTCCTGTCTGCTCACCTCAGGGGCTTTGGGGGCCTGAATCTGTATCCCACAATGCACCAGGGCGAGGCGGTCCCAGACTCGAATGCCTGCAAATAGAACTTGCTTACCTGTAGCACTAGTTCTCCCAAGGCTAGTGCAAAGCTCATAACATAACTTTATTTTTCTATACCGCCTTAATCAAAAGAATCCACAAAAGAGAAAAAAACTGGACAATCAGTGAAATACAAAATAGTAAAAAATGAACACAGCTTGTGGTATAAGAGACATTCAAAATTCCCATCTACTGTACTATATAGGGTTACCATATGGCTCCAGAAAAAGGAGGAGGGATTGAGACATCCAGGTTTTTCTTCTGTTGAAACCAATGGAAGTAAAACCCGGATGTGTCAATCCGTCCACCTTTTTCGGGAGCCATATGGCATTGAAAGCAGTGCATGCACATAGATCGCATGCATATTCATTGAGGAAATCCTGAAAACCCGACTGGATTGCGGCCCTCGAGGAGGGACTTTAACACCCCTGTTGTAGAGACTCAGCATTAAAGATAGTTTTTCACAGCAACTTGTGAACTGCATGTATAATTTGCATATATTTGCTTGAGGAGAGAGCTGTTGACTGAAAGGCTTCTTTGGATCCGTTTAGGGCCTTTTTGAAATTTGGGGCAGTAGTAAATGGGAGAGAGGCCTAGAAAACCTGTTAAAAATGAGGTTGCAGCTTCATTTGATTTCACTGAGCAGAATTTCCAGTGGCCGAGACTCTTAAACTCCTGCAGCAGATTCAGGAATGATACATGGCCACATTAAGAACAGTGTGTGGTTGTGCATGCTTAACGTGACCATTTATTTTTTTCATCAAAAGGGGACATCTATTAATTGTCAGTCCCGCCCCCAATCCCACCCTAGCCCCACCCCCTCAATCCTATCCCCAATTTCTTCCATTCATTTTTCATATACACATAATATCTTATTAATTCATAATGGTAACCATAAAATTAAAAACAACAACAACTACAAAACACACTATACCCAAAAAAATGTTAATTATCATTTATATTTGGGGGAGTTTCAAAGATGTCAAGGCAGATGACTTTAAAATATGCAATGTCACCTCAGTAACTATAGAAAAATAGACCAATATAGTGCAAAATATAGACAGCAGATATAAATTCTCAAAACTGACACATTATGATCACTAAATTGAAAGTAAAATCATTTTTCCTACCTTTGCTGTCTAGTGATTTCATGAATCTCTGGTTGCGTTTCCTTCTGACTGTGTATCCTTTCTTTCATTTCTTTCTTTATACACTCAGGCCCAACAATTGTCCCTTTCTATTCTCTCCCTCCTTCCTTCCTATGTCCTTAGTGCCCCTTCCTATGTTCTTAGTGCCCTCAGTGCCTCCTTCCTATGTCCTTAGTGCCCTCAGTGCCTTCTTTCTTACCCCAGTGCCTTCTTTCTATGTCCTTAGTGCCCCCAGTGCCTCCTTCCTATGTCCTTAGTGCCTTCAGTGCCTGCTTCCCATATCCCCTTCACTGCCTTCCAGACTTTGTCCCACCCCACCCCCGAAGCCAGCCTGCCTGCCTGCCTACCTACCTCCCTCCCTGACGCGCCAAAGCCAGCCTGCTTGCCTACCTACCTCATTCCCTCCCTGCTTGTTTTATTTTTAAATAAGATATATTAACTAAACGTTTGGATACGATTTAAAAAAAACCCATAACCTATATAAGCTAATGTATGTTTGTTTGCGGTTTCTCCAGACTTTTAACTACCCCTTATGAACCTCACTCACAATTGGGTGCAACCACTGCTCCATTTCCCCTTACCCCCCCAAGGAGCACACGTGATAGAGGAGCGCGGACCGAGGGCCCTATATGAAGTAAAGGGGAACGTTCCTGTTCACCAGACAGCAAAGGTAGTGTAACTTGGCGAAGTGTAACTTGCATGTTCCCCAGCCACCCATGGGAAAGGGAACTCCAGGCCCAAGCAGGGGCATGAGGCGTCCACGGCTCCGCCCCCTGCCCTGCCAATTCAGTCGTGGCTCCCTCATGGGGGTTGAACTGTGTGTACGGCGAACATGCAGGGGCCGTTGGCCGTATTCTCCTTCCGCTGTGACAGGTCCTTTTCTTCGCCACTGACAAGCATGGCACCTATGTTCTTGCAGAAGGTTTTCCACTGAAGGGGCAGCCTGGTGCCCCCCCTGCAGCGGTGGCGGTGCCCTTCGGTCTGGGGCTTCCTTTAGTTGAGTAGTGGGGCGGGGCGGTGCATAATAGGAAAGAGACAGGAGTCAGACAGTGTGCTTGAGGCAGGGCTGGGGGAGAGCAAGGAGGCGCTGGGAGAACAAGATGTGTCTAGTGTAGCCAGTGTTGTAGGTTTCTTATCTAAGAGTTCTGGCTTTGGCGTGTCAGGGAAGGGAAGCGATCGCCTGTCCCATTGACCCCACGCAAAGCTTCGGGACGTTGTCTCTGAAAACGGGACATTTCGGCGTCCCGAAGCTGTCCGTGGGGACAATGGGACAGGGGATCTAAAAACGGGATGGTCCTGTTCAAAACGGGACATATGGGTTAGGGTTAGGGTTGTAAGGTGCTGTACCTTAGACTCGCGGAGGTGTCAAAGTTTGTCCTCGAGGGCCACAATCCTGCCAGGTTTTCAGGATTTCCCCAGTGAATATGCATGAGATCTATTTGCATGCACTATTTTCATTTTATGCTAATAGATCTCATGCATATCCATTGGAGAAATCCTGAAAACCCAGCAGGATTGCGGCCCTCGAGAACCGACTTTGACACCTATGCTTTAGAGGGAACACTGGTAGGGACAGTTGGCTAAATCTACAAGTACTGAGTTACATACAAATCTGACTTAAGAACAGCTTTAAAAACGTAACTCGTTCTTAACCTCGGGACTGCCTGTATTACCTTTATCCCTTTTGGTGATTCAGATGTATATTTCATTCTTTTTGTTGTAAATTCTATTGTGAATTTTTGTGACTGAACAGTATATCTTCCTTAATGATTGACATGTACAGTGACACCTAGTAAATAAATGGTTTTGCTTACTACTCATTGCTAACAGTACTTCCAACTAGTACTGTAATGGAGAAGCACACCAGAACCAAATGCTGTGGTACAGTGACACCTTGTGGATAAACTACAGAATGCATTTTGTTGACTAATTGTCTCATAGTGATTAATTATTTGGGGGTTTTGTTGGGGGTTTTTTTGTTGTTTTTTTTAAATACTTAGTTTAAAATTGTTATTCTTTCTAAACCGATCCAATGTTTGGGTACCCCTGAATTTAAACTGCCTCTTTCCTCTCCCCTTCAGGTCAGAGATTAACACAGAGACAACACAAAACACATACGCAGGCATACATACACTCATTCACAACACATATGCAGGCACACATGTAGAGGGAGGTAGATTGGCCTCTGTGGGCAGCAGTGGTTCTGATTTCTGCCTCCTCCCCCATCTTTCTCTCTCCTCTTTCTGTCAGTAGCAGTAGGGCATAATATCTGCCTTGAAATTACATACCCATGAGAGTGTCCCTCCAAAACATTTGAGTCCTAGGCATTGCCTAGTCTGCCTATGCCTTATTCCTGCTCTGTAACCAATATACATGCAATCTGTTCAGAGACAGGGAGGGTTAAATGTATAGCAGAGCAGACAATCTGTGGCACCAACCCAAGCCAGCCAATGAGCTCGTGATGTTAGAGCTGGAAGGAAGGAGAACTTACAGCATCAATTCTAGAAATGGCATCGATGGGACGACTGGCTAGGCTCAGACTGAACACAGACCATCCTTATTCAGAGATTAATGCATGTTAAAAGCTGGATTTCTTTTGACTGTTCCTCAGACCGTCCTCACCCTTCTTTTCAGTCCCATCTGATTATTGCACCATTGTCTTACTTCACTACCCCAAGTTCTTATTTTGGGTGGCTATTTCTGATTCATCTCTCTTTCCCCCCCCCCCCCCCATCGTGCCCATTGAGAGGTTTCCTTGTCTCAGACTCTGGGAGCTGTATTGCCCTCAGACTTATCGATGCCAGCATGTAAGTTTAAACTGGAACGAAGCTGAAATCTGATTTCAATGCCAGCTTACTTGAGTGCAACAAGCACTTAACCTCTACACCACTACTGTACTTCTTGTTTGAGCTCTTGATAGATTTGGAGTTATCAGAGTGCTAGGGAAGTAGGATATGTGAGAATCTTCTACAAACATAGATACATGATGGCAGACGAAGCCCAAATGACCCATCCAGTCTGCCCATTCTCAGTAACCATTATCTCTTCCTCTCTCTATTGGCTAAGGCTCTTAACATTTGCATCTCCTCTTCCTATAGGCTAAGGCTCTGTGCACCTGCATTGTGAGGTCATAGAGCTGCCCATCTGCAGTGACCATTATCTCTTCCTCTCTCTAAGAGATCCCACGTGCCTATCCCAGGCCCTTTTGAATTCAGACACAGTCTCTGTCACCACCACCTCTACCGGGAGACTGTTCCATTCATCTACCACCCTTTCCGTAACAAACTATTGCTTCAGATTACTCCGGAGCCTGTCACCTCTTAACTTCATCCTCTGCCCTCTCATTCCAGAGCTTCCTTTCAAATGAAAGAGACTGGACTCATGTGCATTTACACCACGTAGGTATTTGAACGTCTCTTATCATATTTCCCCTCTCCCTATTGGCTAAGGCTCTTAACATTTGCATCTCCTCTTCCTATAGGCTAAGGCTCTGTGCACCTGCATTGTGAGGTCATAGAGCTGCCCATCTGCAGTAACCATTATCTCTTCCTCTCTCTAAGAGATCCCATGTGCCTATCCCAGGCTTTCTTGAATTCAGACACAGTCTCTGTCTCCACCACCTCTTCCAGGAGACTGTTCCACGCATCTACCGCCCTTTCTGTAAAAAAGTATTTCCTCAGATTACTCCTGAGCCTATCACCTCTTCTCAGAAGCCCAAGGCTGCTTCTCTTTTGGTTTGAATCATAGAAACATGATGGCAGATAAAGGCCAAATGGCCCATCTAGTCTGCCCATCCATAGTAAATCACTGCTTTGTCCAGGTTATCCCAGCACCTTCTTGGAAATCTTGCCTAGTCCTACTAATCCACAAGAAAGATTTTGCATACTGTGCTCAGATGTTGGAATTCCTCCCCTTGGGATCTTCACCAAGGCACTAATTATTTGTTGTTTTGATAAAAAAAGAAAGAGACAAAAACTTGGTTCTTTAGTCTGGCTTTCACCTGGTCTTACTTAAAATGTTTATTTCCATTGTTTCTTGTTATTTTATTCTTGTACTAGCTGATTACCCGGCGTTGCCTGAATATTTATGTATCCCAGTCTTCCACAGCACAGCTGCACTTCCTTATATGCTGTTGAATGACTGTGTGACATCATTCCCCATGCTTCACACAATTGGTCAAAGAAGCTCCATCTATATACTGTATATAAAATCTCTATATAAAACATGTCACCCCCTTCCCACCCCCACAGTATTTTCCCCCAGATAGTAAGTGATATGTATACCAAGTTTGGTTGAAATCTGTCCATGCATTTCAGAGTTATGCTGGAACATACATACAATAGTTATATCCAAATTCGGGCACTCTATTCAATAATAGTGATTGTATCCCACAACTGAATAATACAATATTGAGGGAACATAAACTTCATAGATCCCTAGTTTATAGTACCCCAAAGTGGTTTATATGATCCTCTGGAACAGCACTGAGAGTTCAGTACATTTCATTACTCTAAGCTTTACCTGTTAGATCGTCATCAGACCATAAGAGAGTATCATTTAATAGATTAATTTCATTTAAACGTTAAATAGTTTTAAAAAGTCAGTTTTAAATAATTAAATAGATAGAATACATTCTCTTTCATATATTCTCATCTATTGTATCTTGACTAGTTAGTACGTAGCTTTTCATTCATGTGGTCTAAATCGGGGACATAACATTCACCGACATGTTTCGCTAATAAGCTTTTTCAAGGTGAAATCCCTAAAAACGAACAAGAATGTTCTATTAATCAATTGCTATAAAAAAAACATCAATATCAAGATAGGAGTTAAACCCACCTCTGATTTAAGTCACCAGATCCACGAAAACGGCGGCAGCGTTTTTTTTAGAATTGTTTAAATCCTCCCTGGATTCAGTCAGCTGATCTCCCTGAAATGATGGGGCGAAAAGTGACTACATGCATGGGCAAGTATGATGTAAAGGGTTTGGAGCAGGTGAGTTTGTAAGTGGTTCTGTTTTTGTGGTATTTTGCTATTTTTCAATATATCTAATCTAATCTAATCCTTAGGTTTGTATACCGCATCATCTCCACGTTCGTAGAGCTCGACGCGGTTTACAGTAGGAGAAATAGGAAGGAACTACAACAGAGGGTTAGAGGTAGAAGTGGGAAGAAAATTTAGAGGACTTGGGATGCCAAGATATAAGAGTTTCCTTGATTCCTAAGTTGGAGGGAGACTTACATTTTTTTGAGAAAAGCCAGGTTTTCAGATGTTTGCGGAAAACTTGGAGAGAGCTCAAGTTCCGAATATATATTTTAACTTAACATAGTAACATAGTAGATGACGGCAGATAAAGACCCGAATGGTCCATCCAGTCTGCCCAACCTGATTCAATTTAAATTTTTTTTTTTTTTCTTCTTCTTAGCTATTTCTGGGCGAGAATCCAAAGCTTTACCCGGTACTGTGCTTGGGTTCCAACTGCCGAAATCTCTGTTAAGACTTACTCCAGCCCATCTACACCCTCCCAGCCATTGAAGCCCTCCCCTGCCCATCCTCCTCCAAACGGCCATATAGGCCATACATTACTTTTTGAATTTATTTTCTGTATTAAATCTTATATACTGCCCTTTCTGATTAAAAGATATTCAAGGTGGTTTACAAATAAGTCTGATCCCTCAGTTCCAATTCGAAATCTAATTTAATCTATATTCCACTGGATCCTCAGTACTTCAAAGTGGATTACGGTAAATAAAATGTTACTAAAAGTAATAGAAATTACCACATTGAGGTTATAAAATCATCATCACATGATACATCAAATTGTACTGTGCATTCCAGCAAATTAAGGCCCTCTTTTTACTAAGCCATGGTAGAGGTTTCTACCACAGCCCAGAGCGCTAAATGCTCCGACGCTGCGCTGACATTCATAGAATTCCTATGAGCATCGGAGCAGCTTTGTAGTATTTAGTGTTCTGGGCCCAGTCTGCCACTGCTTATTAGTAGAGGGCCTAACAAAGCTTTAGATTACTCACCCATCCATAAATCACACAAATAAATCATTTTCTAAAATGCAAGTGGATTTTTCAATAATCAGACTTATCTTTCAGAATTACGGGTAAAGAATTCCAACCTATACAGTTTAAGATGAAAAAGCAAAACAAAATGATTTTAGATCTTAAATTTCTTGAATCCAGAAATATAAGATAAAATGCTCATAGGATCTCAAAAACCTTGTATTGGTTAGAAGTTAAAAAAAAACCAAGTGCAACATGTATAATGGAGAAAAGCTGTTGACAATTCTATACACAAGACATCCTACTTTGAATAATATTCAGGGCCCCTTTTACAAAGCTGCAGTAGCAATGCTGCTATGTTACATAAGTACATAAAAATTGACGTACTGGGACAGACCGAAGTTCCATCAAGCCCAGTATCCTGTTTCCAACAGTGGCCAACCCAGGTCCCAAGTACCAGGCAGAAACCCAAAGAGTTGCAACATTCCAGAGCTCAGATTGTTTGTGATGTCATAATGCCTCAACCCACCAATGCCTAAGAGCCAACCTCATCAGTGATGTCACAATGGCTTGATTGTCCTTTACTTGGCTCACATAAGAACATAAGAATTGACGTACTGGGACAGACCGAAGTTCCATCAAGCCCAGTATCCTGTTTCCAACAGTGGCCAACCCAGGTCCCAAGTACCTGGCAGAAACCCAAAGAGTAGCAACATTCCAGAGCTGAGATTGTGATGTCATAATGCCTCAACCCACCAATGTCTAAGAGCCAACCTCATCAGTGATGTCACAATGGCTTGATTGTCCTATACTTGGCTCACATACAAACATATGACTTGACACACTGGGACAGACTGAAGGTCCATCAAGCCCAGTATCCTATTTCCAACAGTGGCCAACCCAGGTCTCAAGTACCAAGCTAGATCCCAAGTAGCAAAACAGATTCTATGAAGTGACTTGAGGAGAGGGGTAATGTGAGCGTGGCAGCTCTCGCAGAATATAAGTCGTGCGGGAGAATTTCTGCAAGGATTGAAAGGGAGAGAGAAACATAGAAACATAGAAAGGTGATGGCAGAAAAGGGCTACAGCCCATCAAGTCTGCCCACTCTACTGACCCACCCCATTAAGTCTGAGTGCTGCTCGACCCATGTAGGGATCCCACGTGGATGTCCCATTTATTCTTAAAGTCGAGCACGCTTGTGGCCTTGATTACCTGCATCGGAAGTTTGTTCCAGTGATCTACCACTCTTTCTGTGAAGAAATACTTCCTGATGTCACCTCTAAATTTCCCTCCCCTGAGTTTGAGCGGGTGCCCCCTTGTGACCGAGGGTCCCTTGGGAAGGAATATATCGTTTTCTACCTCGACACGACCTGTGACGTACTTAAAAGTCTCAATCATGTCACCCCTTTCCCTGCGCTCCTCTAGAGAGTACAGCTGCAATTTGCCCAGTCTTTCCTCGTGGTTGAGATGGTTGAGCAGAAGACCTGAGAGAAGCAAATTGCAGTAATCTAAGTGAGAGGTGATGGAAGTGTGGATAAGGGGCTTGGTAGAGTGCTTGGAAAGGAGAGGTCAGATTTTGGCAATATAGAAGGAGCGCCAGGCTTTAGCAGTTTGTTGAATCTGAGCAGAGAAGGGGGAGCGAGGAGTCAAAGATAACCCCAAGTTTGCGAACTGAGAAGACAAGGAGGAGAGTATTGTCCACAGAGATGGGGAAGGGGGAAGTGGGTTTAGGCAGGAAGATAAGGAGCTCAGTCTTAGCTATATTCAGTTTTAGATGGCGGCGAACTACGGAGTGGTACAAATTAACCGTGTATTTAGGACAGTTGAAAGATCTGCAAATATTTTAAAAAAACACTTGTTTTGCATACTTTATGGAAATTGCGAACTATCAAACCATATTTTGAGTTTTGTGCTTTTAGGCTTTTGGTTTAATCTTTTGTTATTGAGTCTTCTTGACTACTGTAACATTATTTACTTGACGATCACTAAGAAAGACAGAGTGTTCCCTCTAAGCTGAGCAGGTGTCCTCCAGCTGCATTGCTACCACTAGGGGGTGGAATATTTTCAGTCGCTAAGGACAGGTATGTTCCCTGGAGTCCTGCAGAACTTGCCTGTCCCTCACAATTGAAAAATGTGACAGTAAAACAGCACCCTCTATTGGTGAGACTGTGGGTGGAGGACTCCTGCTCAGCTTAGAGGGAACATTTAATTTTTTTGATTCAGAATACAGCAGTCAGACTGATTTATGGCCTGAAGAAGTATGACCATGTCACGCCGTTTTATTGCGAGTTGCATTGGTTGCCAATGGAGGCCCGTGTTTTGTTTAAGTTGGGTTGTTTTTGTTATTAGGTCTTGTATGGGACTGCTCTACTCTACTTGGTTGACAGATTTTCTATAGCATCGCACAAACTTAGTCGGAAATTCCACGCCTTGTTCAATTTTCCTTCCGTACAGGGCTGTAAAAGTAAGAAATTTCTTGACCATACTTTGGCATTTCAGGTAGCTTCCCATGATAAAGAATTTCGATCATTACTGTTTACTGCCTTTTCCTACAAACACTTTAGAACTCAACTGAAAACTTATCTTTTTTCAAAATATTTGGGTAAATAATTTATTCTGTTCTTAATGATATTGTTCATTGTTTATAGTCTTTTGTAAATAGTGTTGAAATTACGGTTACGCAGTTAATAAGCACGATGCTATGTTATAATGAAATATGGTACTTAGTGTGAAAAGGAAGCTTTGTGCTCTGTTCCATCAGGTATAGTATTTGGTGAGATGTCTGGGTGTGATAGGCAAACAGCTTTGCTAATTGTTTTGTATGTATTTTAAATGTTTAACTGTGTATATATATTTTGTATAAAGGCGGGCTAGAAATAATAATAAACCAAACTAAACTTTGAGCCTAATTGGTGACACTTGTAATCCAAATGCCAATATAATTAATAAGTCTAAAAGCTAATAATGTCTTCACTTGTATAATCCATGAAATATATCAAGTTGTGCACCTCGGTGTCAGGTCAAATGCGCGCCGGGACAAAGGCGCGCCCAGACAATTGAGCGCAGCGCGGAGGCGCGCGCCGCTCAAAATTACTGTTTTTAGGGCTCCGACGGGAGGGCTTGGGGGGGGAACCCCCCCACTTTACTTAAGAGAGATCGTGCCGCGTTGTGGGGGCGTTGTGGGGGGTGTGGGGGGTTGTAACCCCCCACATTTTACTGAAAACTTAACTTTTTCCCTGTTTTTAGGGAAAAAGTTAAGTTTACAGTAAAATGTGGAGGGTTACAACCCCCCAAACCCCACATAACACCGGCGCGATGTCTATTAAGTAAAGTGGGGGGGTTCCCCAACAAAAACCCCCATCGGAGCCCCTAAAAACTGTAATTTTCTTTGGCGCGCGCCTTTGTCTTTCGCGCCGTTGTCTATGAACCGTGCACCTCAATAGTATCCAGGAAAATGGTCTCCTCGCCAATCAAGAGGTCTGGGGGTTCATAGACAATGGCGCGAAAGACAAAGGCGCGCGCCGACAATTGAGCGCAAGACGGAGGTGCGCGCTGAAGAAAATTACAGTTTTTAGGGGCTCCGACGGGGGGTTTTGTTGGGGAACCCCCCCACTTTACTTAATAGACATCGCGCCGGCATTATGGGGGGTTTGGGGGGTTGTAACCCTCCACATTTTACTGTAAACTTAACTTTTTCCCTATAAACAGAGAAAAAGTTAAGTTTTCAGTAAAATGTGGGGGGTTACAACCCCCCACAACGCCCCCTCAACGCGGCGCGATCTCTCCCACGCCCACCCATCGGAGCCCTAAAAACAGTAATTTTGAGCGGCGCGCACCTCCGCGCTGCGCTCAATTGTCTGGGCGCGCCTTTGTCCCGGCGTGCTTTTGACCTGACACCGGGTAGATGGGTCTGGGCCAGGGGTAAGCAATTCCGGTCCTCGAGAGCCACAGGCAGGTCAGGATTTCAGGATCTCCACAATAAATATGCATGAGATAGATTTGCATCTCAAGGAGGCAGTGCATGCAAATCCATCTCAGACATATTCATGGTGGCTATCCTGAATATGACCTGGCTCCGGCTCTCGAGGGCAGTAGTGATTGAATTTTTAACAATGTGACCATGAGGTTTATCTTGGGAGTGAAATGTGCAGTGCTCAGACCACTGTTTCATTCATTTATTTCATGCATACATAGTCGTCAAAATGTACAACTGTGTTTTCTGTGGCCACATGCAGGTTTTCTAATCCAGTGCTGAACTAAAACAGCATAATTTCTTTATAATGTCACTGGGGTACTAATAGTTAAATATTAGTGGAAGTCAGAAAAATATTAGAGTTCAAATAAAAGAACTGTCTTCTCATTCAAATTGGTAACCAAACTTCAGGATTGCAACCGTCACGTTTGAAAGTCACTCAGAGGTATAGAGTTCTTCAAGAAGAGAGTTGCGCCCTCTAGTGATGAACCAAAGTATATTTTTCAGTCGTTGCAACTTTATTAGTTCTGGTTACGCTCCAAGTTTGATTACAAAAGTAAATAAATAAATAAATGTCTTTACAGTCTTTCAAACGCTTGTATGAAAATACTTTGTTTTTTCTTATCTTTACAAATCTTTTCAAATGAACATCGCTCTGTGAGAAAATTGAGAGCAGCTTGATAACTCAGTTTATAACAGGTTCGGGGTCTCTATGTGGCCCCGTTTTGATTCCTTCTTCAGGAGACCCTATTATATGTAAACTGAAAAACTTTTTCAATGCTGATAGAATGCTTCAAGTTTGCGATGTGGTAACATCGTCAAAAGAACGCTGTCGGTGCTGTGAATTTAAACTCTCTTCTTGAAGAACTCTATACCTCTGAGTGACTTTCAAACGTGACGGTTGCAATCCTGAAGGTTGGTTACCAATTTGAATGAGAAGACAGTTCTTTTATGAGAACTAAAACAGCAGGCAGTTGCCTTTTATTTATTTAGTCAATTTTCTATACTGTTCTCTGAGGGGAGCTCAGAACGGTTTACATTAATTTATTCAAGTCCTCAAGCATTTTTCCCTGTCTATCTAATGTACCTGGGGCAAAGGGGGATTAAGCGACTTGCCCAGGGTCACAAGGAGCAGTGTGGATTTGAACCCAGAACCTCAGGGTGCTGAGGCTGTAGCTTTAACCACTGCACCACTCTAGAAATGAAAATGTAGTGAAAGTGAGCCAAGTCTAGGACAATCACGCCATTGTGACATCACTGATGAGGTTGGCTCTTATTGGTGGAATGAGGCATTATGATGTCATAATACCAGCTCTGCTTATCAGAGGCTGAAAACTTTTCACACTATTCATTCAATTTTCTATACCGTCCTCCCAGGGGAAGCTCAGAATGGTTTACCTGAATTTATTCAGGGACTCAAGCATTTTTCCCTCTCTGTCCCGGCGGGCTCACTATCTATCTAATATACCCGGGGCATTGGGGGACCAAGTGACCTGCCTAGGGTCACAAGGAGCAGCGCGTGTCAGAACACACAATCTCAGGGTGCCAAGGCTGCAACCCCAACCCCTGCACCACACTCTCAGACGTGGAGGGGCATTTTTGATAGGACGTATAAGTCTGACATTGGACGTTTTGAGCAGGACGTCCACTAACCCAGGAGAAAAAAATGTCCATTTTCAAAGCTGCCAAGCGTCTATCTTATTTTTTTAATTCAATTTTCTATACCATTCTCCCAGGGGAGCCCAGAACGGTTTACATGAACTTATTCAGGTATGCAAGTATTTTCTCCTCTGTCTGTCCTGGGGGGCTCACAATCTATCTAATGTACCTGGGACAATGAGGGGATTAAGTGACTTGCCTAGGGTCACAAGGTGCAGCGTGGGTTTGAACCCACAACCTCAGGGTGCTGAGGTGGTAGCTTTAACCACTGCGCCACACTCTCCCCCTTTGGAGGTGGCATTGTAGTGGACTGGCTCTTCAGCATGCCAACCTGCACTGATCTCACTGGAAGGCAGATTCAGGTGTTCCAAGGTCTTCCACGTTGCACATCATTGGTTAGGAACGACCCTGCGGTGCCTTCTGCGCTTGTAAGCCACTGGCAGCAACTTTTCCAAAGGAGGACTTATTTCAGACAATACATAGCACCGGTAAGGAAGAAACAGCCTCTTATCTGCCTCAGAGAGTTATCGCTTTCTATCTTGCTAACTGATTTGGCTTTCAGTCAGTTTGAACATTTAAAGGCAGTCTCTTCCTTGGGGCTGCGTAATTTGAAAGCAGCCAATCAGCTGAGAAAACCAGGAAAAAAAAAACCTTGACAGTGAGCTTTTTATTGGAGTGTGGCAATCCTGTAAAGCCCTTAGCTGGGAAACTATCAGAGGTACAGGTAATCCTCAGTCTCATTCTCACCCTGCTCTCTTCCCTGGAGGCATTGGCTGATCTTATTTCCAGGGCATTTTCTTTTGGTTTCTTTGTTTTTATTAAGCTTGATGGAATAATCTCTTCCCACCTGCTTCCTCCCCTCTCCATTTTATCTCATTCTGTGAAGATAAAAAGTTCAGCGATGCCTTCATCAGATGAACAGCGTAATGGGCTGGACAATCCCGTTTTTACGGTGAGTCAAAAGGGTGGTTTCTTATTTGAAAAGTGCTAATAATGTTAGTCTGAGTAATACATAAATTGACAGATGACCCATTTTTAACAGAGTTTTAATCAGAGGAGCAGAAGGAATCTGTTTCTCTTCTTACCAGTAACTCTGTGTCCTATATTACATCCCTCGCCGCCCCCTCCCATAATGGTGCTTCTCGATGAACTTACAGGGAAATACTTTTAAAACTAATAGAAGGAAATGTTTTTTCACTCGGTGAATAGTTAAGCTCTGCAACGCTTTGCCAGAGGTTGTGGTAAGAGCGGATAGCGTAGCTGGTTTTAAGAAAGGTTTGGACAAGTTCCTGGAGGAAAAGTCCATAGTCTATTATTGAGATAGACATGGGGGAAGCCACTGCTTGCCCTGGATCGGTGGTAATGTTGCTAATCTTTGGGATTCTAGAATCTTGTTATTCTTTGGGATTTTGGAATCTTGCTATTCTTTGGGATTCTGTATGGAATGTTGCTACTCTTTGGGATTCTAGAATCTTGTTACTCTTTGGGATTCCAGAATCTTGCTATTCCTTGGAATTCTGTATGGAATGTTGCTACTCTTTGGGATTCTAGAATCTTGTTACTCTTTGGGATTCCAGAATCTTGCTATTCCTTGGAATTCTGTATGGAATGTTGCTACTCTTTGGGATTCTAGAATCTTGTTACTCTTTGGGATTCCGGAATCTTGCTATTCCTTGGGATTCTGTATGGAATGTTGCTACTCTTTGGGATTCTAGAATCTTGTTACTCTTTGGGATTCCGGAATCTTGCTATTCCTTGGGATTCTGTATGGAATGTTGCTACTCTTTGGGATTCTAGAATCTTGTTACTCTTTGGGATTCCAGAATCTTGCTATTCCTTGGAATTCTGTATGGAATGTTGCTACTCTTTGGGATTCTAGAATCTTGTTACTCTTTGGGATTCCAGAATCTTGCTATTCCTTGGAATTCTGTATGGAATGTTGCTACTCTTTGGGATTCTAGAATCTTGTTACTCTTTGGGATTCCGGAATCTTGCTATTCCTTGGGATTCTGTATGGAATGTTGCTACTCTTTGGGATTCTAGAATCTTGTTACTCTTTGGGATTCCGGAATCTTGCTATTCCTTGGGATTCTGTATGGAATGTTGCTACTCTTTGGGATTCTAGAATCTTGTTACTC
The DNA here is from genome assembly GCF_902459505.1 of Geotrypetes seraphini. Taxonomy (NCBI): domain Eukaryota; kingdom Metazoa; phylum Chordata; class Amphibia; order Gymnophiona; family Dermophiidae; genus Geotrypetes; species Geotrypetes seraphini. Next base: position 12,723,895 of record NC_047090.1, on the reverse strand, counting down.
TTTGGGATTCCAGAATCTTGCTATTCCTTGGAATTCTGTATGGAATGTTGCTACTCTTTGGGATTCTAGAATCTTGTTACTCTTTGGGATTCCGGAATCTTGCTATTCCTTGGGATTCTGTATGGAATGTTGCTACTCTTTGGGTTTTGGCCAGGTACTAGGGACCTGGATTGGCCACCATGAGAATGATCTACTGGGCTTAATGGACCAGTAAGGCTAGTCTTAGGTTCTTATGTTCCCTCCAGCCTAAAGCAGGAGCTTCCAAGACATGCTCCCCAGGTGGGAAGTACTATTCTTAAAATCATACCGAGAGATCCAATATAAAGTTAATATGCGACTTTACATTTCACCAAAGGGCCAACAACTTACCTATTCTTGAAATACCTAGGCAACGAACCGGAACATTAACCCCCCTCGTAACATCATCACATAACTAAACTTGCAAACTGTTAACCCCAACCCCTAATCACTAACTATGAACACTCAACTCAATTTACGGAATATTTCTACTTCTGTGCAAACAGCTTGGCACTTCCTGGCCTCGCAACACACAAGCTGTTGTTAACATTATTAATATTATCAGATGTAGACTGCTTTACTCTTTAATTCATTGTACGAGATGTACACTGCTATACTCTTTAATTCATTGTACGTAAAGTTTCTCTTTATTGTATTGAAATGTACACTGCTATACTCTTTAATTCATTGTACGTAAAGTTTCTCTTTATTGTATTTACATTTTCTTTTATTGTATTCACAGTACGTAAAGTTTCTCTTTATTGTATTTACATTTTCTTTTATTGTATTCACAGTTTCTTTTATTGTAAACTGCCTGGAAGTCGCAAGATAGCTGGCGGTATATAAAAATAAAGTTATTATTATTATTATGTAAAAATATGACTCTGGGGCATCCAGGGGATGGACCACCCCAGGCACCATCATAGTGGGGGCGCCAACACCTCTCCGCTCCCCCCATGCCACACTCGTGCCCTCCCTTCCCTGTCCTCCTCTTTACAATCTTTGCCAGCGTGAACAACTACTCTAGCCTAATGTTTGCACTGGCCTGGCTACCTCTGAAATGACTTCCAGGTCACGGGGCCAGGAAGTGGCATCAGAAGGATAGCCAGCACGAGTAGCAGGCCGGAGAAGCTGCGTGCGCTGGTGAAGATTTTAAAGAGGTATGGGGCTGGGAAGGCATGAGTGTGGGGTGGAAGGTGCAGGGGGTGGAGAGGAGGCTGCGTTGCTACCACCCTGGGCTCCTCCTACCCCTCACTACGCCACTGGCCCCGAGAGTGATCTTGAAAAACTGGCTGTCCTCAGAGCGATCCGCCCTACTCCAACGGAGATCATATGCGACAATAGCATTAACCACGGAGAGGCGTAAAATCCTAAACTGGGACTCCTCGTTGAGTTGACGGTTTCAAGCACTATGGGAGCTGCTTTGGATGACATTAACAAGCACTGCACAGAGCTGAATTTTGAACTTCTGACTTATCCCCCGTTTTACTGAGGTGCACGAACCGATTACTGCGTCCGTTGACTTTAGAGCGCGCTCATCGGTGAGCGCACCTTAGTAAAACAGGGCCTTAGGGTGTTCACGGTGGAGTTAAGTACGATTTAAACTTTGGGATTGTAAGTCGGAGTGCACGAAGACCTTGTGCTCCATTTCAAAGGACACTTTGGGGCAGATTCTGAAAAGGACGTCTTATAGTTAGGCGTCGTTTAGACGTAGTTTCATAGTTTATTTCAATTTTTGATTAAACGCTTATCCAAAGGTACAAAGTGTTGTACATGGTGATTAAAAAGAGCTGGGAGACACACATTTTAAATAATCAGACATAAACGTACTAAACAAACATACTTATGACATAGAAACATTAGGAAAAAAAGGGGAGAACTAAATTTTCTTAGAAAGAGTACATAAAAGGGAAAGACAATAGAAAAGGGGGACAAGTTAAGTAAATACGTGTGTAAAAAATCAGTTCTAGGCATTTTTAAAAAGTAAGCATTTTAGGCTGCTTTTGAATTTCTGCAAGTTTTGTTCGGCTCTGAGGTATAGAGGGAGAGAGTTCCACGTTAAAAGGGGCAGTGACTGAGAAAATGAGACAAATACGACGAGTAACGATTATCTTTAGGGCTGGGACACTAAGGGAATGCTGTCAGGCTGATCTTAAAGTTCTGGGACGGTCTTAAAGGATCAGTGGTCTGTCTATGAACGCCGGGGTATTGGTTTGCATAGTTTTAAAAGTCAAGAGGGCTGTTTTACAGGTAATCCTATGTAAGACAGGCAACCAGTGAGCTTTTTGTAACAAAGGGGTGACGTGATCAAATTCTTTTAGAACCCGAAATAATTTTAATAGTTGTGTTTTGTATAAGTCAGGGTTGTCCAATGTCGGTCCTCGAGGGCCGCAATCCAGTCGGGTTTTTAGGATTTCCCCAATGAATATGCATGAGATCTATTAGCATATATAGAGATCTCATGCATATTTATTGGGGAAATCCTGAAAACCCGACTGACTTGCGGCCCTCGAGGACCGACATTGGACACCCCTGGTATAAGTTGAAGAAGTTTTATATCTTTTAGACACAGCCCTTTATATAATGCGTTACAATAATCAAGCTTAGAAATTACAAGAGAACGAATTAAAACATTAAGAGAATTTGCGTCAAGAAGGGGGGGACCAAAGATCTAATCATTCTAAGTTTGTAAAAACAGTTTTTTTTTACCAGTGCACTGATTTGAGGACAAAATGGAAGTTTATTATCAATAAGAATACCTAATATTGTTGGCTATATAGGCGGACGCCTCCAGCGCACCTAAATAACGCCTAAGTCGCGTCCACCTGAAACAGGCATGTTGTTTTAACATGCTAAAGAAGAGACTCTATTTTGCACTTTGAATAACTGGACATCGGATCTGATTTGGAGAAGAGGAGACTTAGAGGGGATATAATAGAGACTTACAAGATCATGAAGGGCATGGAGAGAGTGGAAAATAAGAGAACGAGAGGGCATTCGGAAAAGTTGAAAGGGGACAGATTCAAAACGAATGCTAGGAAGTTCTTCTTTACCCAACGTGTGGTGGACACCTGGAATGCGCTTCCAGAGAGCGTAATAGGGCAGAGTACGGTACTGGGGTTTAAGAAAGGATTGGACAATTTCCTGCTGGAAAAGGGGATAGAGGAGTATAGATAGAGGATCACTGCACAGGTCCTGGATCTGTTGGGCCGCCGCGTGAGCGGACTGCTGGGCACGATGGACCTCAGGTCTGACCCAACGGAGGTATTACTTATGTTCTTATGGGAGAAGAGGAGATAGTGAATGCTGTGGATGGACCATTTGGCCTTTATCTGCCATCATGTTTCTAGGTTTCTATAACCATAAAGCTCTATGCCATCACAATGCAGGTGCAAAGAGCCTTAGCCTATAGGAAGAGGAGATGCAAATGTTAAGAGCCTTAGCCAATAGGGAGAGGAGGAGATAGTGGATGCTGTGGATGGACCATTTGGCCTTTATCTGCCATCATGTTTCTAGGTTTCTATAACCATAAAGCTCTGTGACATCACAATGCAGGTGCAAAGAGCCTTAGCCTATAGGAAGAGGAGATGCAAATGTTAAGAGCCTTAGCCAATAGGGAGAGGAGGAGATAGTGGATGCTGTGGATGGACCATTTGGCCTTTATCTGCCATCATGTTTCTAGGTTTCTATAACCATAAAGCTCTATGCCATCACAATGCAGGTGCAAAGAGCCTTAGCCTATAGGAAGAGGAGATGCAAATGTTAAGAGCCTTAGCCAATAGGGAGAGGAGGAGATAGTGGATGCTGTGGATGGACCATTTGGCCTTTATCTGCCATCATGTTTCTAGGTTTCTATAACCATAAAGCTCTGTGACATCACAATGCAGGTGCAAAGAGCCTTAGCCTATAGGAAGAGGAGATGCAAATGTTAAGAGCCTTAGCCAATAGGGAGAGGAGGAGATAGTGGATGCTGTGGATGGACCATTTGGCCTTTATCTGCCATCATGTTTCTAGGTTTCTATAACCATAAAGCTCTATGCCATCACAATGCAGGTGCAAAGAGCCTTAGCCTATAGGAAGAGGAGATGCAAATGTTAAGAGCCTTAGCCAATAGGGAGAGGAGGAGATAGTGGATGCTGTGGATGGACCATTTGGCCTTTATCTGCCATCATGTTTCTAGGTATCTATAACCATAAAGCTCTGTGACATCACAATGCAGGTGCAAAGAGCCTTAGCCTATAGGAAGAGGAGATGCAAATGTTAAGAGCCTTAGCCAATGCGCTTCCAGAGAGCGTAATAGGGCGGAGAACGGTACTGGGGTTTAAGAAAGGATTGGACAATTTCCTGCTGGAAAAAGGGATAGAGGGGTATAGATAGAGGATCACTGCACAGGTCCTGGATCTGTTGGGCCGCCGCGTGAGCGGACTGCTGGGCACGATGGACCCCAGGTCTGACCCAGTGGAGGCATTGCTTATGTTCTTATGAATGTATGTCAGTTGTGGATTTTTTTTCTGACAATGACTTATTTTTGAGGCAGTCCTTAATTGTGATGAGCTCCTAAAAACTGAGGCTTTTTCCCCTCCTATTATATATCTATAGTTCTTTATTATTTGTGGTATGCCACGGGCCCGGTTGTGCAAGGATCCTACATTGTTTTTCTATAATGCAACGCAATGCGAAGTCACCAATATGTGGAGGAAGTCACCTACCGGATATGAATTCATAGCCAGTTGCAAGCAAATGCACATAACTTTAGGCATTGTTTGAATATCAAACCCCAAATATCTAGTGACAGAAAAGGAAGGAGAATGAAGAGCAAGTGGAGTGATATGAAAGATCAGTTCATAGGCTAAAGAATCTAGAGAGGTAAATGCTGAGCTGGAGAAAGGAGTGACGGCTTGGTTTGTGTCATCTACAGTGTGAATCAAAGGCTCGGGTCGGGCTTATTGCATTCATGAAGCAACAGGTGGTTTTTAATCAAAGGGCAAGAAGAGTGTAGTGGGTCTCGATTGCTTAATCGGGGAGATAGATAGATATATGCTGGCATACCTTCTTGCCTGACAATCACTGCACCTGCACTTTGAGCTAAGGCTCAAAATCCAGAACTCCCTTCTGGTCAGATGAGCACATGGGATGTCAATTATTACTCTAATAAGAACTTATTTATGTAAATATTTACAGGCCACAAATATCTAGGTCAGAGGTAGGCAATTCCGGTCCTCGAGAGCCAAAGCCAGGCCAGGTTTTCAGGATCTCCACAATAAATATGCATGAGATGGATTTGCATCTCAAGGAGGCAGTGCATGCAAATCCATCTCGTACATATTCATTGTGGATATCCTGAAAACCTGACCAGCATGTGACTCGGAACTCCCTATTTAAGTTGAGGTAGGAGGTCAACAGCTTGATGTCAATCAGTAGGCTGTTCTGATGGAGCAAGTCGGATGGGGCCTTCTTTGAAGGCTGTTTCTAGGTAATTTATGGTAATTTGTATTATGTATTAATATACTTTATAAAACAGCAATAGTGTTAATGTTTTTGTAGTGAGATATTATATTATATTATATGTTTTTTGATAGATAATCTCTTCCTGAGGAAGCACAAGGCGAAACTCGAGTAGAAGGGAAGATGTTTGTAATTTTTGGCTTCCAGAAGTTATTATTTATTAGCACAAACACTTTATGACACCAGCTGCTTATTAAATGACCATCGGAGAAGCATAACCACCACAAAGATAAGTTTATTTTATAGTAAATGGATGTTGGGTGGTACAGACATTAATAGGTCTGATGGCAACTGGTATTGTGTGTCTTTACACTAGAACACTAAGGTTGTGGGACTGAGCACTAATTCATTCTTTGGTCATTTCAAAAATTGATTACTGCAATGCCCTATTTAAGGGATTGGCTCTAAAGGAAATTAGGCGTTTACAGATCGTTCAGAATGCTTCTATTAAACTTATCATGAAAGCTAAGAAATTTAATCATGTGACCCCGCTACTTAAAAAGGCCCATTGGCTTCCAGTCGCTCATCGTATAATGTACAAATTAAGTCTGCTTACCTTTAAATCTCTGGCATTCAAAACCCCAACTTTTATTTATAAAGTTTTGATTCCTTATACTACATCCAGATTACTGCGGTTGAATGACCAACACTTATTGGTCATTCCCTCTCTTAAAATTATCAATACATGGCGGCAATCCATTTTTTCCGTTACAGCTCCACATACATGGAATTCCCTTCCAATTTACTTAAGAGAGGAAAAACACTTGGAAAACTTAAAGAGTTTTCTTTTTAAAGATGCATTCAATGAATAAATGGATTGCTTATACTCTTTTTTGTATTTTTTATCTTCCCAAAATTTTTTGTTTTTTCTTTCCCTTTCCTATTGTTTTTAACCTTAATTGGTTTTCTTTATAATCAGATTGTATTTCTTTCCTAGCCTCTCCTCATGTTTTAATATGTTTGTATAAGTTGGTTTTTTATCATGTTTAGTAGACTTAGTCTTTTTTGTTAGTTATGTCTGTTTCCCCTAACTCTGTAATTTTACTTATTTGTACATCGCCCAGAATTTTGAATAGGCGATTAATCAAATTTAATAATAAACTTGAAACTTGAAATTATTAATTAATTCTTTTAACTTTTAAATTGTGATATGAATATTGTCATATAGAAACATAGAAACATGAGGGCAGATAAAGGCCAAATGGCCCATCCACAGCATCCACTATCTTCTCTTCTCCCTATTGGCTAAGGCTCTTAACATTTGCATCCCCTCTCGCTATTGGCTAAGGCTCTTAACACCTGCATTGTGATGTCATAGAAACATGATGGCAGATAAAGGCCAAATGGTCTATCCAGTCTGCCCATCCGCAGTAACCATTATCTCTTCCTCTCTCTAAGAGATCCCACGTGACTATCCCAGGCCCTCTTGAAATCAGACACAGTCTCTGTCTCCACCACCTTTACTAGGAGACTGTTCCACGTTTCTACCACCCTTTCTGTCAAAAAGTATTTCCTTAGATTACTCCTGGCTAAGCCTATCACCTCTTAATTTCATCTTATGCCCTCTCATTCTAGAGCTTCCTTCATCCAACACCTCGATGCCACATTACCCTGAGCTCTTCATACCCACTGTCCCAGAGAGAAAGCAGTTGTCTTCAGAAGAAAGCAGCAAGTCAGAGAATAAGGGAGATGATGTAGACCCAGTTTATCAATGATGCAGCTGGTGAGAGAAACCCAATACTATTCAAAACAAAAAGACCTTAATGACTTGATCAAAGATCTTGGTCTCACCGAGTCCAATGCCGAGCTTTTGACATCTGGGCTCAAGCAGTGGAACTTGATGAAAGTACGAGGTCTGTTCAAAAAGTTCCAGGGCTGATTTTATAAAAATTGACTAAACAATCTTACGACTTATTCCACAGGATGCCCTTCAAAGTACTCCCCCTTCCTTACATATACACTTTTCCCAATGTTGCTTCCACTTCTGGAAACAGTCCTTAAACGCATCTTCAGGAATTGCCCAACGTTGCCTCGTCAACTTTTCCAATGGTGGCAAATCGCTTTCCGTTCAGCGTGTATTTAAGTTTAGGAAACAAGAATAAGTCATCAGGGCCCATGAAAGGAGAGTAAGGTGGCTGGAGAAGAACTGACATCGCGTTTTTTTGTGGTTGCTCTTCTGATCATCGGCCATCAACCGTGGAACAAATTTTCCCGCAATGTGTGAGACATCCCCAACTTCTCTGTTAAAATGTTGTAGCAGGAACCAGTGGAGATGATGCATTCCTCTGCCATCTGTGTATGTGTCTGTGTCAACGTATCTTCAAGTGTTGACTTTGTGTGTGTTTTTCAAGTTTAAGTTTATTAAAAAAATTTTTAGACCGCTTATTCGAGTTTCTAAGCAGTTGACAGTGTAAAATTGCATAAAAACGAGTTATAAAATAACAATAAAACACGAAATGGGGGATACAGACTAACATCCTAACATACAGACCGCTTTGATCAAAAACATATGAAATGAAACAATAGGACAGTGGGAGAGAACTACAATTGATATAGGAAAGGAGAAACATTAAAGCATAAAACAATAGGAAAGGAAAGGAAAAAGGAGGGGAGTTTGAAAGAAACAGACCCCCGACTGTTGTGTTTCAGGGTATTAATGTTTTTATGCTGTAGCTAATGGAACTACTTCTCTCACATAAATGCACTGGGCTGTGTTTTGAGGGAGCTTTATTTCTCTGGAACCCCCCAGTCTGATCTGGTTCATGTTATGTTAACATTTCAGTTATGCTGTGCCCGAGGGACAGTACTGAAAAGCCTAAATCTAGGGGACAAGTGAGAGGATAATTGGACCCTGCTTGGCAACCCTGCTGGTGAATATTTAGATTGCTAGGAAGGACAGTGAGGGAAATAAAAATCGGAAGCATTTTCACAGAACAACATTTTACTTGCAGAAATGGAATCTGGGATTATTGCCCAATCTGTGTAGTTAAAAGGACTTTTACCTGGGAGAAGGGCAGGGTAATGAACTGCACATGTGATTTTGTATCAGGAAATCTCTGTGGAATTGTTTCCCAAAGAAAAACATACACCCAGAGAAAATGGGAACGACCATTGGCAGGAGTTAAACCAAAGCAAAAGCCTGAGGGCAATGTTGTTTTGATTACCGGCCCAGACCCTAAAGGCCATAGCACCAGTGCAGCGTCCGCTTTTGATTTTGTCCCCTCCTTCTTAAAATTCACAAGGAGCCACTAATGCTATCTCTTGGGAGAAGCCCCTCTGTTTGTCTTCAGTCAGGCTTCTGGAAGAGTTCTTTAATGTCACATGTTTGCGTTGCTGCTTCCTTGTTGGCTTTGAGACCTTGCCCTTCTTGTTAAACCATCTCAACTCTGCCAACTCTCCCAACTTAACTTTTGGTGATTAAATTTTCCCTACCAATCTAAGTCAAGTTGAGGAGTGGCAGCAAGAACATAAATGACTCTTGAACAAAGAAAAATATGTTATTGTTTGCTCCGTGGCTTCTATGACGTCTTCCATCCATTACTCTTTTTGGCGATTACACTAGGGGTAGACAATTCCGGTCCTTGAGAGCCGGAGTCAGGTTTTCAGGATATCCACAATAAATATGCATGAGATAGATTTGCATCTCAAGGAGGCAGTGCATGCAAATCCATCTCATACATATTCATTGTGGATATCCTGAAAACCTGACCTGGCTCCAGTTCTCGAGGACCGGAATTGCCTACCCCTGCCCTAGTTGATAGTTTCTGTTATTTAAGGTGTCATATTGGACTCCTCTTTTCCTTTTCTCCTGCAAATTTCCAATTTCACCGAAATCTGCTTTATTATCTTTCGTCAACTTTGCGCAATCCGGCACCTATTCAACGATAACTCTTTCCGCGCTCTTATCATTTCAATATTTGTATCCCGTCTAGAGCAGGGGTAGGCAATTTCGGTCCTCGAGAGCCGGAGCCAGGTCAGGTTTTCAGGATATCCACAATGAATATGTACGAGATGGATTTGCATGCACTGCCTCCTTGAGATGCAAATCTATCTCATGCATATTTATTGTGGATAACCTGAAAACCTGTCCTGACTCCAGCTCTCACGGACCGGAATTGCCTACCCCTGGTCTAGACTACTGTGACATCATTTATGCAAGTCTGCCTCACATCACCTATAAAAAGCTTCAGGCCCTTCAAAACACAGTCATTAGACTACTGTTTCAAGCACACCATACTGACCGCGTAACTAGGGTTACCATCTGTCCAGGAAAATCCGGACATGTCCTCTTTTTAGAGGACTGTCCAGCTACCCAGATGCTTTTTTTAAAAAATGGGGGAGTCTCTACAGGTGTAGCTGGCTCACCTGACTCCCCCACCTACCTCCTCCCTGACCACTGCATTGAATCTTCAGGCAGCCGCGGATGCCGTCCCGACGCACGAACAGGTTTAAGGGGGGCAGGGCGGGATGGGATGCAGATAGAAACATAGAAACATAGAAAGATGACGGCAGAAAAGGGCTATAGCCCATCAAGTCTGCCCACTCTACTGTCCCACCCCATTAAGTCAGAGTGTTGCTCGACCCACGTAGAGATCCCACGTGGATGTCCCATTTATTCTTAAAGTCGAGCACGCTAGAAGTGGGTGGGCCTTGGGACAATATCTGATAACCCTAGGAATAGATAAGCCGATTAATATAACATAACATAGCATATCTGCTGCATTTGTGGTTAAGTGTGAGGTAATGACACTTGTGTTAACTGCAAGGACATCCACTTCCTGAAAAGACATTTTTCATAAAAGCTGTTTAAGAAGACAATAAGCATTCAGTAACAGTTAACAGGGCACAGTATTAAACAGCTAATGTTAGTAATAAATAGACCTCTAGGGGTTAAGACTTGGTTGAGTTTGATGTAGTAAGTCTGCATGTACTCTGTAAGTGCAATAGCCCAGTGGCACCCCTCCCCCGCCCTCTTTTCTACCCCCCCCCTCGCTCCTTCCCGCCCCTTTCCTTACCCCTCTTTAATTTTCCAGATGTGAGCAGACATCCGGATTTCCCCAGACACGTCCTCCTTTTTGAGGACATGTCTGGGGGGGCCGGACGGCTTTTCAAATCCCGGCACTCTGGGTTTTGAAAAGCTTCGAAATCGCATCGGACAGGAGTAAAATCTGGTAACCCTAAGCATCACGAACTTGCTGCCCATATCGTGCTGGCTCTCCCTCTGACCCGGAAGTGACATCAGAGAGAGCTGACACCAACGCGGGCAGCAAGTTCATGATATTGTTCACACTAGGAAAGTTAAAGAGGTATGTGAACAGGGAAGGGGCACACGCACACGCGTGGCAGGGTGTGTGTGTGTCAGAGAAAAGGATGGGGGTTGCTGGCACCTCCACCAAGATGGCGCCCGAAGAGGACCGCCCCCCTCTTACTTCACCACTGCAATAGCCAGCTCCTGGTAGCCTAGTGGCTCATTCTGCTGGCTGCAATCTTTAACTTGTGGCCTTGTATAGTAGGGTACAGTTTTCTTTTACTGCTCATCCTTTTGTGAATTGCTGTGCTCTTCATTGTCAAACCATTCCTCTTATTGCTTCCACAGATAGACGATGAGAGTCACTACCATACTGTCACCGAATTCACCATCAACAGCATCACGGGACAAAAAGCAAAGGAGGCACCAGCCAAAGGCAGAAAGCGGAACAAGCTGGCATATACTGTTACTGATGTTCCTCCCTGGTATCTATGCGTCCTTCTAGGGGCTCAGGTGAAATGGGGAAAGGCAAGGAGAGGGGGAGGGTGGCATACTCCTGGGATGGCATTGCGTGTTATTTGCACTTCAGGACTTCCGTTTCTCTAAAAAAGGTCATCTCCAAACTTGCTCCCAAGTCATAAGCAAACGCCATCAAGTGCGAACCGCTTACTCAACCGCTAGGAGAGAATCAGTCAGTCCCAATGACCCTGTTTTGGTGGTACTCTTTGGGCCTGACCGATTCTCTCCTAGCAGTTGAGTAAGCGGATCGCACTTGATGACGTTTGCTTACAACTTGGAAGTTGCTGTGATTGGCTTGCAAATCTTTGCTGAATAAAGAAAGAGCTTCAAGCATGTACAGCGAGGTTGGGATATCCAGAGAAGTGTGAAGAAAAATATTTTCAGAGTGCTATAAAGAATCCAAAATACAATACCTTCACATTTGACCCCTGATGTAGGCTCGGTGGAGCCAAAACACGGACCGTGCCGGGTCGAATTAGTTTTTATCAATAAAGATTTACCATAAGGAATAGCTTCAACTCAGAGTGTTTCTCATTCACCCCCCCCCCCCAGCTGTATTTTTCCCCTTTTACTCTCCTTTTTGGAGATCTGGTTCCTCCTTCTTCGTACCATAGGCGGGACCACAGGCCCTGTCACAGAGCTGAAATGTGCCTGCTTTGCAGAGCTTAGCTATGGGAGGTCACCTTTGCCAAGAATCAACTCTCAGCTGATGGAATGCTGAACTCTCTCATTCTCAGTTTGCCATTGATTAAGCAAGATTTTCTTTTTTATCTCATTAGTCAGCAGTGCTTAAGAGGTTTTAATGACTGCTTAGTATCTAAGTACAGCGTGGATAACATTATCACTATGGTTGATGATTGATTGAGTTTAATATACTGCCTTTTCTCGTAAGGCAACAAGTTCCACTTACAATACTACCCACTTCTTAGCAAATTAGAAAATGTTCACACTTTTCCTTATGTACTTCCTAATATCATAACAGTTCTTGTGTAATCCGCCTTGAACCGCAAGGTAATGGCAGAATAGAAATCATTAATGTAATGTAATGATTCACAAAATATAAATAAAGAGAAGGGAACCCCCTTCCAAATATCTACGCCAGTGGTTCCCAGACTTAGAAACATGATGGCAGATAAAGGCCAAATGGCCCATCCGCAGCATCCACTTTCTCCTTCTCTTCCTCTGATTGGCCCGGATGCCTAAGGCCTCTCCTATGGGGTGTCCGGGCCAATCAGAGCCCTTGAATCTGGGGAGGGGCCTTTTACAACCTGGGCCAATCAGAGCCTCAGGCCCCTCCCCGGTGCATCCCAAGATGCACTGAGGAAGGGAAGGCCCATTTTAAATGGCACAGGCAGCTGGGAGGAGGAAGTCTGTGTCCCTCTGGGTCATCTATTTTGAGGTGGGGGGGAGAGGGGTGTCTCTTGCCAGTGGGGGAGAGTGGGTATCTCTCCAGCTGTGGGGGGGGGGGAGGAGAGTGAGAGAGTGTAGACTCCTGCTGCAAGGGGGAGTCGCGGCCGTGAATTTAGGACAGCAGGAGAGTGTGGACATCTTTCCCACTGCTGGGGGGGCAGTTGGATGACAGTGGGAGAGATTGAACATCTCTTCCCCTGTTGCTCTGGGTTGTTTGTTGTTTTTTGGGGGGGAGGTCATGACGTGTTTTTTCTGCGCATGTACCCATTGCTATCACCAGCAATGGGCACATGCAAATTTAGCAAATCTTTGCTCTTGTCCGCTGACCTCATTTGCATGCACAATTTTTTGAGAATGTCTCGCTTTTCTAGATTCGCTATCAAAATGTCTGCGTTAGCAGACCGTCATTTTTTAACGTGGGTTTTTGAGAATCCTGGCCTAAGGTAGGCAAAACTTTCTTTGTGCTGTAGCTAGTTGGTCAAGGCCTTTGGGCTGCAAGTGGCTTTCCTCTCACGTGAAAGGTTATTGGTGGGGAGGCTAGGATCCAAAGACAAGAATTTGAACTGATTATAGGGTTTTTATACCCCCTGACAAGCTCCCTCCAAACTCATCTCCCTTGATTGTACAACTGGATGCAGGGAAAACTCTTCTCTAGTAACCAGTGATGTCATAGTACAGTAAAAGTATTTTATTCTAGAAGAACCTCTAGGTGTCACTGCAACCACCCTTCAAGCAGGTCTCTAAGGTCTCTGTACAGACAATAAGACATCTGGTCAAAATCTAATCAGGTATTTGTCTGTCTCCTGAAGTTACCTCAACCTCTCTGGTCCTACGTCATCCCACCTCTCTCCCCCTCCTTCTCTGCCTCCCCAGTCCAACATCTTCCTTTTTCATTTTCCTCCTCTCACCTTGCCCAGCATTGCTCCTACTGTCTTCTTTCCCTTCCAATTGTCGAGCATTATACCTCTCTCCCCTTCCCCCTAGTCCTGCATCACCTCTTCCCTCTTCTCCCACTCACCCACACAGAATCATCCACTCTCCCTTTCCTCAATCTCCCTGGTCCAGCATTGCCTCCCTCTCGCCCTCCTCCCTCCCCTAGTCCAGGATTTCCCCTCAAACCCATCTCCTTCCCTTTTGCTGCCATGGCTACCCTTCTAGACCAGGGATGGGCAACTCCTGTCCTCGAGGGCCATAATCCAATCAGGTTTTCAGGATTTCCCCAATGAATAAGCATGAGATCTATTTGCATGCACTGCTTTCAATGCATATTCATTGAGGAAATCCTGAAAACCCGACTAGATTCCGGCACTCGAGGACCGGAGTTGCCCACCCCTGGAAAGCACTGGGGGGGAGGGCCTTCAAGCCCAAGTGTTTGTGATGGCTCTGCTGATGCTGCCCCCTCTGATGCAAACAGGGAGGATTACTATATTAATTTTCACTTTGTTTCTACATTCTGTTAAATGTACCGTACTTATGTCATCAACTTCTGATCAATGTTTGACATCATCTACAATCAATTTTGTTCAATGGAAAGTTAAATTTCTCACCCTTCGTAATCTTATGTATGATATAAATTAATAGGAATGATGGCAGCTCTGTCTTCTCCTTTTCCGGTCCTCAGCATTACTTGACAGCTTTGGGTGGGATTGTGGCCATCCCTCTGATCTTATCCAAGGAGCTCTGCCTGCAGCATGATCCCCTGACCCAGAGCCACCTCATCAGTACCATTTTCTTCGTTTCGGGGATTTGCACCCTTCTTCAAGTCACCTTTGGAGTCAGGTAGGTGAAAGCAAAACTAAAGTAAAATTGCCGCCCCTCATCCGTCCAGGCAGGTTAAAAAAACTGTGAATTTAATGTGCCCAAGAGACAGGATGCTACTGGAATGGAGGAGAGACCTAGCGGTTGGTGTACTTCTTCCTATACCGAATCCCTTACAAATATAATATAATCACTTTTTAGTGATGTCCTCTGGACTTCCTTCTTTCTTGTACAGTTTTTTTTGGTTCATTATATTTCACGGAGATCTCTTTGTTCATCAAACCAACATCTTTAGAGCGTTCCTTCTTTTAGGCAGTTATTCCTTGATGTTCACAGATTCTTCATTCTCAGTTATGGTCCCTACTCTTTGGAACTCTCTTCCCATTTATCTCCGAAGAAAAATCGTTCCCTACATTCAAGGCTCAATTAAAGGCGTTCTACTTCTCTCAAGCAGTTTGCTTGTAGGATATAAGTGGTAATTAATAAATAAATAAAAATATATATATACACTCTAACTTCTTTTTTACTTTTTGTTTTTTTTTAGTAGGTTATATTATGGCTTCCCCCTCCCCCACCCTTTTTCCTAACTTCCCCTGAAAATTTTATTGTAATCTAACCTTATTATTTTTTCCTTTAAATGTAATGGAGTTTGATTTTGTATTGTATGATGCCCTCCTAGTGACGCAGGCAGCGAAACTTGACCCCACTATCTCTAACCTGCTGACAGCAACAAGAGACTTTAAATCATTTCGAAAAGATCTCAAAACTCTGCTATTCAAAAAATCTTTAGAGTCCTCTTAACTCTCTTTATCTTTAGAGCTCTCCCTCCCTTCCCCGCAACCTCTCCGATGTCTCCCTCCCCTCTTGCTATCTTTCCCAATTATCCCTCAAAGCCTCTAATATGCATCCAACCCATTTTGTAATCTCCTGGAAATGTTCAGCCATCTTCTAATGTAATCCGCTTTGAACTGCAAGGTACAGGCGGAATAGAAGTCACTAATGTAATGTAATGTAATATTGTTTTACCTCCCCACTTAGATTTTAACTTTGGTTTTATATTTGCGGTATATAAATTGAACTTGAATTTGGCCAGCGTTCCAGTGCAACTGATGGTCCTTGTGACCTTAAGCTAAGTCGCTTCAGTAGAGATAGCAAGATTCCCCAATAACTTCAAAGGAGATAAAAGGCTGTCCATAAACATAGCTTGGCAATTGCTTATCCAAAAGAAATTGGGGTTGAGGACAAACGCCTCCTTCCACCCTCTCAAAGATTTAGAATATGACCTCAACAAATCCCCCCTCCCTGAATTAGAACTGTCCCAATTAATTTTCCAGCCTCTTTCCCGCCAGAATTGAAAGTTGTGACCAACGGACTTTCCCGCCAATACTCAAATTTTGTTGGTTTTTTTTCCTGCCAAAATTCAAAGTTGTGACTAATGGATTTTCCTGCCAGGATTCAAATTCCTTCAGTGACGTTCATTGTCTTTCTAATTTCCATGTTTCAATATTTCACTTTCTCTCTCATTGGTGAAAGGATTTCCATTACTTCAAACTCCTCTCAGGGCTCCATTGGGTCCACCGTGAATTCAGAATCTTCCTGGTTTCCATCATCCTTTCTATTTTCAGGTTACCAATTCTTCAAGGTGGAACATTTGCGTTCTTGACCCCCACTCTGTCGATGCTGTCCCTTCCTGTATGGAAGTGCCCTGAGTGGACGCAGAATGCCAGCCTAGTGAATGCCACTTCGCCAGAGTTCATTGATGTCTGGCAGTCAAGGATGAGAGAGGTAATCTTCTCAAAGGACTGTGTTTTCATTCATAAATGTAAGGCAAGGCCAGTTCGATGACCTAGTAAGTAGCAGGCGGTGTTCTTTGGTTCTACCTCATTTTCTGTCTGAATATTTATTAAGTAGTACATTTAAAATAAATTGGAAAATATTTCTTCACTCAATGTATAATTAAACTGGAATTCATTGTCAGAGTATGTGGTACAAGCAGTTAACTTAGCAGGGTTTAAAAAAAAATCTGGACACGTTCCTAAAAGAAAAGTTCATAAGCCACATTCTCCAGCAGTGAAGGAAAGAGTTTAATAACACATTGAATGAAGGGCTTTTTCACACAGGAAATACTGGGGCAATTATATAAAGAAAGTGCTAACATCTGTGTGCCAATCATGTTTGTAAACAACAGCACATATATGCATGTAAATGCCAAAAATCCACCTAAGTGCTACCCTGTAAATACTCGAGTATCTTCTGTAGGGTATATTTGACAGGTGGGTAGAGTCTGGTCAGGTGGGCTTGCCCCTGGGTGGAGTCTGGGCGAGGTGCCAATTTCAGCATGTAACTTACAGAATACTATAACTTATGTGTGTATGTTCAGCAGCTGGGCTGTGTAAGTGCTAGGCTCACCCCGACCCACCCATGCGCCTCCCAGGTCACATCCCCTTGCAATGGTACACTCTGAAATTTGCACACAGAATTTATAGAATCCCAGCTAAAGACAGTTACACACAACTGTAGATTAGTGACGAGAATGTGGTGAAATCAGTTAGCTTAGCGGGGTTTAAAAAAGGTTTGGATAATTTCCTATATGAGAAGTCCATAGGCCATTATTGAGATGGACTTTAGGAAATCCACTGCTTATTCTTAGGATAAGCAGCATAAGATCTGTTTTACTACTTGGGATCTAACATGGTACTTGGGATCTGGGTTGGCCACTATTGGAAACAGGACACTGAGCTTGATGGACCTTTGGTCTGTCCCAGTAAGGCAAACTCTTATGTTCTTAAGTTCTAGCTAATACTTGGCCATTAATGCCAATTACCAGCTAATTATTAAGTTACGCACACCTGACAGTTGCATGCACAACTCTGCGTGCAAAGAAGAGACTACAGTACTTGTATGCTTCTGTTCTGAAAATTTGGCAAATTCCGCAGAGTGAGAAGTGTATACATACTCTTCGCCCACAGCGGCAGATTTAAAATTAAGACAGCTTCTCTGTTTCATTGCTTTTAGGAATGGGGGTGGGGAGAGTGACAAAATCATCCTAATCTAATCTAATCCTTAGGTTTGTATACTGCATCATCTCCACGGTCGTAGAGCTCGACGCGGTTTACAGTAGGAGAAATAGGAAGGAACTACAACAGAGGGTTAGAGGTAGAAGTGTGAAGAAAATTTAGAGGACTTGGGATGCCAAGATATAAGAGTTTCCTTGATTCCTAAGTTGGAGGGAGACTTACATTTTTGAGAAAAGCCCGGTTTTCAGATGTTTGCGGAAAACTTGGAGAGAGCTCAAGTTCCGAAGAGGTGAGGTAAGGTTGTTCCAGAGCTCAGTGATTTTGAGGTGGAGGGAGGTCCCTAGGTTTCCTGTGTGGGAAATGCCTTTTAGTGAGGGGAAGGATAGTTTTAATTTGTGGGAGGATTTGGTGGTATTAGGGTTTGAGGAATTCCAAGAAAGAGGGATAAAGGGAGGGAGGATACCATATAGGATTTTGAAAGTTAAACAGGCGCATTTATAGTGGACCCTGGCGATTATCGGAAGCCAGTGGAGCTTGGCCAGGAGCGGGGAGACATGGTCAAATTTACTTTTAGCGAAGATGAGCTTGGCCGCGGCATTCTGAATCCGTTGGAGTCTGTGGAGGTTTTTCTTAGTTAGGCTTAAGTAGATAGAGTTGCAATAGTCCAATCTGAGTTGTTGAATATATTTGCTGGTATGTGTAGTGGGATTTGTGATTTTGTCGAAATTGTTCCCCTTGCTAATGACCAATTTTGGTGTCCTGTAATCTGCTTTGGGGGTCTTGTGATACAAACCAGATACGTACATAAAATAATTTAAGCACACGTAGAAACTGGAGATGGCTAGAATTACCCTCTTAGAGTTCATCAGATTTAAAAACTATTTGATGTGACTTTTTAAAACTTGTAATATGTTTTCTGATTCATTTTTTTTTCTCTCTCTCTCTAGCTTCAGGGAGCCATCATGGTGGCCTCCTGTTTCCAGATATTTGTAGGGTTTTCTGGTCTGATTGGATTTCTCATGCGCTTTATCGGCCCTTTAACAATTGCGCCAACCATCACTCTGATTGCGCTGCCACTCTTTGAGACTGCAGGCAACGACGCTGGAGCCCACTGGGGAGTTGCAGCCTTGTAAGTTTGGGGGTAGAACTCCTGCGGATTAATAAAGGAGATGAATGGTGCTTTATGACACGATGGGAGGTGAGAAATCTGATAGGGTTGGGTTGGCTAGCCGATTTAACAAGTGCTAATATTAGCATGTCCATAGAATATAATGGGTGTGTTATCCGATTTAGCCCACGCTAAATAGTCTAGCACACCGTAGTAAAAGACCGTAGTAAAAGATCCTTGCGGGGATGGGTGGGATTTCTGTCCCCGTGCAACTCTCTAGTCTGATCGAGACTTTCAAAATACTGAAAGGATTCAACAAAATGGAGCAGGGAAAGCAGTTATTTACAATGTCCAATGTGACATGGACAAGAGGACATAGACTGAAGCTGAGGGGGGACAGGTCCAGGACGAATATCAGGAAGTTCTGTTTCACGCAGCAAGTGGTGGACACCTGGAATGCTCTCCCAGAGGAAGTAATTGCAGAATCCACCGTTCTAGGATTTAAGGGTAAACTAGATGCACATCTCCTTAAGAGTGGCATAGAGTGATACGGGTAAGGGTAAATTAGATGCACATCTCCCTTGAGAAGCATACGGTGATATGGGGACTAAAACTAGGCCAGGATACACCTGGCAGGGCCTCCGCGTGTGCGGATCACCGGACTTGATGGACCCAGGGTCTGATCCGGAGATGGCAACTCTTAGGTTCTTATGTATCAAGATTCCGTGCAGAATCTCAAAGTGTAGCAACATTCCAAAACCCCAAATATTAGCAGCATTTCGGAACCCCAAAGAGTATCAAAGCTGAGGGGGGACAGGTCCAGGACGAAAATCAGGAAGTTCTGTTTCACGCAGCGAGTGGTGGACACCTGGAACGCTCTCCCAGAGGAAGTAATTGCAGAATCCACCGTTCTAGGATTTAAGGGGAAACTAGATGCACATCTCCTTAAGAGTGGCATAGAGTGATACGGGGAAGGGTAAATTAGATGCACATCTCCCTTGAGAAGCATACGGTGATATGGGGACTAAAACTAGGCCAGGGTACACCTGGCGAATCACAGGACTTGATGGATCCAGGGTCTGATCCGGAGATGGTAATTCTTATGTTCTTATGTTCTTAATATTTGCATGTCCTCTCCCTATAGGCTAAGGCTCTTTACACCTGCATTATGATGTCATAGAGCCTTATGGTTATAGAAACATAGAAACATGATGGCAGTAAATGCCAAATGGACCATCCAGTATTCCCATCTGCAGCATCCTCTATCTCCTCCTCTCCCTATTGGTTAAGGTTCTTAATATTTGCATGTCCTCTCCCTATAGGCTAAAGCTCTTTACACCTGCCATATGATGTCATAGAGCCTTATGGTTATAGAAACATAGATAGGGTAAATTAGATGCACATCTCCCTTGAGAAGCATACGGTGATATGGGGACTAAAACTAGGCCAGGGTAGACCTGGCAGGGCCTCCGCGTGTGCGGATCACCGGGCTTGATGGACCCAAGGTCTGATCCGGAAATGGCAATTCTTATATCTTATATGTTCTTATATACCGCCTTAGTTCAGTGCTGAGTTCAGTCCTAAAAGCGGATTTTTATGGTAAAAACCACTAACAAAGTACGATCTGAAGCCTGATTTTATTGATCAGTGAATGTCATAAGTCGATGCCTATGAAGTAGAGAATGACACGGGGGACTAATTTTTCCCCCTCCCTGCAAGTTTTGTCTCTGTCCCATTCCTGTAAGCTCTGCCTTAACCGCACAGGCCTCAAACACTTATGGTTTTAAAGTATTTGAAGCTTGTGCAGATGAGGACGGAACTTGCAGGCATGGGGCAGGGACAGGAAAAGAACTCGCGGGGACGGGATGGGACAATGAGTTCCTGCGGGAAGGGGAAAAAAATTGTCCCCCGTGTCATTTTCTCCAAGAAATGATGACTGAAATGGGATATACTGTGCAGTTGCAAATGTAACAGCATGACACAATATACCTTCGTATGCAATAACTCGAATACAAACTGGGAGTGAATTAATCAACCTTCTAAACAGGTATGTTTGAAAAAACAAGAAAAAGGGACCTCAAACACCCAGAGATATCTTTTTATTTTATTTTTTTAAATTCTTTATTCATTTTACATCTTACAACAAGTGTATCATAAAATAACATTTAAACTTATACAATATCACTTGATTCTCTATCAATTTAACTTACATCATAATATTTAAACCCTCCCTCCCAATCCTACTAATTCATATGTAGTAATAATAATAATAATAATAAATTTATTCTTCTATACCGCCACAATCTTGCGACTTCTAGGCAGTTTACAATCAAGATAGCTGGACATTCAGCGAAATACAATATGCAGATAATCAGAGGAAATACAGAGAGCAGAGACTTTAAGAAAGCAAGAATATAGAAATACAATTTTCTGAGCAAGAGTATAAGATGTACATTTTGGTAGGTAATGCCCGACAGGATCTGTTTGGAATAAATAACAACGAAAAATTACGATAAGATGAAGATAACAGTTTATATGTATCACAGTACCGTGAAATTCAGGTGGGCTAAGGAGGGGGGTAAAGGTAGGGGGTAGGGGGGACCGTTATTGGGGAGAGAGAGGGGAGAGCGGGTCAATTGTTTAGGTATTTCAGGAACAGGTATGTTTTTAGGCGTTTCCTAAATTCCCCGGAGGTAGTGGGCGAAAGCAGTTGATCTAGGTCTTTACCCCATAGGGCTGCTTGGTGAGAGAGAAGGTGTTCGTGGTGTTTTTTCAGTTTGCAACCTCTAACTGGAGGGGAAATGAATTTTGAGTGTGTTTCTCTTGCGTTTGTTATTAGAAAATGAGAAAAGGTCCGTTATGTACTTGGGGGTAAGTCCATATAGTACTTTGAAGCAGAGGCAGGCGAATTTAAACCTATTAATCTAATCATTTAATATCAAATCAGAAATCCCCCCCCCCCATACTTTGCAATTATACCTATTAGGGAAAAATGATAGTCCAATAACTACTCATTACAATGAGAACATAAGAAGTTGCCTCCACTGGGTCAGACCAGAGGTCCATCGCGCCCAGTGGTCCGCTCCCGTGGGGCCCATCAGGTCCATGGCCTGTGAAGTGGTTCCTGATCATTTCTATAACCTACCTCTACTTCTATCTGTATCCCTCAATCCCCTTATCTTTTAGGAACCTATCTATTAATGGCCTCCAAACCTCCTGAAAGTTATTAAAATTACCTTTCTGCAAGGCTAACATTCTTTCCATCTTGTATATATGACCAAAAACTATCATTTAATCTATTCCAATTTTTCCAATTAAATGTATTACATTACATTATTGACTTCTATTCCGCCCCCTACCTTGCAGTTCTGGGCGGATTACAAGAGAGACAACTGGACATTTCCAGGAGAATTACAAAGAGATATCTGGATATTTTCGGGAGAATTACAAGAAGATTGGTGAATTACAATTTAGGGAATGGGATACAGCAAGGAAGATTGGGCTGTTTCCAGGGGGAATTACAAAGAATCATCTGGGCATTTCCAGGAGAGTTACAAGAAGATTGGCGAAATTACAATATAGGTGAGGGGAATGGGTTACAGCAAGGAAGATTGGGCTGTTCCAGTAGATTTACAATTTGTGGTGATGTACAGATTAGGGGATGGTGCAGTTCCTGTATATATACAATTGGGGAAGCAGCAGTTGTCGTGCTTGAGGCTTTGGTGAGTAAGGGTAACTGGTGAGGGGGAGGGGTTGGGGGAGTTACCCGGAGGGGAATCCAGGGTTGGATTTATGACATCTGTATAAATTTTTTGTATAAATGTAATCCGCTGAATGGCGACTCCTGTCATAATAAGTAATAGCTTATTATTCTTTGCAGAAATTTGACTTTTCTTCCTCATTGACATTCCAAATAATATAGTATCTTAGGATACAGCCACAGGATTTTCCAACAAATTTATTTGGCCCCAAACCAATTTCCAAAAAGCCAAAATGAATGGACAATAGAACAATAAATGATCGAAAGTTCCCGCTTCGAGATGACAATGCCAACATCTATTAGACTTAGAGCTATCTGGTTTTTGTAAACGAACAGGGGTCCAGAAAGCTCGGTGCAACAGAAAAAACCAAGTTTGCCTCATAGATGCCGACATTGTACAACTCATCCTCCAAGACCAAATTTGTGGCCATTGAGATGCGTTAATTTGATGCTTAATCTCAATGCTCCAAATGTCTCTAAGACCAGTTTTTGGTTTTTTATTCATAAATCCAGAAACCACTTTATACCACTGTGTGGCCTGGTGTCCCAGGAAGTCCACCACCGAGAGACATCTAACCAGGGGCATGAATACTATCATAGGTCCATCCGTTTCACATGAAATAAGAAACACACTGGACTCCTTTTACTAAGCTGTGTTAGGACTTTAAAGCATGGAATAGCGCAGTGATTCCCAACCCTGTCCTGGAGGAACACCAGGCCAATCGGGTTTTCAGGCTAGCCCTAATGAATATGCATGAGAGATTTGCATATGATGGAAGTGATAGGCATGCAAATTTGCTTCATGCATATTCATTAGGGCTAGCCTGAAAACCCAATTGGCCTGGTGTTCCTCCAGGACAGGGTTGGGAACCACTGGAATAGCGAATGCTACAATGCCGCGCATGCTAGACGCTAATGCCAGCATTGAGCGGGGGTTAGCATGTGCTAATCTGCTGTGTGAACTAAAAACGCTAGTGCACCTTATTTGGCTAATCCTATTAATGAGCCTTATATGGCTTAAAAGTGGCACTGAAGAATGTTCATTATCTGATCTGGCCTCTGGCACTTCTATATCAGTGTGTTTCGAATTTCTTTGAGAAAAAAATTGTCCCTGATGAAGCAAAAAATGTGAAACGGTTGAGCTGCCATTGGATGGGTTTAAGCTAAGTGCTTTCACGTTATGCCAAATTGCGGGAAGGGTTTAAGCTAAGTGCTTTCACGTTATGCCAAATTGCGGGAAGGGTTTAAGCTAAGTGCTTTCACGTTATGCCAAATTGCGGGAAGGGTTTAAGCTAAGTGCTTTCACGTTTTGCCAAATTGCGGGAAGGGTTTAAGCTAAGTGCTTTCACGTTATGCCAAATTGCGGGAAGGGTTTAAGCTAAGTGCTTTCACGTTATGCCAAATTGCGGGAAGGGTTTAAGCTAAGTGCTTTCACGTTATGCCAAATTGCGGGAAGGGTTTAAGCTAAGTGCTTTCACGTTTTGCCAAATTGCGGGAAGGGTTTAAGCTAAGTGCTTTCACGTTTTGCCAAATTGCGGGAAGGGTTTAAGCT